>NC_135803.1:159190915-159490915 GCF_964213995.1 Mustelus asterias | reverse complement strand
GTTAGCCATAGCGGGAAAGTATAGATGGAACTATGAGAATTTAGGGATGGGACACAGTGAACATCTCTGTAATGATGACTCTGTCTATTGTGTGAACACCTTTGTGTATATGTCTTATCTGTATGCATCACAATCGAATCTGAGCAAGTGCTGGGTCTGTTCACACATTCCCACGCACGGAGGAAAGGGAGGAATTCCTTTATTCCCTATCCTTTTGTCAGCTCTGGAAATAATAGAATGGATTTTAAATCAGGATGGAACCCAGGAAGGGAAAAGGAAACTGACATTTAGAACCCCATTGGGTACCACTATGCAAGGTACGTTTAATATTAGCAACAGTGATGTTGTGTTAAAGCTAGGGGGCGGAAGGTGCACTTTATCGACCTTTAAGAAACATTACCAGCCCAGCTATGACAGATCAGGATCCCCACCCTACTTAGTTGTGAAAAATAAACAAAGGGGATCTATCTGCCTGATAAGAAATGGAACCATACCTGTTGGCCGTAGCTACTGTATACAACAGATTGATATCACTAATGACGCTTGGGCCATGGTACAACAGGTCACAATCCAGTGCCCCAAAGCCACCGTCTCAGTTAGCCTCTCCGCCACTTATGTAAACGAGATGACAGCATATAATGGTACCTATTTTATCTGTGGAAGCAATGCCTATCCATGGCTTCCCTGGAATTGGGCAGGATCGTGTTAGGCATATGTGGTGCCTTATATTCACCATTACACTGACTTACGGGACCACCCCGAGGTACACTTGCTTAGGGCTAAGCGAGCCATTAGTGAGACAGAACGGTTCTTCATGATAGCCTACCCACTTTATGGGACAGCAAAGGCAGCACAGGAACTTATACGGATGGCCTCGACCCTAGAGAGAATTGCGAATGAGACTAAGGACGGGTTCGAGGAGGTGAGCACGGCCGTCTCTGAAATATCAGCAAAGATCGTAGCTATTTGGACTGTGGCATTACAGAACTGATTGGCACTCGATTATGTGCTAGCCTCCCAGGGAGGAACATGTGCCATAGTTAGCTCGGAATGCTGTACGTATATTCCCGATGCTTCGGAGAATATAATTCGCTTAGCAGATCATGTTAAACACGTGGAGAAAACAATTCAGGATGAGGGGAGCCAGTATCACAATTATAACCCTCCGGGATGGTTGGGGCAATGGTGTGGGTCGTGGGGTGCATAGCTGATGCATGGATTGATTGTATTAATTGTAATTGTAATTGCTTGCTGTGTTTGTATGGCATTACTGAACACCTGCTGTAAAACGGCAACAGCCCGAATTATGCCGGGTGCAAGTGTACAGGCAGAGGGGGCAGACCTCCTGACAAAAGAGCTCGGCCCATTCGCCGATAACATTTGGTTCTGGATTGGTCATGGGGCCATGTTTGGACCTGGCCTGACCAAAAGGGGGGAAATGAAGATGGGAATGGGTTAATGAACCTTGTATCACTTAAGCATTGAGACCCGAACTCTGTAACACTTAGAGATTTGTGAGAAGCACTGTAGAGCTCATTTGTTTTCATGCATCCAAACCAGATAAGAGAAACAGTTGTCCCTGCTGTTTCCCAGCTAATCATGTGGCTAACCCAGTTAGTATAAGCTAAGCTGGACTCCATTTTATGTTCTTTTATATCTTTTATATTATGTACCTTTGCTTAACACGGCGGAGCTGACATGTATGCCTTCTGTGATCATATAATCATAGATTCATATATATTCATTATATACTATTCATCCTCACCGATATAAAGTGTTATATAGGCCCCTGTACGTCAGTTAACTTGTTTGTGCAAACTTATGATCTAAACAACCCACAGGAGTCCACATGGTGGTGTCAAAACAGATATTCGCAGCCTTGAGATGGCCACGGTTACACAGGAAAGACGGAACTGCCGAGGCAGCAAGAATCGTGGGAAGATGCGGATGTGACCAGGGGTGAAAATATATGTATAAATGTTTGCTCTTGACCTGTATTCAGTGAGAAGTCTGGAGACTGCGTTAGGGATCGGACTTCTCCCACAATTGTGAAAATGAACTACTGTACTTTGACTCACAACTAGTCTCAGAGTTATTATTCACCTACAACAGGGGTTTACTATAGGCCACCAACTGCCAGCGGGAGATTGAGGAACAGATATAGAACATAGAACATAGAAAGTCACAGCACAAACAGGCCCTTCGGCCCACAAGTTGCGCCGATCACATCCCCACCTCTAGGCCTATCTATAGCCCTCAATCCCATTAAATCCCATGTACTCATCCAGAAGTCTCTTAAAAGACCCCAACGAGTTTGCCTCCACCACCACCGACGTCAGCCGATTCCACTCACCCACCACCCTCTGAGTGAAAAACTTACCCCTGACATCCCCCCTGTACCTACCCCCCAGCACCTTAAACCTGTGTCCTCTCGTAGCAACCATTTCAGCCCTTGGAAATAGCCTCTGAGAGTCCACCCTATCCAGACCCCTCAACATCTTGTAAACCTCTATCAGGTCACCTCTCATCCTTCGTCTCTCCAGGGAGAAGAGACCAAGCTCCCTCAACCTATCCTCATAAGGCATGCCCCCCAATCCAGGCAACATCCTTGTAAATCTCCTCTGCACCCTTTCAATGGCTTCAACATCTTTCCTGTAATGAGGTGACCAGAACTGCGCGCAGTACTCCAAGTGGGGTCTAACCAGGGTCCTATAAAGCTGCAGCATTATCTCCCGACTCCTAAACTCAATCCCTCGATTAATGAAGGCTAGTACGCCATACGCCTTCTTGACCACATCCTCCACCTGCGAGGCCGATTTAAGAGTCCTATGGACCCGGACCCCAAGGTCCTTCTGATCCTCTACACTGCTAAGAATGGTACCCTTCATTTTATACTGCTGCTCCATCCCATTGGATCTGCCAAAATGGATCACTACACACTTATCCGGGTTGAAGTCCATCTGCCACTTCTCCGCCCAGTCTTGCATTCTATCTATGTCTCGCTGCAACTTCTGACATCCCTCCAAACTATCCACAACACCACCTACCTTGGTGTCGTCAGCAAACTTACCAACCCATCCCTCCACTTCCTCATCCAGGTCATTTATGAAAATGACAAACAGCAAGGGTCCCAGAACAGATCCCTGGGGCACTCCACTGGTCACTGACCTCCATGCAGAGAAAGACCCCTCCACAGCCACTCTCTGCCTTCTGCAGGCAAGCCAGTTCTGGATCCACAAGGCAACAGCCCCTTGGATCCCATGCCCTCTCACTTTCTCAAGAAGTCTTGCATGGGGGACCTTATCGAACGCTTTGCTGAAGTCCATATAGACCACATCCACCGCTCTTCCTTCGTCAATGTGCTTGGTCACATTTTCAAAGAACTCAACCAGGCTCGTAAGGCACGACCTGCCCCTGACAAAGCCGTGCTGACTACTTTTGATCATACTAAACTTCTCTAGATGATCATAAATCCTGTCTCTCAGGATCCTCTCCATCAACTTACCAACCACTGAGGTTAGACTCACCGGTCGGTAATTTCCCGGGCTGTCCCTGTTCCCTTTCTTGAATATAGGGACCACATCCGCAATCCTCCAATCCTCCGGAACCTCTCCCGTCTCCATCGACGATGCAAAGATCATCACCAAAGGCTCCGCAATCTCCTCCCTCGCCTCCCACAGTAACCTGGGGTACATCCCATCCGGTCCCGGCGACTTACCAACCTTGATGCCATTCAATAGTTCCAACACATCCTCTTTCTTTATGTCCACATGCTCGATCCTTTCTGTCCTCCGCAATCCAGCAGTACAACCACCCAGATCCCTTTCCACCGTGAATACCGAGGTAAAGTATTCATTAAGCACCTCCGCCATTTCTAACGGTTCCGCACAAACTTTTCCCCCTTCACCTTTTAAGGGTCCTATGCCTTCACATCTCATCCTTTTACTCTTGACATATTTGTAGAAAGCCTTGGGATTCTCCTTAATCTTACCCGCCAAGGTCTTCTCATGACCCCTTCTCGCTCTCCTAATTTCCTTCTTAAGCTCCTTCCTACATCGCGTATACTCCTCTAAATCCTTAACACCTCCTAGCTCTCTGAACCTTCTGTACGCCTCTCTTTTCTTATTTACCAGGTTCATCACAACCTTCGTGCACCACGGTTCCCGTACCCTACCAACACCCCCCTGTCTCATCGGAACGTTGTCATGCAGAGCTCCAGACAAACATTCCTTGAAAATCCTCCACTTTCCTTCGGTACTTTTCCCCAAGAATGCCTCCTTCCAATTTACCCGTCTAATTTCCTCCCTGATGACACTGTATTTCCCTTTACTCCAGAGAAACACTTTCCTAGCCTGCCTGACCCTATCTCTTTCCAATGCTATCGTGAAGGAGATAGAATTATGATCGCTATCCCCAAGATGTTCACCCACCGAGAGATCCTCCACCTGTCCAGGTTCATTAGCCAGCACCAGATCAAGAACAGCCTCTCCTCTAGTAGGCTTATCCACATACTGTGTCAGGAAACTCTCCTGGACACACCTAACAAACTCCTCTCCATCCAAACCCCTAGCCCTAGGGATATTCCAATCTATGTTTGGGAAATTAAAATCTCCCATCACGACAACTCTGTTATTCCTACATCTCTCCAGGATCTGTTTCCCCATCTGCTCCTCAACATCTCTGTTACTATTGGGCGGCCTATAGAAAACACCCAGCAAAGTTACCGACCCCTTCCTATTCCTAACCTCCACCCACAGAGATTCCGTAGTCAGTCCCTCCACGGCGTCCACCTTCTCTACAGCCGTGACACTATCCCTGATCAACAGTGCCACTCCCCCCCCTCTCTTGCCTCCCTCCCTGTCCTTCCTGAAACATCTAAAACCTGGCACCTGAAGCACCCAGTCCTGTCCCTGAGACATCCAAGTCTCCGTAATGGCCACCACATCACAATTCGAAGCAGCAATCCACGCTCCAAGCTCATCCACTTTATTCACTACACTCCTGGCATTAAAATAGACACATCTCAGACCTTCAGCCTGAGCACTTCCCTTCTCCCTCACTCGTCTAACCTCCCTCTTACCCTGTCTACATTCCTTATCTATTTGCGAGCTAACCTCCTCGCTCTCAGTCCCCTCATTTCGATTCCCTCCCCCCAACCTTTCTAGTTTAAAGTCTCACCAGTAGCCTTAGCCAACCTTCCCGCCAGGATATTGGTCCCCCTGGGATTCAAGTGCCACCCGTCTTTTTTAAACAGGTCACACCTGCCCCTAAAGAGGTCCCAATGATCCAAGTACCCAAATCCTTGTCCCTTGCTCCAGTCCCTCAGCCACGCATTCATTCTCCACCGATTCCTGTTCTCACTCTCCCGCGGCACAGGCAGCAATCCCGAGATTACTACCTTTGCATTCCTCTTTCTCAGCTGTCTACCCAACTCCCTATATTCTCTTTTCATGACCCCTTCCCTCTTCCTACCGATGTCAGCAGTACCTATATGCATCACGACCTTGGGCTCCTCTCCCTCCCCCTTCAGGATTTCTGGGACTCGACCAGAGACATCCCGGACCCCTGCACCAGGGAGGCAAACCACCATCCGAGAGTCCCGTCTGTGTCCGCAAAAACGCCTATCTGACCCTCTCACCGTAGAGTCCCCAATTAGCACTACCCTCCTTTCCTTACCCCTTTGCACTACTGGGCCAGGCTCAGCTCCAGAGACACTGCCACCGCTGCTTCCCCCAGGTGGGCTGTCCACCCCAGTAGTACTCAGACAGGAGTACTTATTATTAAGGGGCACATCCACCGGGGTGCTCACCATCACCCGAGCTTTCTCCTTCCTCACTGTTACCCAGTTACCCTCCTCCCGTGGTCCCGGTGTGACCTCCTGCCGATAGCTCCTGTAGGCAGATTTTGGCAAGGTGTAAAAGTAACAGGGTTGTTGTGGTGGGAGATTATAATTTCCCCTATATTGACTGGGACTCACTTAGTGTCAGGGGCGTGGATGGGGCAGAGTTTGTAAGGAGCATCCAGGAGGGCTTCTTGAAACAGTATGTAGATAGTCCAACTAGGGAAGGGGCCATACTGGACCTGGTATTGGGGAATGAGCTTGGCCAGGTGGTCGATGTTTCAGTAGGGGAGCAGCTCGGGAACAGTGACCACAATTCAGTAAGCTTTAAGGTACTGATGGATAACGATAAGTGTAGTCCTCAAGTGAAGGTGCTAAATTGGGGGAAGGCTAATTACAACAATATTAGGCAGGAACTGAAGAATGTAGACTGGGGGCAGATGTTTGAGGGCAAATCAACATCTGGCATGTGGGAGGCTTTCAAGTGCAAGTTGATAGGGATTCAGGACCGGCACATTCCTGTAAGGATGAAGGATAAGTATGGCAAGTTTTGGGAACCTTGGATAACGAGAGATATTGTGAGCCTAGTCAAAGAGAAAAAGGAAGCATTTGTCAAGGTTAGGAGGCTGGGAACACACGAAGCAAGTGTGGAATACAAGGAAAGTAGAAAGAAACTTAAGCAAGGAGTAAGAAGAGCTAAAAGGGGTCATGAAAAAGCATTGGCCAGCAGGATTAAGGAAAATCCCAAGGCCTTTTACACATATATAAAGAGCAAGAAGGTAGCCAGGGAAAGGGTTGGCCCACTCAAGGACAAGGGGGGATATCTATGTGTGGAGCCAGAGTAAATGGGTGAGGTATTAAATGAGTACTTTGTGTCAGTATTCACCAAAGAGAAGGACTGGGTGGATGGTGAGTCTGGGAAAAGATGTGTAGATAGTTTGAGTCATGTTGAGATCAAAAAGGAGGAGGTATTGCGGTTCTTGAGAAATATCAAGGTAGACAAGTCTCCAGGGCCTGATGGGATATACCCCAGAATACTGAGAGAGGCAAGAGAGGAAATTGCTGGGGCCTTGAGAGAAATCTTTGTATCCTCACTGGCTACAGGGGAGGTCATGATGTGGAGATGCCGGCGTTGGACTGGGGTAAGCACAGTAAGAAGTTTAACCTGTTGTTGTTAAACTTCTTACAGGGGAGGTCCCAGAGGATTGGAGAATAGCCAATGTTGTTCCTTTGTTTAAGAAGGGTAGCAAGAATAATCCAGGTAATTACAGGCCGGTGAGCCTTACCTCAGTGGTAGAGAAATTATTGGAGAGGATTCTTCGAGATAGGATTTATTCCGACTTGGAAATAAATGGACGTATTAGTGAGAGGCAACATGGTTTTGTGAAGGGGAGGTCGTGTCTCACAAACCTGATCGTGTTTTTCGAGCAAGTGACAAAGATGGTTGATGAGGGTAGGGCAGTGGATGTTGTCTACATGGACTTCAGTAAGGCCTTTGACAAGGTCCCTCATGGCAGACTGGTGCAGAAGGTGAAGTCTCATGGGATCAGAGGTAAGCTGGCAAGGTGGATACAAAACTGGCTCGGTCAAAGAACGCAGTAAGAAGTCTCACAACACCAGGTTAAAGTCCAACAGGTTTATTTGTAGCAAACGCCACTAGCTTTCGGAACTGGCTGTTCCTTCATCAGGTGGGTGGGAGTTCTGATCACAAACAGGGCATACAAAGACACAAACTCAATTTACATGAATAATGTTTGGAATGTGAGTCTTTACAGCTAATCAAGTCTTCAAGGGATAGACAATGTGAGTGGAGAGAGCATTAAGCACAGGTTAAAGGGATGTGTATTGTTTCCAGACAGGAAAGTTAGTGAGATTTTGCAAGTCCAGGCAAGTTGTGGGGGTTACAGATAGTGTGACATGAACCCAAGATCCCGGTTGAGGCCGTCCTCATGTGAGCGGAACTTGGCTATCAGTCTCTGCTCAGCGACTCTGCGCTGTCGTGTGTCGTGAAGGCCGCCTTGGAGAATGCTTACCTGAAGATCAGAAGCCGAAAGCCCATGACCGCTGAAGTGTTCCCCAACAGGAAGAGAACAGTCTTGCTTGGTGATTGTCGAGCGGTGTTCATTCATCCGTTGTCGTAGCGGCTGCATGGTTTCCCCAATGTACCATGCCTCGGGACATCCTTTCCTGCAGCGTATCAGGTAGACAACGTTGGCCGAGTTGCAAGAGTATGTACCGTGTACCTGGTGGATGGTGTTCTCACGTGAGATGATGGCATCCGTTTCGATGATCCGGCACGTCTTGCAGAGGTTTCTGTGGCAGGGTTGTGTGGTGTCGTGGTCACTGTTCTCCTGAAGGCTGGGTAGTATCGTCACTGGACACAGGTGAGGTCCCAGAGGATTGGAGGATAGCTAATGTGGTCCCGTTATTTATGAAGGGTAGGAAGGATAACCCGGGAAATTATAGGCCGGTGAGCTTGACATCCGTGGTCGGGAAGTTGTTGGAGAGGATTCTTAGAGATAGGATGTATGCACATTTAGAAAGGAATAAACTCATTAACGATAGTCAACATGGTTTTGTGAGAGGGAGGTCATGTCTCACTAACCTGGTGGAGTTTTTTGAAGAAGTGACTAGAATGGTTGACGAGGGAAGGGCCATGGATGTCGTCTATATGGACTTTAGTAAAGCATTTGACAAAGTCCCTCATGGTAGGTTGGTGCAAAAGTTTGGATCTCATGGGATAAAGGGGGAGGTGGCTAGATGGGTGGAGAACTGGCTTGGTCACAGAAGACAGAGGGTGGTAGTGGAAGGATCTTTTTCCGGCTGGATGCCTGTGACTAGTGGTGTTCCGCAGGGCTCTGTATTGGGACCTCTGCTGTTTGTGATTTATATAAACGATCTGGAAGAAGGTGTAACTGGGGTGATCAGTAAGTTTGCAGACGACACGAAAATGGCTGGACGTGCAGATAGTGAGGAACATTGTCAGAGGCTACAGAAGGATATAGATAGGCTGGAAATTTGGGCAAAGAAATGGCAGATGGAGTTCAATCCAGATAAATGCGAAGTGATGCATTTTGGTAGAACTAACGTAGGGGGGAGCTATACGACAAATGGCAGAACCATAAAGGGTGTAGATACGCAGAGGGACCTGGGTGTGCAAGTCCACAGATCCTTGAAGGTGACGTCACAGGTGGAGAAGGTAGTGAATAAGGCATATGGCATGCTTGCCTTTATAGGACGGAGCATAGAGTATAAAAGTTGGGGTCTGATGTTGCAGTTGTATAGAACGTTGGTTCGGCCGCATTTGGAATACTGTGCCCAGTTCTGGTAGCCACACTACCAGAAGGACGTGGAGGCTTTAGAGAGAGTGCAGAGGAGGTTTACCAGGATGTTGCCTGGTATGGAAGGGCTTAGTTATGAGGAGAGATTGGGTAAACTGGGGTTGTTCTCCCTGGAAAGACGGAGGATGAGGGGTGACCTAATAGAGGTGTATAAAATTATGAAAGGCATAGATAGGGTGAACGGTGGGAAGCTTTTTAACAGATCGGTGGTGACGTTCACGAGGGGTCATAGGTTCAAGGTGAGGGGGGGCGAGGTTTAACACGGATATCAGAAGGACGTATTTTACACAGAGGGTGGTGGGGGCCTGGAATGCACTGCCGGGCAAGGTGGTGGAGGCGGACACACTGGGAACGTTTAAAACTTACCTAGATAGCCACATGAACGGAGTGGGAATGGAGGGATACAAAAGAATGGTCTAGTTTGGACCAGGGAGCGGCGCGGGGTTGGAGGGCCGAAGGGCCTGTTCCTGTGCTGTATTGTTCTTTGTTCTTTGTTTGCTGCGGACAATGGCCCATTTGAGGTTGTGCGGTTGCTTGAAGACAAGAAGTGGGGGTGTGGGGATGGCCTTGGCGAGATGTTCATCTTCATCAATGACATGTTGAAGGCTCCGGAGAAGATGTCGTAGCCTCCCTGCGTCATATCCTGTTCTTATGAGGGCATCTTTCAGCATCTGGAGGTGTCTGTTGCGATCCTCCTCATCCGAGCAGATCCTGTGTATATGGAGGGCTTGTCCGTAGGGGATGGCTTCTTTAACGTGTTTAGGGTGGAAGCTGGAGAAGTGGAGCATCGTGAGGTTATCCGTGGGTTTGCGGTACAGTGAGGTGCTGAGGTGACCGTCCTTGATGGAGATGCATGTGTCCAACAATGTAGCTGATTCCGGAGAGTAGTCCATGGTGAGTCTGATGGTGGGATGGAACTTGTTGATGTCATCACATAGTTGTTTCAGTGATTGTTCACCATGAGTCCAAAAGAAGAAAATGTCATCGATGTATCTAGTGTATAGCATCGGTTGAAAGTCCTGTGCGGTGAAGAAGTCTTGTTCGAACCTGTGCATGAAGATGTTGGCATATTGAGGTGCGAATTTGGTCCCCATGGCTGTTCCGTGTGTCTGGATGAAGAACTGCTTGTTGAAGGTGAAGACATTGTGGTCCAGGATGAAGTGGATGAGTTGTAAAATTGCATCTGGAGACTGGCAGTTGTCGGCGTTGAGTACTGAGGCAGTTGCAGCAATGCCGTTGTCATGGGGGATGCTGGTGTAGAGTGCCGAGACATCCATTGTGACGAGGAGTGCTCCTGGTTCAACTGCTCCCTGTGTGCTGAGTTTCTGTAGGAAGTCCGTGGTGTCGCGACAAAAGCTGGGGGTTCTTTGTACAATGGGTTTCAGGATGCCCTCGACATAGCCGGAGAGGTTCTCGCACAGGGTCCCATTGCCCGATACGATGGGACGGCCGGGTGTGTTTGCCTTGTGTATCTTCGGGAGGCAGTAGAGATCTCCAACGTGGGGAGTACGTGGGATGAGAGCACAGAGGGTGCTCTGAAGGTCCGGATCAAAAGTCTTGATCAGAGTGGTGAGTTGATGGGTGTGTTCTTTGGTCGGATCTGCGGGTAACTGTCTGTCGTGTTCCTCGTTGTTCAGTTGTCGGTGCACTTCGTTGCAGTAATCCGTTCTGTTCAGTATGACGATGGCCCCTCCTTTGTCTGCTGGTTTGATGACAATGTTGCAGTTGGTCTTGAGAGCGTGGATGGCATTGCGTTGTGCTTGGGTGATGTTCGGGGCTGTCTTGTGAGTACGGTTGATGAATCTGGTGTTGACGCACCTCCTGACGGCTTGGGCATACATGTCAAGTCGAGGGCAGCGGCCTTCCGGAGGAGTCCAATTCAACTCTTTCCTCTTCGGATGCACTGCGGATCTCTCTGTCGGCTGTTCCGGTTCATTGGCTGTCTCATTGTGTTCGCTGTTGGCCTCTTGGGGTTTGTGGAAGAACTCCCGCAGCCTCATTCGCCTGATGAATTCCTCTGTGTCTGCTGTGAGACTGATGGGGTCTATTTTCAGTCAAAGAATACAGAGGGTAGCAGTGAAAGGGTGCGTTTCTGAATGGAGGGCTGTGACAAGTGGCGTTCCTCAAGGATCAGTGCTGGGACCTTTGCGGTTTATAATATATATAAATGATTTGGAGGAAAATGTAACTGGATTGATTAGTAAGTTTGCGGACCACACAAAGGTTGGTGGATTCGTGGATAGCGATGAGGACCATCAGAGGACACAGCAGGATATAGATCAGTTGGCGACTTGGGAGGAGAGATGGCAGATGGCGTTTAATCTGGACAAATGTGAGGTAATGCATTTTGGAAGGTCTAATACAGATAGGAAATGGCAGAACCCTTAGGAGTATTGATAGGCAAAGTGATCTGGGTGTACAGATACACAGGTCACTGAAAGTGGCAATGCAGGTGGAGAAGGTAGTCAAGAAGGCATACGGCATGCTTGCCTTCATCGGCTGGGGTATTGAGTTTAAAAATTGGCAAGTCATGCTTTATCGAACCTTATTTAGGCTGCACTTGGAATATAGTGTTCAATTCTGGTCGCCACACTACCAGAAGGATGTGGAGGCTTTGGAGAGGTTACAGAAAAGATTTACCAGGATGTTGCCTGGTATGGAGGGGATTAGCTATGAGGAGAGGTTGGAGAAACTTGGTTTGTTCTCACTGGAGCGACAGAGGTTGAGGGGAGACCTGATAGAAGTCTACAAGATTATGAGAGGCATGGACAGAGTGGATAGTCAGAAGCTTTTTCCCAGGGTAGAAGAGTCAACTACTCGGGGGCACAGGTTTAAGGTGCGAGGGGCAAGTTTTAAAAGAGATGTACGAGGCAGATTTTTTCCATAGAGACTGGTGGGTGCCTGGAATCATTGCTGGGGAGGTAGTGGAAGCGGATACAGTAGTGACTTTTAAGGGGCGTCTTGACAAGTACATGAATAGGATGGGAATAGAGGGATATGGTCCCCGGAAGCGTAGGGGGTTTTAGTTAAGTCGGGCAGCATGGTCGGTGCAGGCTTGGAAGGCCGAAGGGCCTGTTCCTGTACTGTAATTTTCTTTGTTCTGTGTTCTAGGTTGATTCCGGAGTTGAGAGGGTTGGCTTATGAGGAGAGGCTGAGTAGACTGGAGCTATACTCATTGGAATTCAGAAGAATGAGAGGTGATCTTATAGAAACATATAAGATTATGAAGGGAATAGATAAGATAGAAGCAGGGAAGTTGTTTCCACTGGCGGGTGAAACCGGAACTAGGGAGCAGAGCCTCAAAATAAGGGGGAGCAGATTTAGGACTGAGTTGAGGAGGAACCTCTTCACCCAAAGGGTTGTGAATCTGTGGAATTCCCTGCCCAGTGAAGCAGTTAAGGCAAGGATAGATACATTTTTGAACAGTAAAGGAATTAAGGGTTATAGTGAGCAGGCGGATAAGTGGAGCTGAGTCCACAAAAAGATCAGCCATGATCTTTTTGTGGCTCAAGGGGCCAGATGGCCTCCTCCTGCTCCTAGTTCTTATGTTCTTATTTCAGGTAGGTCAATGTATGGACAAGAATATTTTTGCATTGCATGGTGGGTGAATGTTTGGATATGAAGTTCTATCTGGCCTTTGAGTTGTTCAGGTGGAAGGCTGAAACAAGTCTTGGTTGCATTTGGAAGAAGTTTCCATTGTCTGAAGCAAGCTTCCAGATATTTAGTGAGACATTTAGTCAATGTCCTGAAGCTCTTTAGCCTGGAGAGCAAAGACCCAGTCATCAACATATACAAAGAGCCATGGCTTTGCGGGTGGGAGATCACTAGGGTATATGTTGAAGCGAGGCAGTGTGAGGACTGATACCAACGGGCACCCATTCTGGTTTTGTGTGTCTAAGCTGCACACAGTACTCTGGTTGCTGATCGTGGAGTCAGTTAAATGTAGGGCTTTCACACAACAGATGATTTTGCAGAGTTTCAGTAGCATGCCTGAACACATACAAAGTTTTGGCCTCAACTACTTCCTGTGATAGCGAATTCCACAGGTATCCACATTCTGGGTGAAGAAATTTCTCCTTGTCTCAGTCAGGTGAGTGATGAAGGAGCAGTGCTCCGGAAGCTCATGATTCCAAATAAACCTATTGGACTTTAACCTGGTGTTGTGAGACTACTTAACTGTGCCCATCCCAGTCCAACACCGGCATTTCCACATCATGGCTAAAACATTTATCCTCAGATTGTGACCCCTGGTCCTGGCCACCCCCACCATGGGGAACATCCTTCCTGGCTCTATCCACCCTGTCTGGTCCTGTTAGCATTCCTTAGGTTTCTATGAGATCCCTCTCTTCTCCCCACCTCATCTCATTATTCTGAACTCCAGCAAATATAATCCTAACCAACTCAATCTCTCCTCATTAGCCAGTCCCACCATCCCAGGAATCAAGCTGGTAAAACTCACTTTTCAAGCCTTTAAGCCAGATTCAGAGTCTGAGGTCAATTTCGGGACCTCCTCAGAGCAGTTGAAAGGGTGTTTTTCTGAATGGAGGTCTGTAACTAGTGGTGTTCCACAGGGATCAGTGCTGGGACCTCTGCTGTTTGTGATATATATAAATAACTTGGAAGAAAACGTAGCTGGTCTGATTAGTAAGTTTGTGGATGATACTAAAATTGGCGGAGTTGCAGATAGTGATGAAGATTGTCAGAGAATACAGCAGGATATTGATAAACTGGAAAATTGGGCGGAAAAATGGCAGATGGAATTTAATCCGGACAAATGCGAGGTGATGCATTTTGCTGGATCCAATTCAGGTGGGAGCTTTATAATGAATGGCAGAACCATCAGGAGCGCAGACACACAGAGAGATCTGGGAGTACAGGCCCACAGATCCTTATAAGTGGCAGCACAGGTGGGAAAGGTGGTGAAGGAAGCATGTGGCACGCTCGCCTTCATCGGCCGGGGCATCGAGTATAAAAGTTGGCAAATCATGTTATAGTTATATAAAACGTTGGTTAGGCCACATTTGGAATACTGCGTCCAATTCTGGTCACCACACTACCAGAAGGACATGGAGGCTTTGGAAGGAGTACAGGAAAAATTTACCAGGATGTTGCCTGGTATGGAGGGTATTAGCTATGAAGAGAGATTAAATAAACTGGGATTTTTCTCCCTGGAAAGATGGAGGCTGAGGGGTGACCTGATAGAAGTTTATAAAATTATGAGGGATATGGATAGGGTGAACAGTTGGAAGCTTTTTCTCAGGGCAGAAATGACAATTACAAGGGGGCACAAGTTTAAGGTAAGGGGGGAAAGGTTCAGTGGAGATGTGCGGGGGACGCTTTTTAAACAGAGGGTGGTGGGAGCCTGGAATGCACTGCCAAGTGGTTGAGGCAGACACGTTAGCCACATTTAAGACTTACCTAGATGGATACATGAACAGACGGGGAATAGAGAGATACAGGTGGTTGGTTTAGATAGGACAATGTGACCGGCACAGGCTTGGAGGGCCGAAGGGCCTGTACCTGTGCTGCACTGTTCTTTGTTCTTGTTCATGTAGAAACCTGCCTGTTAGGGGATGGGAGAATTTGCTGCTTCCAGGGTGGGACTCAGTCTGTGTAGCAGGAGGCATTCCAGGACCTTATATGTAATTGAGAGAAGCAGATAAACAGTAGCTGAATGAGTCGTTGAGTGGCTTTCCTGGTTTGGCAATGACCACTATTCTGGATTGTAGCCAGATGTTAGGAATGCTACTTGTGCTGTGGATGTTGATGATTAGCTTTACCAGCTACTCCTTCCAGTGATCAGATGTTTTTTCAGGAATTCTGGGTTAATCCCATTGCCTCCTGCTGCTTTGCCGAACCGGAAAGCTGTCAGAGGAACTGTTCACTGCCTCTTGTGTCTAAAGGCTTGAGCTGCTTTGGGCTGGACTATTTTTTTAACCATGTATTTTTCTTCCCTGCTGATCAATATTTTTGTGTTTATTACAAGTTGCGAAGCTACAGCAGCAATGTGGATTCTGGGCCATTGATGTAATTGTTGTTCAGCTGTTTCCAGGTGCTGTAGGAGTTTCCATGCCTTTTACCTTGAATATAAAGTCAATTGCCTCTGCTGTTTCCCTCCATCTAATGAGGCATTCTTCATCAAGGAACTTGAGTACAAAGAACAGAACAGCACAGGAACAGGCCCTTCAGCCCTCCAAGCCTGCACCGATCATGTTTACCTATCTAGACCAACTGCTTATATCCCTCTATTCCCCATCTGTTCATTAATCTATCCAGATAAGTCTTAAATGTTGCTAACGTGTCTGCCTCAACCACCTCATTTGGCAGTGCATTCCAGACCCCTATCACCCTCTGTGTAAAAAAACTTCCCCCACACGGAACCTTTCCCCCCCCCTTATCTTGAACTTGTGCCCCCTTGTAATTGTCATTTCTGCCCTGGGAAAAAGCTTCCAACTGTTCACCCCTCATAATTTTATTAACTTCTATCAGGTCGCCTCCTCAGTTTCCGTCTTTCCAGGGAGAAAAATCCCAGTTTATTCAATCTCTCTTCATAGCTCAAACCCTCCATATCAGGCAACATCCTGGTAAACCTTTTCTGTACTCTCTCCAGAGTCTCCACGTCCATTTGGTAGTCTGGTGACCAGAATTGGACGCAGTATTCCAAGTGTGGCCTCACCAACGTTTTATGTAAGTATATAATTTGCCAAGTTTTATACTCGATGCCCTATCCGATGAAGGCAAGCTTGCCATATGCTTTCTTCACCAACTTTTCCACCTGTGCTGCCACTTTTAAGGATCTGTGGACCTGCATGGAACATAGAACAGTACAGCACAGAACAGGCCCTTCGGCCCACGATGTTGTGCCGAGCTTTATCTGAAACCAAGATCAAGCTATCCCACTCTCTATCATCCTGGTGTGCTCCATGTGCCTATCCAATAACCACTTAAATGTTCCTAAAGTGTCTGACTCCACTATCACTGCAGGCAGTCCATTCCACACCCCAACCACTCTCTGCGTAAAGAACCTACCTCTGATATCCTTCCTATATCTCCCACCATGAACCCTATAGTTATGCCCCCTTGTAATAGCTCCATCCACCCGAGGAAATAGTCTTTGAACGTTCACTCTATCTATCCCCTTCTGATTGTTCTGCCATTTATTTTATAGCTCCTACCTGAATTGGATCTACCAAAATGCATCACCTCGCATTTGTCTGGATTAAATTCCATCTGCCATTTCTCCGCCTGATTTTCCAGCCTATCTATATCCTGCTGTATTCTCTGACAATCTTCATCACTATCCGCAACTCCACCAATCTTAGTATCATCCACAAACTTGCTAATCAGACCAGCTACGTTTTCTTCCAAATCATTTACATATATTACAAACAGCAGTGGACCCAGCACTGATCCCTGCGGAACACCACTAGTCATGATGTGGAGATGCCGGCGTTGGATTGGGGTAAACACAGTAAGAAGTCTCACAACACCAGATTAAAGTCCAACAGGTTTATTTGGTAGCAAAAGCCACTAGCTTTCGGAACAGGCTGTCCCTTCGTCAGGTGGGTGGGAGTTCTGATCACAAACAGGGCACAAAGACACAAACTCAATTTACATGAATAATGATTGGAATGTGAGTCTTTACAGCTAATCAAGCCTTAAAGGTACAGACAATGTGGGTGGAGGGAGTATTAAGCACAGGTTAAAGAGCTGTGTATTGTCTCCAGACAGGACAGCTAGTGAGATTTTGCACCTCCAGGCAGGTTGTGGGGGTTACAGATAGTGTGACATGAACCCAATATCCCGGTTGAGGCCGTCCTCATGTGTGCGGAACCTGGCTATCAGTCTCTGCGCAGCGACTCTGCGCTGTCGTGTGTTGTGAAGGCCGCCTTGAAGAATGCTTACCCGGAGATCAGAGGCTGAATGGTGGGCTTGTCCGTAGGGGATGGCTTCTTTAACGTGTTTAGGGTGGAAGCTGGAGAAGTGGTGCATCATGAGGTTATCCATGGGCTTGCGGTACAGTGAGGTGCTGAGGTGACCGTCCTTAATGGAGATGCGTGTGTCCACGAATGCATCCGATTCCAGAGAGTAGTCCATGGTGAGTCTGATGGTGGGATGGAATTTGTTGATGTCATCATATAGTTGTTTCAGTGATTGTTCACCATGAGTCCGAAGGAAGAAAATGTCATCGATGGATCTAGTGTATAGCATCGGTTGAAGGTCCTGTGCGGTGAAGAAGTTTTGTTCGAACTTGTGCATGAAGATGTTGGCATATTGAGGTGCGAATTTGGTCCCCATGGCTGTTCAGTGTGTCTGGATGAAGAACTGTTCATTGAAGGTGAAGACATTGTGGTCCAGGATGAAGCGGATGAGTTGTAAAATTGCATCTGGAAACTGACAGTTGTTGGCGTTGAGTACTGAGGCAGTTGCAGCAATGCCATCATCGTGGGGGATGCTGGTGTAGAGTGCCGAGACATCCATTGTGACGAGGAGTGCTCCTGGTTCAACTGCTCCATGTGTGCTGAGTTTCTGTAGGAAGTCCGTAGTGTCGCGACAAAAGCTGGGGGTTCTTTGTACAATGGGTTTCAGGATGCCCTCGACATAGCCGGAGAGGTTCTCACACAGGGTCCCATTGCCCTATACGATGAGACGGCCGGGTGTGTTTGCCTTGTGTATCTTCGGGAGGCAGTAGAGATCTCCAACGCGGGGAGTACATGGGATGAGAGCACAGAGGGTGCTCTGAAGGTCCAGATCAAAAGTCTTGATCAGAGTGCTGAGTTGATGGGTGTGTTCTTTGGTCGGATCTGCGGGTAACTGTCTGTAGTGTTCCTCGTTGTTCAGTTGTCGGTACACTTCTTTGCAGTAATCCGTTCTGTTCAGTATGACAATGGCCCCTCCTTTGTCTGCTGGTTTGATGACAATGTTGCAGTTGGTCTTGAGAGCGTGGATGGCGTTGCGTTGTGCTTGGGTGATGTTCGGGGCTGTCTTGTGAGTACGGTTGATGAATCTGGTGTTGACGCACCTCCTGACGGCTTGGGCATACATGTCAAGTCGAGGGCAGCGGCCTTCCGGAGGAGTCCAGTTCGACTCTTTCGTCTTCGGATGCACTGCGGATCTCCCTGTCGGCTGTTTCGGTTCATTGGCTGTCTCATTGTGTTCGCTGTTGGCCTCTTGGGGTTTGTGGAAGAACTCCCGCAGCCTCATTCACCTGATGAATTCCTCTGTGTCTGCTGCAAGACTGATGAGGTCCATTTTGGTGGTGGGGCAAGAATTGAGCCCTCGGCTGAGAACTTCGATTTCATCTGGTTGAAGATACGGACAAGCCCTCCGAATACACAGGATCGGCTCGGATGAGGAAGATCACAACAGACACCTCCAGACGCTGAAAGATGCCCTCATAAGAACAGGATATGGCGCTCGACTCATTGATCAACAGTTCTGACGCGCGACAGCGAAAAACCGCACCGACCTCCTCAGAAGACAAACACGGGACACGGTGGACAGAGTACCCTTTGTCGTCCAGTACTTCCCCGGAGCGGAGAAGCTACGACATCTCCTCCGGAGCCTTCAACATGTCATTGATGAAGACGAACATCTCGCCAAGGCCATCCCCACACCCCCACTTCTTGCCTTCAAACAACTGCACAACCTCAAACAGGCCACTGTCCGCAGCAAACTACCCAGCCTTCAGAAGAACAGTGACCACGGCACCACACAACCCTGCCACAGCAACCTCTGCAAGACATGCCGGATCATCGACACGGATGCCATCATCTCATGTGAGAACACCATCCACCAGGTACACGGTACATACTCTTGCAACTCGGCCAACGTTGTCTACCTGATACGCTGCAGGAAAGGATGTCCCGAGGCATAGTACATTGGGGAAACCATGCAGACGCTACGACAATGGATGAATGAACACTGCTCGACAATCACCAGGCAAGACTGTTCTCTTCCTGTTGGGGAACACTTCAGCGGTCACGGGCATTCAGCCTCTGATCTCCGGGTAAGCGTTCTCCAAGGCGGCCTTCACGACACATGACAGCACAGAGTTGCTGAGCAGAGGCTGATAGCCAGGTTCTGCACACATGAGGACGGCCTAAACCGGGATCTTGGGTTCATGTCACACTATCTGTAACCCCCACAACCTGCCTGGAGGTGCAAAATCTCACTAGCTATCCTGTCTGGAGACAATACACATCTCTTTAACCTGTGCTTAATGCTCCCTCCACTCGCATTGTCTGTACCTTTAAAACTTGATTAGCTGTAAAGACTCACATTCCAACCATTATTCATGTAAACTGAGTTTGTGTCTTTGTATGCCCTGTTTGTGATCAGAACTCCCACCCACCTGACGAAGGGACAGCCTGTTCCGAAAGCTAGTGGCTTTTGCTACCAAATAAACCTGTTGGACTTTAACCTGGTGGTGTTAGAGTTCTTACTGTGTGAACACCACTAGTTACAGACCTCCATTCAGAAAAACACCCTTCCACCGCTACCCTCTGTCTTCTATGGCCAAGCCAGTTCCGAATCGATCTAGTTTGTTCACCCTTGATCCCGTGTGATTTAATCTTTTGTACCAGCCTGCCATGAGGGACCTTGTCAAATGCTTTACTAAAATCCATGTCGACAATATCCACAGCCCTTCCCTCGTCAATCATTTTTGTCACCTCCTCAAAAAACTCAATTAAATTAGTGAGACATGACCTCCCTCGTACAAAACCATGCTGTCAGTCGCTAATAAGACAATTCAGTTCCAAATGTGTATAGATCCTATCCCTAAGAATCTGCATTAGATGATGCAAACTGTTGCCTCACTGGGATCTTCTGTCTCTCCTGTATTCTTTCAGGAGCCGTTCACTTTTTGGGATTCAGCAAGAGATGAAAGTTTTTCTGAAGTCTCGGGGAAGAAATGTAATGGCTGCAATTTGAGAAACTGACATGATTGACATTCATCAATCCTGGATTATGAATCTTGTCTCAGGGAATGTTTATCATCACCAAATCCAAGTGATTTGGAGATGAGATTTTATCAACAAAAAGCACAGTAAGTAGTCTCACAACCACCAGGTTAAACTCCAACAGGTTTAACAAAAAGCATGCTATGTTGATCATGAAATTAACTAAAGTACAAACATTGTGAAGAGTGTTTAAATGTCAGAGCCATAGATAGGGGCTGAGTCAGGAGTAGCAGCTGGATCTGAGATTGCCAGCAGTCAGATGCTCAATGAATGATCCTGTCCCTCATTTTCAGGTTGGAAGAATGGCTGCATGGTTATCACTTTTCAACCAATTAACCCAGAGTTCAATCCTTCATCAACTTCC
The DNA here is from genome assembly GCF_964213995.1 of Mustelus asterias. Taxonomy (NCBI): domain Eukaryota; kingdom Metazoa; phylum Chordata; class Chondrichthyes; order Carcharhiniformes; family Triakidae; genus Mustelus; species Mustelus asterias. Next base: position 159,470,407 of record NC_135803.1, on the reverse strand, counting down.
CACCTCAACACCCTCCCGCACCCCGCAACTTTCTCTTCATCACAGTTAGAAATGTAACATGGTTTGGAGCCTGGATGGTCTGTTTCTGTGCTGTAAACTCGATGGAATGATGTGTCATAAATCTGCAAGTTTCCTCCCAGTGAGCCTATGCAGCTGCCTGCAAACATCAAACAGGTTCAGTAAATTCTACAAAGAAGAATCATGGTTAATAATAAGTGGCTGGTGACAGACTCTGAGCTCATTCCTCCCGCTCCAGAATTAGAAAATTACCAGCAATAAAACTCGGAGCCAGCTGAGCTGAGCCTCGGATTCCAAGCGAGAGCTTTTGGAAGAGGATTAACTTTGAGGAGATTGTCGAATCATGTCGCAGGTACAATTTCCCCATTCCACCTTTATCTCGTTTCTTTATTGAATTATTTTATTTTTGTTTTGCAAACTGTTGTTGTAAAATGTGCCATTTAGGAAGCGCACGTTGTTAAGAAGAAACGGCCACCGATGAAGGAGGAAGATATTAAAGGAGCTCGGAATAAACTGGGAACTGAAAAGAAAATCCAGTCCAAAACCTACCAGGTTCTAAAGCAATGTGGTGAGTCCAGCAAATAAAGCAGCTTCTGGGAAAGTGAGGGGATAAAATAGCAACAAGGCCTTGAGAAGATAGACTTCTGACCCCCGAATGTTGAATGGGTTCTCGAATGTCTTCTGTCTTTTTGTCCATTGATTCTTGTTTGTGTAAAACCAAAGTCTGAAACTGACCAACACAGAATTTAACAAACCCAGGTGTTATTTTTAAAATGCAAGTTGTCAATTTATTTGCTCAGTTATTGAAATTTAGTTTTGATTTCTGAATCTGGAAGTGGATTTCCTCTCTCGGAATCTCACTGAAACCATTTCATGAATTTTCGCTAATTTGTCCAATTACTTCCTCATCGCCCCTATTCCTTAAAACCAGGAGTAAACTGAAAACAGATAAATCCATTATTTAGGAAGCAACAAATTCCTTTATCCAGACTTAATCAAACTTCCTGTTTGGGTTTTTTATTGGAAGTATTAGTGAGAGGCAACATGGTTTTGTAAAGGGGAGGTCGTGTCTCACTAATTTGATCGAGTTTTTCGAGGAAGTGACAAAGATGAATGATGAGGGTAGGGCAGTGGATGTTGTCTACATGGGCTTCAGTAAGGCCTTTGACAAGGTGCCTCATGGCAGAGTGGTGCAGAAGGTGAAGTCGCATGGGATCACAGGTGAGCTGGAAAGGTGGATACAGAACTGGCTCGGTCAAAGAAGACAGAGGTAGCAGTGGAAAGGGTGTGTTTCTGAATGGAGGGCTGTGACAAGTGGCGTTCCTCAGGGTTCAGTGCTGGGACCTTTGCTGTTTGTAATATATATATAAATGATTTGGAGGAAAATGTGACTGGTTTGATTAGTAAGTTTGCAGATGGTACCAAGGTTGGTGGAATTGCAGATAGCGATGAGGACCATCAGAAGACACAGCAGGATATAGATCAGTTGGCGGCTTGGGTGGAGAGATGGCAAATGGAGTTTAATCCGGACAAATGTGAGGTCATGCATTTTGGAAGGTCTAATACAGATAGGAAATATACAGTAAATGGCAGAACCCTTAAGATAGGGCAGAGGGATCTGGGTGTACAGGTACACAGGTCACTGAAAGTGGCAATGCAGGTGGAGAAGGTAGTCAAGAAGGCATACGGCATGCTTGCCTTCATCAGCCGGGGCATTGAGTTTAAAAAGTCATGTTGTAGCTTTATAGAACATTAGTTAGGCTGCACTTGGAATATAGTGTTCAATTCTGGTCGCCACACTACCAGAAAGACCTCACATTTGTCCGGGTTAAACTCCATTTGCCATCTCTCCGCCCAAGGAGGCTTTGGAGAGGGTACAGAAAAAATATACCAGGATGTTGCCTGGTATGGAGGGCATTAGCTATGAGGAGAGGTTGGAAAAACTTAGCTTGTTCTCACTGGAATGACAGAGGTTGAGGGGCGACCTGATAGAAGTCTACAAGATTATGAGAGGCATGGACAGAGTGGATAGTTAGAAGCTTTTTCCCAGGGTGGAAGAGTCAATTACTAGGGGGCACAGGTTTAAGGTGTGAGGGGCAAAGTTTAAAGGAGATGTACGAGGCAAAATTTTTACACAGAGGGTGGTGGGTGCCTGGAACTCGCTGCCGGGGGAGGTAATGGAAACGGATACAATAGTGTCTTTTAAGGAGCGTCTGGACAAATACGTGAATAGGATGCAAAAAGAGCGATATGGTCCCCAGAAGGGTAGGGGGTTTTATTTCAGTCGGGCAGCATGGTCGGTGCAGACTTGGTGGGCAGAAGGGCCTGTTCCTGTGCTGTAATATTCTTTGTTCTTTGTAATTTGGGTTCAGTATTAACAGAATAAAGTAATCTTGTAGTCCTACAACCTGGCGTGTACCTCTGTACCATTACTGAGTAAAAAAGAGTGAATCCAAGCAGGAAACCTCTGCTGGGATGAATTGAAAGTTGCCTTCCTATGAGGCTTGGTGGATAACCACATTATCTGGCATAACCCTCTCCCCTCCAAAAGCAATGAACCATGTGACCAATCTTGGACTAACAATGTGTAGAAAACATGATGGGAACCAAATGCCTGAAAATGAGGTGTCAATAAACTCTAGAGAAAGTGATCTCATTGGAGTTTCAAAGAAAGCTGGGATCCGACCTGAAAGGAAGGTAGTGATAGTTATCAGATATTAATCATCACTATTGCATTAAATTTCTTTCCAGCACCATTTGGATCCAGGCTGGAATATTGTAGCCAGTTCTGGGCACCAAACTTTCAAAAGGATGTCAAGGTCTTGGAGAGTGTAGAGGAAATTTACAAGAGGACTGAGGCACTCTGAAAAAACTAGAGATTCTGGGATTTTTCTCCTCACAGCAGAGAAAACTAAAGGGAGATTCAGTAAGAAGTTGTTGTTTCTGAAAGCAGGGAAATTGGCAACAAGAGAACACTGATATATGATCAGGAATTCATCTTTCAATCTTCATCATTAATATTGATATGAACCACAATCTTCCCCCTTTGTACAGCTGGGATGGTCTACACCTGAACTGTGCTGGCATGATGTTCTAGTGAACCAGGTAACTAGGGAAGTAGACAGAGTTTTAAACTAAATATTGAGGGTTAGGGATCAAATTTGGGAAGATGTGATATGCCAAAGAGTAGAGACAAGGAAAGAAAGAAAGGTACTAATATGAGATAAATAGACTGTGACAGGAAGGGACAGAGATTACAAATCTAAGAGGAAATTAGCAGATAAGGCTCGATGCTACAAAAATAATACATGGAACTTAAGGAAGGAGTTAGGAGGGCTAAAAGGGGTCATGAAAAGTCCTTGGCTAACAGAATTAAGGAAAATCCTAAGGCATTTTATACGTATGTAAAGAGCAAGAGGGTAGCCAGGGAAAGGGTTGGTTCACTCAAGGATAGTGGAGGGAATCTATGCACGTAACCAGAGGAAATGAGCGAGATACTAAATGAATACTTTGCCTCAGTATTCACCAAAGAGAGAGACTTGATGGATGAGGAGCCTAGGGTAGGGTGTGTAGATATTCTGGGTCATGTCAATATCAAAAAAAGGTGTTGGGCATCTTAAAAAGCATTAAAGTAGGTAAGTCACCAGGACCTGATGGGACCTGAGGGAATACTGAGGGAGGCAAGGGCGGAAATTGCTGAGGCCTTGGGAGAAATCTTTGTATCCTCATTGGCTACAAATTGAAGTTCCAGAGGACTGGAGAATAGCCAATGTTGTTCCATTGTTTAAGAAGGGTAACAAGGATAATTCAGGATATCGTGGGCCGGTGCTTTACATCAGTGGTAGGGAAATTATTGGAAAAGATTCTTAGGGACAGGATTTACTCACATTTGGAAACAAATGGACTTATTAGTGATAGACAGCTTAGTTTTGTGAAGGGGAGGTTGTGCTCACTAACTTGATCGTAGTTTTTCGAGGAAGTAACAAAGGTGATAAATGAGGCCATCATGTGGAGGTGCCGGCGTTGGACTGGGTGGGCACAGTAAGTAGTCTCACAGCGCCAGGTTAAATTCCAACAGGTTTATTTGGTAGCACGAGCTACCAAATAAACCTGTTGGATTTTAACCTAGTGCTGTGAGACTTCTTACAATGATAGATGAGGGAAAGGCAGTGGATGTTGTATACATGGACTTCAGTAAAACCTTTGACAAGGTACCTCATGGTAGACTGGTACGTAAGATGAAGTGACACGGGGTCAGAGGAGAGCTGGCAAGATGGATACAGCTTGGCCATAGAAGACAGAGGGAAGCAAGAGAGGGGTAGTTTTCTGAATGGAAGGCTGTGACTAGTGGTGTTCTACAGGGATCAGTTCTGGGACCTTTGCTGTTCGTAGTATATATAAATGATTTGGAGGAAAATGTAGCTAGTCTGCTTAGTAAATTCGCAGAGAACACAAAAATTGGTGGAGTTGCGGTTAGTGAAGAGGGCGGAGAAATGGCAGATGGAGTTTAATCCGGACAAGTGTAGGGTAATGCATTTTGGAAGGTCCAATGCATGTAGGAATTATACAGTAAATGGTAAAACCTTTAGGAGTATTGACAGGCAGAGAGATCTGGGCGTACATGTCCACCAATCACTGAAAGTGGCAACGCAGGTGGATTAGGGAGTCAAGACAGCATATAGCATGCTTGCCTACGTCGGTCAGGGCATTGAGTATAAAAATTTGCAGGTCATGTTGCAGCTGTACAGAACCTTAGTTAGGCCTCATTTAGAATATTGTGTACAATTTTGGTTATGAGGAGAGGTTGGATAAACTTGGTTTGTTCTCACTGGAACGTCAGAGGTTGAGGGGTGACATGATAGAGGTTTACAAGATTATGAGAGGCATGGACAGAGTGGATAGTCAGATGCTCTTTCCTAGGGTAGAAAAGTCAAGTACTAGGGGACATAAGTTTAAGGTGCATGGGGAAAAGTTTAGAGGAGATGGGCGAGGCAAGTTTTTTACAGTAAGAAGTTTAACAACACCAGGTTAAAGTCCAACAGGTTTATTTGGTAGCAAAAGCCACACAAGCTTTCGGAGCTCCAAGCCCCTTCTTCAGGTGAAGGGGCTTGGAGCTCCGAAAGCTTGTGTGGCTTTTGCTACCAAATAAACCTGTTGAACTTTAACCTGGTGTTGTTAAACTTCTTACTGTGTTTACCCCAGTCCAACGCCGGCATCTCCACAGCAAGTTTTTTAGACAGAGGGTGGTGAATGTCTGGAATGTCTGGGGAGGTGGTAGGAGCAGGTATGATAGCGGCCTTTAAGGAGCAACTAGACGAATACATGATTAGGATTGGAAGGGAAGGATACAGACTCCATAAATGCATACGGTTTTAGTTTAGGCAGGCATCATGATCGGCGCAGGCTTGGAGGGCCAAAGGGCCTGTTCCTGTGCTGTAATTTTCTTTGTTCTTTGACAGAGCTTAAGGTTCTGTATTTGAATACATGTAACATTTGAAATAAAACAGAGGAATTGATAGAGTAAATTAATAAGTATGATCTGATCGCTGTTACAGAGTGGTTACAGGATGACATAGATTGGGACCTGAATGTTGATGGGTGTGTGACATTTAGGAAGGACAGGAAGTGAGGATAAGGTGGAGGGGTGGCTCTGTTAATTAATGATGGTATTAGCACAATAGAGAAGGTTTACCTTAATCCAGCAAACCAGGGTGTGCAAGTGGTGTGGGGGTGCAGTCCAGGCCGCCAGTTGTAACTACATGGTAGGACAGAGTATAAAATAGACCATGAGAGCTTGTCAGAGAGAGACACTGTAATTATCACGGGGGACTTCAATCTACATATACAGTGGAAAAACCAGATGGGCAAAGGTAGCGTAGATGAAGAGTTCACAGAATGTTTTTGAGATAGTTCCTTAGAACAACATGTTCTTAACCCAACCACAAAGTACACTATATTAGACCTGGTATTGTGCATTGAGACAGGATTAATTGATAACTTCACAGTGAAGGCACCCCTGGGTAGAAGCAATCATATGATTGCATTTGATATTCAGCTTGAAGGGGAGAAGAGTGCATCCTAGACTAGTATTTTAAACTTAAATAAGGGCAATTCTGAGGGCATGAAAGCTAAAATGAATTGGCTAATGTGCTTAAGGAATAGATCAATAGAAGTCAAATGGCAGACATTTAAAAGCATATTCCAGAATACACGGAATAGACACATTCCAATGAGAGAGGGCCCATCATCAGTGGTTAACTAAAAAAAGGTAAAAACACTATTAAACTTAAAGAAACAGAATAAATTTGCACAAAGATGAGTGGCAGGTCAGAAGATTGGGAAAAAAAAATTAAAGAATAACAAAAAGATGGGGGGGTGGTGAATTAGAGTACGAGTGGAAGCTAGCCAGCAATATAACTACAAATAGAACAAAGAAAAGTACAGCACAGGAACAGGCCCTTTGGCAAGCCCATGCCGATCATGATGCCCTAACTAAACTAAAACAAACCTTCTGCCCTTACTCGGTCCGTATCCCTCTATTCCCTCCCTATTCATGCACCCATCCAGATGCCTCTTAAATGTTATTAGTGTCTGCTTCCACCACATCCTCTGGCAGCGCGTTCAGGCACCCACCACTCTCTGCGTGAAAAACTATCCCCTGCACATCTCCCTTAAACTGTCCCCCTCTCACCATGAACCTGTGCCCCATTGTAATTGACACTTCCACCCTGGGAAAAAAAACCTCTAACTATCCATCCTGTCTATGCCTCTCATAATTTTGTAGACCTCTATCATGTCTCCCCTCAACCTCCATCTTTCCAGTGAAAACAATCCTAGTTTATTTAACCTCTCCTCATAGTCAACATCCTCGAGACCAGGCAACAGCCTGGTGAACCTTCTTTACACTCTCTCCAAAGCTTCCACATCCTTCCAGTAGTGTGGTGACCAGAACTGCAAGCAAATAGGAAGAGTTTCTGTAGATATTTAAATAAGAAAAGAGTAAACCAAGTGAGCATTTGTCCTATAGTAAGTGCTGCTGGGGAACTGGTAATGGAAAGTAGAACTATGACAGATTAATTCAACAAGTATTTTACATTTGTCTTTAACATTGAGGACACCAGTACTTTCCAGAAATAGCAGTAAATCAGGAAAGGGAAGGGAGGGAGGAACTCAGGACAATTACAATCACCAGAGAAATAATATTAAGCAAATTGTTGGGTCTGCGGCTTACAAATCCTCAGCTCCCTAAGGATTTCACCCTAAGGTCTTGAAAGAAATGACTAGTGAGATAATTGATTTGATTTGATTTATTATTGTCACTTGATGCATTGATTTTAATTTTCCAAAATTCCCTAGATTCAGGGAAAGTTTTATTACATTGGAAAATAGCAAATGTAACTTCTTTATTCAAAAAGGGAGACAGAAAGCAGGAATCTATAGGCCAGTTAGCCTAACATCTGTCATCAGAAAAATGTTAGAAGCCATTATTAAAGATGTGAGAGCAGGACACTTGGAAAAATTCAAGGCAATCAGGCAGAGTCAACATGGTTTTGTGAAAGGGAAATGATATTTAACCAAATTATTCAAATTCTTTGAATTGATTTGATTTGATTTATTGTTTGATTTATTGTCACATGTATTAGCATACAATGAAAAGTATTGTTTCTTGCATGCTATACAGAGCATACCATTGACAGAGAAGGAAACGAGAGAATGCAGAATGTAGTGTTACGGTCATCGCTAGGTTGTAAAGAAAGATCAATTTAATGCAAGGTAGGTCCATTCAAAAGTCTGATGGCAGCAGGGAAGCTGTTCTTGAGTCGGTTGGTATGTGATCTCAGACTTTTGTATCTTTTTCCCAACGGAAGAAGGTGGAAGACTGGGGTGTGTGGGGTCCTTAATTATGTTGGCTGCTTTGCTGAGGCAGCGGGGAGTGTCGACAGAGTCAATGGATGGGAGGCTGGTCTGTGTGATGGATTGGGTTACATTCACGACCTTTTGTAGTTTATTGCATCTTGGGCAGAGCAGGAGCCATACCAAGCTGTGATACAACCAGAGAGAATGCTTTCGATGGTGCATCTGTAAAAGTTGCTGACAATTGTAGTGGACATGCCAAATTTCCTTAGTCTTCTGAGAAAGTAGAGGCGTTGGTGAGCTTTCTTAACTATAGTGTCGGCATGGGGGGACCAGGACAGGTTGTTGGTGATTTGGACACCTAAAAATTTGAAGTTCTCGACCCCTTCTACTTCACCCCCAATAATGTAGACAGGAGCATGTTCTCCTCTATGCTTCCTGAAGTCGATGACAATCTCCTTCGTTTTGCTGACATTGAGGGAGAGATTATTGTTGCCGCGCCAGTTCACCAGATTCTCTATCTCATTCCTGTACTCTGTCTCATCATTGTTTGAATCTGACCCACTACGATGGTGTCGTCAGCAAACTGAAATTCAAGTTGGAGTGGAATTTGGCCACACAGTCATAGGTGTACAAGGAGGATAGTAGGGGCTGAGAACACAGTCTTGTGGGGCACCGGTGTTGAGGATGATTGTGGAGGAGGTGTTGTTGCCTATCTTTACTGATTGAAGTCTGTGGGTTAGAAAGTTCAGGATCCAGTCGCAGAGGAAGGAGTCACATGTGCTGTGGATAAAAATGAGCTGGTGATGTTCTGTACCTAAATTTTCAGAAGGCATTTGACAAAGTGCCACATGAAAGGTATTTGCGTAAAATAAAAGTTCATAACATGTGGGTAAAGTATTGGCATGAATTGTAGTTTGTCTGGCTAACAGGAAATAGATCTTGGTAGATGTGATGAGTAGTGTACCACAGGGATCAGTGCTGTGGCCTCAACTTCTTACAATTTATATCAATGGCTTGCATGAAGGGACTGAAGCTATGATTGCTACATTTGTAGAGAGTTGTAGAGGTTGTTGACAGTTCTTTTTCAAACTGGAGGCCTATGACCAGCGGTGAACCTCAGGGATCAGTGCTGGGCCCCCTGTTATTTGTCATTTATATTAATGATTTGTATGAGAATATTGGGGTCATGGTTAGTACGTTTGCAGATGACACCAAGATTGGTGGCATAGTGGACAGTGAAGAAAGTTATCTCCAATTGCAATGGGATCTTGATCAATTGGGCCAGTGGGCTGACAAATGGCAGATGGAGTTTAATTTAGACAAATGCCAGGTGATGCATTTTGGTAGATTGAACCAGGGCAGGACTTACTCAGTTAATGGTAGGGCATTGGGGAATGTTACAGAACAAAGAGATCTAGGCATGCATGTTCATAGCTCCTTGAAAGTGGAGTCACAGGTGGACAGAGTGGTGAAGAAGGCATTCGGCATGCTTGGTTTCATCGGTCAGAACATTGAATACAGGAGTTGGGACGTCTTGTTGAAGTTGTACAAGACATTGGTAAGGCCACACTTGGGATACTGTGTGCAATTCTGGTCACCTTATTATAGAAAGGATATTATTAAACTAGAAAGAGTGCAGAAAAGATTTACTAGGATGCTACCGGGACTTGATGGATTGAGTTATAAGGAGAGGCTGAAACTTCTGGGACTTTTTTCTCTGGAGCGTAGGAGGCTGAGGGATGACATTATAGAGGTCTATAAGATAATGAGGTGCATAGACAAGGTAGATAGTCAATATCTTTTCCCAAAGATAGGGGAGTCTAAAACTAGAGGGCATAGGTTTAAGGTGAGAGGGGAGAGATACAAAAGTGTCCAGAGGGACAATTTTTTCACACAGAGGGTGGTGAGTGTCTGGAACAAGTTGCCAGAGACAGTAGTAGAGGCGGGTACAATTTTATCTTTTAAAAAGCATTTAGATAGTTACATGGGTACAATGGGGATAGAGAGATATGGGCCAAATGCAGGCAATTGGGATTAGCTTAGGGGTTTTTTAAAAAAAGGGCGGCATGGACAAGTTGGGCTGAAGGGCCTGTTTCCATGCTGTAAACCTCTATGACTCTATTTGCTGACAACACAAAGATAGGTTAGAAAGTAAATTGTGAAGAGGATGTAAAGAGGCTACAAAGGAACATAGGTTAAGTGAGTGAGAAAACATCTGGGAGATGGAGTATAATTTGGGCAAAGTTGATATTGTGCATTTTGGCAGCAAGAATGAAAATGTTTATTATCAAAATGGTGAGACTTAGCAGAGCTCTGACAAGCAGAGGGATCTGGGTGGCTTAGTGCATGATTCACAAAAAGCTACAGGTGCAGTAAGTAATTAGGAAAGCTAATAGAATGTTACTGTTTATTGTGAGGGGAATTGATTACAAAACTAGGAAGGTTATGTTTCAGTTGGAAAGGACATTGGTGAGACCACATCTGGAGTATTGGAGTGTTGGTCTCCCTATTTAAGGAAAGATGTAAATGTGTTAGAAGCTGTTCAGAGAAGGTTTACTAGACTAATATCGGGAATTGGTGGACTGCCTTAGGAGGAAAGATTGGAGAGGTTAGATTTGTATCCATTAAAGTTTAGAAGAATAAGAGGTGACTTGATCAAAACATTTAAGATCCTGAGGGGACCAGGGTGGATGTAGAGAGGATGTTTTCTCTCGTCAGAGAATCTAGAACTCGGGGTCACTGTTTAAAAATAAGGGGTTGCTCATTTAAGACAGAGATTAGGGAAATGTTTCTCTGAGAACATAAGAACATAAGAAATAGGAGCAGGAGTAGGCCATCTAGCCCCTCGAGCTGCCCCGCCATTCAATAAGATCATGGCTGATCTGAAGTGGATCAGTTCCACTTACCCCCCTGATCCCCATAACCCCTAATTCCCTTACTGATCAGGAATCCATCTATCTGTGATTTAAACATATTCAACGAGGTAGCCTCCACCACTTCAGTGGGCAGAGAATTCCAGAGATTCACCACCCTCTGAGAGAAGAAGTTCCTCCTCAACTCTGTCCTAAACTGACCCCCCTTTATTTTGAGGCTCTGCCCTCTAGTTCTAGCTTCCTTTCTAAGTGGAAAGAATCTCTCCACCTCTACCCTATCCAGCCCCTTCATTATCTTATAGTTCTCTATAAGATCCCCCCTCAGCCTTCTAAATTCCAACGAGTACAAACCCAATCTGCTCAGTCTCTCCTCATAATCAACACCCCTCATCTCGGGTATCAACCTGGTGAACCTTCTCTGCACTCCCTCCAAGGCCAATATATCCTTCCGCAAATAAGAGGACCAATACTGCACACAGTATTCCAGCTGCGGCCTCACCAATGCCCTGTACAGATGCAGCAAGACATCTCTGCTTTTATATTCTATCCCCCTCGCGATATAGGCCAACATCCCATTTGCCTTCTTGATCACCTGTTGTACCTGCAGACTGGGCTTTTGCGTCTCATGCACAAGGACCCCCAGGTCCCTTTGCACGGTAGCATGTTGTAATTTTTTTCCATTTAGATAATAATCCAATTTGCTATTATTTCCGCCAAAGTGAATAATCTCACATTTGTCAACGTTATACTCCATCTGCCAGATCCTCGCCCACTCACTCAGCCTGTCCAAATCTCTCTGCAGACCTTCTACGCCCTCCACACGATTCACGTTTCCACTTATCTTTGTGGCGTCTGCAAACTTTGTTACCCTGCACTCAGTCCCCTCCTCCAGATCGTCTATATAAATGGTAAATAGTTGAGGCCCCAGTACCGATCCCTGCGGCACGCCACTAGTTACCATCCGCCAACCAGAAAAGCACCCATTTATTCTGACTCTCTGCTTCCTGTCGGATAGCCAATCCCCAATCCACGCTAACACCCTACCCCCAACTCCGTGTGACCCAATCTTCTTCAGCAACTTTTTGTGAGGCACCTTATCAAACGCCTTTTGGAAATCCAAAAACACCGCATCCACCGGTTCCCCTCCGTCAACCGCACTAGTCACATTTTCATAAAAATCCAACAAGTTCGTCAAGCACGACTTTCCCCTCATGAATCCATGCTGCGTCTGCTTAATCGAACCATTCTTATCTGAGGAAGGTGAATCTCTGGAACTCTCTTCCCCAAAAGGCAGTGGAAGCAGTCTTTGAATATTTTAAAACCAGAGCTAGATAGATTCTTTATCAAAAAGGGGTGCAGGGTTATCGGAGGTCGGCAGAAATATGGGGTTGAAGTTACAATCAGATCAGCCATGATCTTATTGAGTGGCAGACTAGCTCAGGGGGCAAAGTTGCCTCCTACTGCTCCTAATTCAAATATTTGTACGCTCTGTGAAATTCTTGAGGCAACTTACCATCCTGGAGTCACTTCTGTGGCTGTGATGACATCTGTTTTTTTTACCTTACTTTTTAGCGGAGTTTTTTTTTCAGTTAAACAGGAAACCGGAAGTCGGCCGCGGGGAGGCCTGGGAAGGTTTTTTTTTGCCCAATAAATTTGAACGGGGAGGTAACCCGAGACCCTACACGTGTAACGTCCCCCACTCTCCCCCCTCCTCTAACGTAAAAAAAAAGACTCGGAGTGAGGGCAGGTAAGCTTTTTTTCCTCTCTTTTGTTTCTCAGTAAGGGAAGTAGCAGGGATGTCAGTGCAGGCAGTGCAATGTTCCTCCTGTGGGATGTTTGAGGTGAGGGACACCAGTGTCCCGGCTGAGTACACCTGCAGGAAGTGCACCCAATTCCAGCTCCTTGAAGACCGTGTTAGGGATCTGGAGCTGGAACTGGATGAACTCAGGATCACTCGGGAAGCAGAGGCAGCTATAGATAGAAGCTACAGGGAGGTAGTTACTCCTAGAAATGATGATACGTGGGTGACGGCGAGAAGGGGTAAGAAGCAGTCAGAGCAGCGATCCCCTGGATCCCCTGTTCCTCTGTATAACAAGTATTCCTTTTTGGATACTGTTGGGGGGGGGCGGGGAGACTTACCGGGGTAAGCCATGGGGTACAGGTCTCTGGCACAGAGTCTGTCCTTGTTGCTCAGAAGGGAAGGGGGGAGAGGAGTAGAGCATTAGTTATTGGGGACTCCATAGTTAGGGGGATAGATAGGAGATTCTGTGGGAACGAGAGAGACTCGCGGTTGGTGTGTTGCCTCCCAGGTGCCGGGGTCCGTGATGTCTCGGATCGTGTTTTCGGGATCCTTAAGGGGGAGGGGGACCAGCCCCAAGTCGTGGTTCACATCGGCACCCAAGACATAGGTAGGAAAAGGGGTGGGGATGTAAGGCTGAAATTCAGGGAGTTAGGGTGGAAGCTTAGGGCTAGAACAAACAGAGTTGTTATCTCTGGTTTGTTACCCGTGCCACGTGATAGTGAGGAGAGGAATAGGGAGAGAGAGCAGTTGAACACGTGGCTACAGGGATGGTGCAGGAGGGAGGGATTCAGATACCTGGACAATTGGGGCTCATTCTGGGGTAGGTGGGACCTCTACAAACGGGATGGTCTACACCTGAATCAGAGGGGTACCAATATCCTGGGGGGGAAATTTGCTAATGCTCTTCGAGAGGGTTTAAACTGATTCAGCAGGGGAATGGGAACCTGAATTGTAGCTCCAGTGTACAGGAGGTTGAGAGTAGTGAGGTCATAGATGAGGTTTCAGAGTCGCAGGAGTGTACTGGCAGGCAGGAAGGTGGTTTGAAGTGTGTATACTTCAATGCCAGGAGCATCCGGAATAAGGTGGGTGAACGTGCAGCATGGGTTGGTACCTGGGACTTCGATGTTGTGGCCATCTCGGAGACATGGATAGAGCAGGGACAGGAATGGTTGTTGCAGGTTCCGGGGTTTAGATGTTTCAGTAAGAGCAGGGAAGGTGGTAAAAGAGGTGGAGATGTGGCATTGTTAGTCAAGGATAGTATTATGGTGGCAGAAAGGATGTTTGATGAGGACTCGTCTACTGAGGTAGTATGGGCTGAGATTAGAAACAGGAAAGGAGAGGTCACCCTGTTGGGAGTTTTCTATAGGCCTCTGAAAAGTTCCAGAGATGTAGAGGAAAGGATTGCAAAGATGATTCTGGATAGGAGCGAAAGTAACAGGGTAGTTGTTATGGGGGGACTTTAACTTTGCAAATATTGACTGGAAAAGCTATAGTTCGAGTACTTTAGATGGGTCAGTTTTTGTCCAATGTGTGCAGGAGGTTTCCTGACACAATATGTAACGAGGCCACATTGGATTTGGTACTGGGTAATGAACCAGACCAGGTGTTAGATTTGGAGGTAGGGGAGCACTTTGGTGATAGTGATCACAATTCGGTTATGTTTACTTTAGCGATGGAAAGGAAGAGGTATATACCGAAGGGCAAGAGTTATAGCTGGGGAAAAGGAAATTATGATGCGATTAGGAGAGATTTAGGATGCATAGGTTGGGGAAGGAAACTGCAGGGGATGGACACAATTGAAATGTGGAGCTTGTTCAAGGAACAGCTACTACGTGCCCTTGATAAGTATGTACCTGTCAGGCAGGGAGGAAGTGGTTGAGCGAGGGAACCGTGGTTTACTAAAGAAGTTGAATCTCTTGTGAAGAGGAAGAAGGAGACTTATGTAAAGATGAAACATGAAGGCTCAGTTAGGGCGCTTGAGAGTTACAAGTTAGCCAGGAAGGACCTAAAGAGAGAGTTAAGAAGAGCCAGGAGGGAACATGAGAAGTCTTTGGCAGGTAGGATCAAGGAAAACCCTAAAGCTTTCTATAGGTATGTCAGGAATAAAAGAATGACTTGGGTAAGATTAGGGCCAGTCAAGGACAGTAATGGGAAGTTGTGCGTGGAGCCTGAAGAGATAGGAGAGGCGCTAAATGAATATCTTTCATCAGTATTCACACAGGAAAAAGACAATGTTGTCGAGGGGAGTACTGAGATGCAGGCTATTGGACTCGGCGGGATTGAGATTAATAAGGAGAAGGTGTTAGCAATTCTGGAAAGTGTGAAAATAGATAAGTCCCCTGGGCCGGGTGGGATTTATCCCAGGATTCTCTGGGAGGCTAGGGAGGAGATTGCAGAGCCTTTGGCTTTGATCTTTATGTTGTCATTGTCTACAGGAATAGTGCCAGAAGACTGGAGGATAGCAAATGTTGTCCCCTTGTTCAAGAAGGGAAGCGGAGACAACCCTGGTAATTATAGACCAGTGAGCCTTACTTCTGTTGTGGGCAAAGTTTTGGAAAGGATTATAAGAGATAGGATTTATAATCACCCAGAAAGGAATAATTTGATTAGGGATATTCAGCACGGTTTTGTGAAGGGTAGGTCGTGCCTCACAAACCTTATTGAGTTCTTTGAGAAGGTGACCAAAGAGGTGGATGAGGGTAAAGCAGTTGATGTGGTGTATATGGATTTCAGTAAAGCGTTTGATAAGGTTCCCACGGTAAGCTATTGCAGAAGATACAGAGTCATGGGATTGAGGGTGATTTAGTGGTTTGGATCAGGAATTGGCTCGCTGTAAGAAGACAGAGGGTGGTGGTTGATGGGAAATGTTCATCCTGGAGTTCAGTTACTAGTGGTGTACTGCAAGGATCTGTTTTGGGGCTACTGCTGTTTGTCATTTTTCTAAGTGACCTGGATGAGGGCGTAGAAGGATGGGTTAGTGAAATTGCGGATGACACTAAAGTCGGTGGAGTTGTGGACAGTGCAGAAGGATGTTGCAGGTTACAGAGGGACATAGATAAGCTGCAGAGCTGAGCTGAGAGGTGGCAAATGGAGTCAATGCGGAAAAGTGTGAGGTGATTCACTTTGGAAGGAGTAACAGGAATACAGAGTACTGGGCTAATGGTAAGATACTTGGTAATGTGGATGAACAGAGAGATCTCGGTGTCCATGTGCATAGACCCCCGAAAGTTGGCACCCAGGTTGATAGGGTTGTTAAAAAGGCGTATGGAGGGTTAGCTTTTATTGGTGGAGGGATTGAGTTTAGGAGCCAAGAGGTCATGTTGCAGCTGTACAAAACTCTGGTGCGGCCGCACTTGGAGTATCGCGTACAGTTCTGGTCACCAGATTATAGAAAGGATGTGGATGCATTGGAAAGGGTGCAGAGGAGATTTACTAGGATGTTGCCTGGTATGGTGGGAAGGTTTTATGAGGAAAGGCTGAGGGACTTGAGGTTGTTTTTGTTAGAGAGAAGAAGGTTAAGAGGTGACTTAATAGAGGCATACAAGATGATCAAAGGATTAGATAGGGTGGATAGTGAGAGCCTTTTTCCTCGGATGGTGTTGGCTAGCACAAGGGGACATAGCTTTAAATTGAGGGGTGATAGATATAGGACAGATGTCAGAGATAGGTTCTTCACTCAGAGAGTAGTAAGGGCGTGGAATGCCCTGCCTGCAGCAGTAGTGGACTCGCCAACATTAAGGGCATTTAAATGGTCATTGGATAAACATATGGATGATATTGGAATAGTGTAGGTTAGATGGGCTTTAGATTGGTTTCACTGGTCGGCGCAACATCGAGGGCCGAAGGGCCTGTACTGCGCTGTAATGTTCTATGTTCTATGATTTCCTATTGAATCTCTATTCACTATTTAATAAATGGCAGGAAACTGGGTAGCTCAGAGGAACAGAGGGATTTTGGGATAATTATTCACAGGCTGAGGGGAGACTTAATAGAGGTTTATAAAATGATGAAGGGGATAGATAGAGTGAACGTTCAAAGACTATTTCCTCGGGTGGATGGAGCTATTACAAGGGGGCATAACTATAGGGTTCGTGGTGGGAGATATAGGAAGGATATCAGAGGTAGGTTCTTTACGCAGAGAGTGGTTGGGGTGTGGAATGGACTGCCTGCAGTGATAGTGGAGTCGGACACTTTAGGAACATTTAAGCGGTTATTGGATAGGCACATGGAGCACACCAGGATGATAGGGAGTGGGATAGCTTGATCTTGGTTTCAGATAAAGCTTGGCACAACATCGTGGGCCGAAGGGCCTGTTCTGTGCTGTACTGTTCTATGTTCTATGTTCTCGATCCCTGAAGGCGACAGAACACATTAATAGGATGGGTCAGAAGGAATATGGGACACTTGCCTTTATCAGCCGTGGTTTAAAAATGTTCATTAGTGTCACAAGTACACTTATATTAACACTGCAATGAAGTTACTGTGAAAAACCCCTCGTCGCCACACTCCGGCGCCTGTTTGGGTACACTGAGCGAGAATTTAGCATGGCCGATGCACCTAACCAGCACATCTTTCAGGCTGTGGGAGAAAACTGGAGCACCCGGAGGAAACCCACGCAGACACGGAGAGAACTTGCAGACTCCGCACAGTGACCCAAAGCCTGGAATCGAACCCGGATCCCTGGCGCTGTGAGATGGCAGTGCTATCCACTGTGCCACCGTGGCGCCCACAGTGGTATAGAGTATAATCCTCATGGAATCATAGAATCCCTGTAGTTTAGGAGGAGGCCATTCGGCCAATCAAGCCTCCAGCGACAATCCCACCATGGCCCTATCCCCCTAACTCCACCTATTTCCTCTGCTAATCTCCCTGATACTCAAGGGCAATTTAGCATAGCCAATCCACCTAACCTGTACACCTTTGGAGTGTGGGAGGAAACTGGAGCATCCGGAGGAAACCCACGCAGCCTCATTGTTCCACAGGGGCAGGCTGAGGGTAAGGGAGTTTGTTTCTGCATTTGATTTATTCATTTCTTTTTCAGTTAAATTTGTGTTAAAAATCAGAGGGTTCTTTTTCCAAAACTGGAAGTAGGCCCAGGAGAAGCCTGGGAAGGTTTTTGGAGGGTTTAAAAGCAGGCCGCACTTTTGAGCGGGCAGCGTCGGGAGCGGGCAGTGGAGTGACCAGGGAGCAGAGTGTGAGCTGTAAGGGCTTTGGCTCACAGGGCTTCGGGGGAAAGGGCGAAGCGGGGTCGGTTTTTCTTTCCATTCCTATAAAGGAAAAGGGTAGCTATGAGTGATAGGCCAGTTTGTTGCTTTCGGTGTGGGATGTGGGAGTTCCCGGAAACACCTAGCTGCCCGGAGATTCACATTTGCGCCAGGTGCGTGGAACTGCAGCTCCTGAGGGACCGCGTCAGGGAACTGGAGCAGCGGCTTGATGACCTTAGTCTAGTCAGGGAGAATGAGAGACAAATAGACATGAGTTATAGGCAAGTAGTTACACCGGGGCCTCAGGGGGAAGACACATGGGTCACAGTTAGGAGGAGTAAAGGTCAGAAGGGTAACGTACCAGAGAGTATTCCAGTGGCTGTCTCTCATAATAGGAAGGGCTCGGCGACAGGTGTGAGATGGGGAGGGGAGTGAGCAATTAATGGTGGGATCACCTGTGGTTGTCCCCCTCCAAAACAAGTATATTGTTTTGGATAGTGTGGAGGAGGATGACTCTCCAGGGGTAAGCCACAGTGACCAGGTCACTGGCACACAGTAAGGCTCTGTGGCCCGGAAAGGAAAGAGAGGGATTAGGAGAGCAATAGTGGTGGGGACGCGTCGGTTAGAGGCACGGACAGGCGATTCTGTGGGTGCGAACAGGACTCCAGGATGGTAGTCTGCCTACCCGGTGCTGGGGTACTGGATGTCTCCAAGCGGATAGGAGGATAAAGAAACGGATGTCATTGTACACATTGGTGCAAATGACGTAGATAGGAAGAGCAGGGGGATCCTATGAGAGCAATTCAGGGAGTTGGGAAATAGGCTAAAAAGTAGGGCCTCCAGGGTGGCAATCTCTGGGCTGGCCCCAATGCCTAGGGCCAGTGAGTCTAGGAATAGGGAGATAGTACAATTGAACGCTTGGCTCAAGGACTGGTCCAGGAGGGAGGGCTTCATATTCCTGGATCACTGGGAAGTTTTCAAGAGAGGAGGGCACCTGTACAAGAAGGACGGGTCACAACTAAATTGGAAGGGCACGAATATCCTGGCTGGGAGTTTTGCTAGTGCAGTTCGGGTGGGTTTAAACTAATATGGCAGGGGGGTGGGGATCAAAACATTATGTCTACAAGTGTAGAGGCTGGGGACGAGCTTGGGGCCAGGACAAGGCTGGCAAGGAAGAAGAGCACTCTGGGGGAGGATGACCTCACTGGGCCTGGAGGTCTGGAGTGCATCTACTTCAATGCAAGGAGCGTAGCAGGTAGGACAGATGAACTTAGGGCCTTAATGCTTACGAGGAATTTGGATGTGGTTGCGGTGACAGAGACTTGGTTGAAAGAGGGACAGGACTGGCAGCTGAATATTCCGGGGTGCAAGTGTTTTAGGCGAGACAGAGGAGGGGCCAAAAGAGGTGGGGGAGTAGCAGTATTAGTTAGAGAGCATATTACAGCGGTGCAGAGGGAGGACAATTCAGACGGGTCGTGTAACGAGTCACTGTGGGTGGAACTCAGAAACAGGAAGGGAGCAGTCACTATGTTGGGGGTATACTACAGGCCCCACAACCACCCAAGGGAAGTGGAAGAACGGATAAGTCAGGAGATAATGGATAGGTGCAGGAAAAATGGATGGCTTTGTCAAGGGCAGATCGTGCCTTACGAGCCTGGTGGAGTTCTTCGAAAATGTGACTAAACACATTGACGAAGGGAAGGCGGTAGATGTGGTTTATATGGATTTTAGCAAGGCGTTCGATAAGGTCCCCCATGCAAGGCTTCTAGAAAAAGTGAGAGGGCATGGGATCCAAGGGGCTGCTGCCCTGTGGATCCAGAACTGGCTTGCCCAAAGGAGGCAGACAGTGGGTATAGATGGGTCTTTTTCTAAATGGAGGTCGGTCACCAGTGGTGTGCCCCAGGGATCTGTTCTGGGACCCTTGCTGTTTGTCATTTTCATAAATGACCTGGATGAGGAAGCGGAGGGATGGGTTGGTAAGTTTGCCGACGACACGAAGGTTGGTGGAGTTGTGGATAGTCTGGAGGGATGTCAGAAGTTACAGAGGGACATAGATAGGATGCAAGACTGGGCGGAGAAGTGGCAGATGGACCTCAACCCAGATAAATGCGTCGTGGTCCATTTTGGTAGGTCAGATGGGATGAAGGAGTACAATATAAAGGGAAAGACTCTTAATACTGTAGAGGATCAGAAGGATCTTGGGGTCCGGGTCCATAGGACTCTAAAATCGGCCCCGCAGGTGGAGGAGGTGGTTAAGAAGGCGTATGGTGTGCTGGCCTTTATCAATCGAGGGATTGAGTTTGGGAGTCCGGGGATAATGACGCAGCTATATAAGACCCTCGTCAGACCCCACTTGGAGTACTGTGCTCAGTTCTGGTCGCCTCACTATAGGAAGGATGTGGAAAAGATTGAAAGGGTGCATAGGAGATTTACAAAGGATGTTGCCTGGATTGAGTGGCATGCCTTATGAGGATAGGCCGAGGGAGCTCGGTCTTTTCTCCTTGGAGAGACGAAAGATGAGAGGAGACCGATTAGAGGTGTATAAGATGTTGAGAGGCATGGATCGGGTGGACTCTCAGAGGCTTTTTCCCAGGGTGGAAATGTCTTCTATGAGAGGACACAGGTTTAAGGTGCTGGGGTGTAGGTACAGGGGAGATGTTAGGGGTAAGTTTTTCACACAGAGGGTGGTGGGCGAGTGGAATCGGCTGCCGTCAGTGGTGGTGGAGGCGAACTCAATAGGGTCTTTTAAGAGACTCCTGGATGAGTACATGGAGCTTAATAGGATGGAGGGTTATAGGTAGGTCTCGAAGGTAGGGATGTGTTCGGCACAACTTGTGGGCCGAAGGGCCTGTTTGTGCTGTAGTTTTTCTATGTTTCTCTGTTTCTAAAATAGGGTTGTTGTAGTGGGAGACTTCAATTTCCCTGGTATAGACTGGAAATCATGTAGGGCTGGGAGTCTGAATGGGGAGAAATTTGTAAAATGCGTACAGGAAGGTTCTTTGGAACAATATGTAGATAGCCCAACTAGAGAGGGGGCTATACTGGACCTAGTACTGGGGAATGAGCCCGGTCAGGTCGTCAAAGTTTCGGTAGGGGAACATGTGGCAAATAGTGACCACAATTCTGTTAGCTTTAGGATAGTGATGGAAAAGGATGAGTGGTGTCCCAAGGGTAAGGTGTTGGATTGGAGGAAGGCTAACTTTAGTGGGATTAGGCAGAAATTGGGAGCTGTTGATTGGGAGAGGCTGTTTGAGGGTAAATCCACATCTGGCATGTGGAAGTCTTTTAAGGAACAGTTGTTCGGGCTGCAGGATAGGCATGTGCCTGTAAAAAAGGATAGGAAGGGTAGGATTCGAGAACCGTGGATAACCAGGGAAATTGGGGGATTGGTCAATAAGAAAAGAGAGGCGTACGTTCAATCCAGGCAGCTAAAAACGGAGGGAGCTCTGGAGGAATATAAAGAAAGCAGGAAAGAATTCAAACGAGGATTTAGAAGGGCAAAAAGGGGTCACGAAATGTCCTTGGCAGACAGGATTAAGGAGAATCCCAAGGCATTTTATTCATACGTTAGGAACAAAAGGGTTGTCAGGGAAAAAATTGGACCTCTCAGGGACAAAAGTGGGGAATTATGCTTGGAGCCCAAAGAAGTAGGGGAGATCCTAAATGAATACTTTGTGTCGGTATTCACAAAGGAGAGGGATGTGTTGACTGGGAGTGTCTCGGAGGGGAGTGTTGACCCGTTAGAGAAAATCTCCATTACAAGGGAGGAAGTGTTAGGTTTGTGTGAGAATATAAAGACTGACAAATCCCCAGGGCCTGATGGAATCTATCCAAGGCTGCTCAGGGAGACGAGAGATGAAATCGCTGGGCCTCTGACGCAAATCTTTGTCTCATCACTGGACACAGGTGAGGTCCCAGAGGATTGGAGGATAGCTAATGTGGTCCCGTTATTTAAGAAGGGTAGGAAGGATAACCCGGGAAATTATAGGCCGGTGAGCTTGACGTCCGTGGTGGGGAAGTTGTTGGAGAGGATTCTTAGAGATAGGATGAATGCGCATTTAGAAAGGAATAAGCTCATTAATGATAGTCAGCATGGTTTTGTGAGAGGGAGGTCATGCCTCACTAACCTGGAGTTTTTTGAAGAGGTGACTAGAATGGTTGACGAGGGAAGGGCTGTGGATGTCGTCTATATGGACTTCAGTAAAGCGTTTGACAAAGTCCCTCATGGTAGGTTGGTGGAAAAGGTTGGATCTCATGGGATAAAGGGGGAGGTGGCTAGATGGGTGGAGAACTGGCTTGGTCAAAGAAGACAGAGGGTGGTAGTGGAAGGGTCTTTTTCCGGCTGGATGCCTGTGACTCGTGGTGTTCCGCAGGGCTCTGTATTGGGACCTCTGCTGTTTGTGATTTATATAAACGATCTGGAAGAAAGTGTAACTGGGGTGATCAGTAAGTTTGCGGACGACACGAAAATGGCTGGACTTGCAGATAGTGAGGAACATTGTCAGAGGCTACAGAAGGATATAGATAGGCTGGAAATTTGGGCAAGGAAATGGCAGATGGAGTTCAATCCAGATAAATGCGAAGTGATGCATTTTGGTAGAACTAACGTAGGGGGAAGCTATACGATAAATGGCAGAACCATAAACGGTGTAGATACGCAAAGGGACCTGGGTGTGCAAGTCCACAGATCCTTGAAGGTGACGTCACAGGTGGGGAAGGTAGTGAATAAGGCATATGGCATGCTTGCCTTTATAGGATGGGGCATAGAGTATAAAAGTTGGGGTCTGATGTTGCAGTTGTATAGAACGTTGGTTCGGCCGCATTTGGAATACTGCGCCCAGTTCTGGTCGCCACACTACCAGAAGGAAGTGGAGGCTTTAGACAGAGTGCAGAGGAGGTTTACCAGGATGTGAGAGATTCTTTCCACTTAGAAAGGAAATCAGAACTAGAGGGCACAGCCTCAAAATAAAGGGGGGTCAGTTTAGAACCATAGAAAATTACAGCTCAGAAACAGGCCTTTTGGCCCTTCTTGTCTGTGCCGAACCATTTTATGCCTAGTCCCACTGACCTGCACTTGGACCATATCCCTCCACACCCCTCTCATCCATGAATCCGTCCAAGTTTTTCTTAAATGTTAAAAGTGACCCCGCATTTACCACTTTATCCGGCAGCTCATTCCACACTCCCACCACTCTCTGCGTGAAGAAGCTTTTAGGGAATTCTGTACCTGTATTCCCAGATCCCTCTGTTCAACTGCACTCTTCAGAGTCCTACCATTTACCCTGTACGTTCTCCTTTGGTTTGTCCTTCCATAGTGCAATATCTCACACTTGTCTGCGTTAAATTGCATTTGCCATTTTTTAGCCCATTTTTCTAGTTGGTCCAAATCCCTCTGCAAGCTTTGAAAACCTTCCTCACTGTCCACTACACCTCCAATCTTTGTATCATCAGCAAACTTGCTGATCCAATTGACCACATTATCATCCAGATCATTGATATAGATGACAAACAACAATGGACCCAACACCGATCCCTGCGGCACACCACTAGTCACTCAGAGAAGCAATCCTCCACAACCATTCTCTGGCTTCTTCCATTGAGCCAGTATCTTATCCAATTTACTACCTCCCCATGTATACCTAGCGACTGAACCTTCCTAACTAACCTCCCATGAGGGACCTTGTCAAAGGCCTTGCTGAAATCCAGGTAGACAACATCCACCGCCTTCCCTTCATCCACTTTCCTGGTAACCTCCTCGAAAAACTTCAATAGATTGGACAAACATGACCTACCACGCACAAACCCATGTTGACTCTCCCTAATAAGTCCCTGTCTATCCAAATATTTGTAGATATTTAGGACAGAGTTGAGGAGGAACTTCTTCTCTCAGAGGCTGGTGAATCTCTGGAATTCTCTGCCCACTGAAGTGGTGGAGGCTACCTCATTGAATATGTTTAAGTCATGGATAGATGGATTTCTGATCGGTAGGGGAATTAAGGGTTATGGGGAGCAGGCGGGTAAGTGGAACTGATTCACTTCAGATCAGCCATGATCTTATTGAATGGCGGGGCAGGCTCGAGGGGCTAGATGGCCTACTCCTGCTCCTATTTCTTATGTTCTTTTGTTGTCTGGGGGGTTTGGAAGGGCTTAGTTATGAGGAGAGATTGGGTAAACTGGGGTTGTTCTCACTGGAAAGACGGAGGATGAGGGGTGACCTAATTGAGGTGTATAAAATTATGAAAGGCATAGATAGGGTGAACAGTGGGAAGCTTTTTCCCAGGTTGGTGGTGACGTTCACGAGGGGTCATAGGTTCAAGGTGAGGGGAGGGAGGTTTAATACGGATATCAGAAGGACATATTTTACACAGAGGGTGGTGGGAGCCTGGAATGCGCTGCCAGGCAAGGTGGTGGAGGCGGACACACTGGGAACGTTTAAGACTTATCTAGATAGCCGCATGAACGGAGTGGGAATGGAGGGATACAAAAGAATGGTCTAGTTTGGACCAGGGAGCGGCGCAGGTTTGGACGGCCAAAGGGCCTGTTCCTGTGCTGTATTGTTCTTTGTGTAAACTCCACAGTTATTTGAGGCCGGAATTGAACCCGGGTCCCTGGCACTGTGAAGCAGCAGTGCTAACCACTGTGCCACCCCAAAAGAACAAGGAGATAATATTAGATACAGAGTGTTGGTTGGGTCACAGCCTAACTTAGGACGGCATGGTGCCACACTGGTTAGCGCTGTTGCCTCACAGCACGAGGGACCCGGGTTCAATTCCCGGCTTGGGTCACTGTCTGTGTGGAGTTTGCACGTTCTCCCCGTGTCTGCGTGGGTTTCCTCCAGGTGCTCCGGTTTCCTCCCACAGTCTGAAAGACGTGTTGATTAGGTGCATTGGCTATGCTAAATTCTTCCTCAGTGTACCCGAACAGGCGCCGGAATGTGGCGACTAGGGGATCTTCACAGTAACTTCATTGCAGTGTAAAAAGTATTTCGATGAGCACTTGAAAAATCACAACATTCAAGGATATGGGACAAATGTAGGAAAATGGGATCAGTGCACCTTTAGTGGCAGATAGGTTGTTTAAGACAGAGATAGATAGGTTCTTGATTGATAAGGGGATCAGGGGTTATGGGGAAAAGGCAGGAGAATGAGGATGATAAAAATCTCAGCCATGATTGAATAGTGGAACAGACTCGATGGGCCTAGTGGCCTAATTCTGCTCCTACGTCTTATGCTCTTATGTAGACTTGATGGGCCGAAAGGCCTCTTCTGCATTGTACGACGCTATGACCCTATCCAACTGAGGTATATGAGATGCTAAAGTGGATCAACAGGGTAGATGTACAGTGAATGTTTCCTCTTGTTGGACATCCTAGAATGAGAAGCCATATTTTTAGGCTAAGATTTAAAACAGGAATGAGGAGTTACTTCAATGAAAAAGTCGTCAATCTGTGGAATTCTTTTCCCCAATGTGCAGCAGACGCCGGAACACCGAAAAAATTTGAGTAGATAGGTTTTTAATTACTAGAGGATGAAGTGTAATGGAGGACGAGCAGGAAGATAGAGATTAGGCTGAGAAGCCATGACCGTATTGAATGACGGGACAGGCTTGAGGGGCTGTATTGCTTGCTCCTGCTCCTGGTTCTAATGAGGGAATTAGAACAAAGAACAGTACAGCACAGGAAACAGGCCCTTTGGCCCTCCAAGCCTGTGCCGCTCATTGGTCCAACTAGACCATTTGTTTGTATCCCTCCATTCCCAGCCTGCTCATGTGACTATCCAGGTAAGTCTTAAACAATGCCAGCGTGTCTGCCTCCACCACCCTACTTGGCAGTGCATTCCAGGCCCCCACCACTCTCTGTGTAAAAAACATCCCTCTGATATCTGAGTTATCATAGAAAATCATAGAAACCCTACAGTACAGAAAGAGGCCATTCGGCCCATCGAGTCTGCACCGACCACAATCCCACCCAGGCCCTACCCCCATATCCCTAGATATTTACCCACTAATCCCTCTAATCTACACATCCCAGGACACTAAGGGGCAATTTAAGCATGGCCAATCAACCTAACCCGCACATCTTTGGAATGTGGGAGGAAACCGGAGCACCCGGAGGAAACCCATGCAGACACGAGGAGAATGTGCAAACTCCACACAGACAGTGACCTAAGCCGGGAATCGAACCCAGGTCCCTGGAGCTGTAAAGCAGCAGTGCTAACCACTGTGCTACCGTGCCGCCCCTCTCACCTTGAGCCCGTGACCCCTCGTGATCGTCACCTCCGACCTGGGAAAAAGCTTCCCACTGTTCACCCTATCTATACCCTTCATAATTTTGTACACCTCTATTAGGTCTCCCCTCATTCTCCGTCTTTCCAGGGAGAACAAGCCCAGTTTACCCAATCTCTCCTCATGGCTAAGACCCTCCATACCAGGCAACATCCTGGTAAACCTTCTCTGCACTCTCTCTAAATTCTACTATGATGAGAGGCTGAGCAAATTGGACTTGTTTCATCTGGAATTTAGCGGAATGAGAGGCGAATCTCATTGTAACCTAAGAGATATGGTGAGCAGGTAGAAAAGTAAAAGTGAAGCTCAAGATCACCATGACCATATTAAATGATGGAGCATGCTGAATGAACTGGATGGTCTAGCTCTGTTCCTATTTTGTGTGCTCTTATGTCGCTTTTGTTGTGGGATGGTATGTTCTGGGCTTGCCCATTTGTTTGCTACAATCCAATGTTTGGTTGTCGGGATCAGTGGGACAGTTTTGTGACTGTGTTTTTTGTACTAACAGAGCAGGAAGGTGCTGTTGCTCCTTCTGTCTTCAGCAGCGCGAGAACGGGACAAGAGACAGCGTTTACAAAGGGAGCCGAAGATCAGCCAAAGAGCGTCTTCAGTAAATGAGAAAAGTTCAGCATCCAACAACATTTGATCCTAAAGTGAAAACAGCTGTAAGCTAATTTTATGAAACCTCAATGTTCTTCCTAACGTGAAGAAATCCTGTTTATTTTTATATAAAATAAAAAAATAAAGTCACTTCCTGATTCAAAATCCCACTGAACAGGTGGACTTAAATTCTGAAGGTATAAAGTGTCTGGGTGAGAAAAAAGCACCAGATTAGAAAACAAGATTACATTGTCAAAACTCTTCAAATAAACAAACCATTTGAGGTTTGTGACTCTAATCAATGCTGCTCATTTATTCTTCAGTCACACTCTGTTTTAAGCTACACTTGATCTTCAATCAGACCAGTTGGACAGCACAGATCCAATCTGCTAAATCAGTGGACAACAAACCGAGAGCTGGTACAAGGCATGGCCTGCACATTAAATATTTCTAAAAACAAGGTGCTCAGAAAAAATATGAAACTGAGAAAAAGAGGAGTGGTATTGATTAAGGAGGACATTGCAGTGCTGGGGAGAGAGTTTGTCCAGAGGAGTCAAGGATAACATCAAATATTTGGCTTGAGCCAAGGAACAGAAAAGATGCACTTATGTTGCTCAGTGAAGGTTATGGGCCACCAACTAGACAGGAAGAAGTAGAGGAACAAATTTGCAAGGAAATTATAGAGATGTGCAAGAATTATAGAATAGTTATAATGAGGGACTTCACACTGATACTATCCCAGTCTATATTTAAATAATTAAAGGCAGAGAGGGATAAGAGTTCTTAGTGTGTGTTCAGGAAAGTTTTCTACAACAGTATGTGTCCAGTCCTTAAGTCACCCAAAGCCAGAATCGAACCCAGGTCCCTGGCGTTGTGAGGCAGCAGTGCTAATGACTGTGCTCCCGTGCATCTTCTCTGCACCCTCTCAGTGCCTCTATATCCTTTTTATAATATGAAGACCAAAATTGCACACAGTACTCTAAGCACAATTTAACCAAGGTTTGGTATAAGTTTACAATAATTTCCATGTTTTTCAATTTGATCCCTCTAGAAATAGAGTCTTGTGGTTTCTTATGGTCTTGCTCTGGCACAACATTTGGTGATTGATAAAGCGTGATTTGACAAAGGGTCATCTGGACTCGAAACGTCAGCTCTTTTCTCTTACAGATGCTGCCAGACCTGCTGAGATTTTCCAGCATTTTCTCTTTTGGTTTGATGATTGGTATTTGTACTTCAAGGTCCCTTTGGTCTTGCACTTTCCAATTAATAGATGAGCTCTCTAATCTTCTTACCAACATGTGCCACTTCATGTTTACCTGTGTTGAACTACATTTGTCAATTCTACATTCCCCCCAACAAACACACCAGGAACCCTCACCATTAATTCCCACTTCCATTGTACACATCTGTATTGTACAGTATGAACAGGAGGCAGTTAATGGATAGCCAGATTTCTGACAGTCAATGCAATAACTACTTTGAGGCAATCTTGTTAATAATTTCAATTAGAACTGGAAGTAGCCTGGGATCTGTGAGTATCTGTTATCAATTCCTTCTGAGCAAATCAGTCTGATGTTTCCCCTTTATATTAAACCCCACATCCAATAAAATATTCCAACTGACAAGTAAATGTCACCAAATTCTAGTAAAACATACCCATCACTACAGTCACAGATACAAAGAATGAAGATTTCTACAACAACTGCTTTTAATTTCACTATTTTTGTAACAATTGAAATGCGAGATTTTAGTCCATTGTCTCCACAGACTGTGTCGTCAGTCTCTCTCAGCTCTGTAATCATCAATCCACTGGTTTCATTCCCAATTCTATGTTTCTTTCTTATGCTGGGAAAGGAATTGATTTTTAACGAACTGAACAAGTTTTGGCTCCGTGAAGAAGATTGTGATGAGGACGATGATCAGGCACACGGCCCCAAGCAGAACATGAACTGTCAGGGCCATTAAACCCTTCTCACTCAGAGTGGCCTGGGAATAAAACAAAACAGCTCAAAGCAACAAGATAGCATGAAGCATATAGTAAATCAATGTCACAGGGGTCAGGGGCTAATGTCCATGTGAGATGGGAAGTTCAGTGTCCATGTGTCACGAGAGGTCAATGTCTGTATGTCACGAGGGGTCGGAGGCCAATGTCCCTGTTTTTATAAGAATATAAGAGCAGGAGTAGGCCAGACAGCCCTTCAAGCCAACTCTGCCATTCTATATAGTCATGGCTGATCATCGATTTTTAAGCCTTTTTCCCACACTTTCCCCATATGCCTTTATCCCATTGCATTTAGAGAAATATGCTTACCTACTCAATGACTGAGCTTCCGCAGCCCACTGGACTAAAGAATTCCAGAGATCACCTTCTGAGTGAAGAAATTGCTCCTCATCTTGAACCGAAGTGGCTTCATTTTCATTTTGAATTGCGTCCCTGGTTCTGGACTCTCCAACCAGGGGAAACATCTTACCCACATCCACCCAGTCCAACCCTTTAAGTATTTTGTAGGTTTCAATCAGATCACCTCTCATTCTTCAAAACTCCAATGAATACAAGCCCAATTTCTCTTCAGAGGACAGTTACACCATCCGGGGAACAAGTCTGGTGAACATGTGTTGCACTCCCTCGATGGCAATAATATTCTTCTTAAGGTAAGGGGCTCAAAACCGCACACTGCTCCAAGTGCAGTCTAACCAAGATTGAAGCAAGGCATGGTTATTCCTGTACTCAAATCCTCTTGCGATAAAGGGTAACATAGCATTATACTACCTAATTTTCTGCTGCGCCTGCATGTTGGCTTTCAGTGACTTATGGACAAGGGCACACAGGTTGCTTTCTACATCCACACTTTCTAATTTCTTACCATTTAGGAAATCCTCTGAACATCTGTTACTTCTGCCTAAGTGAATTAACTCACATTTTTCCACATTATATTCCATCTGCCATGTTCTTGCCCACTCACTAAGTCTGTCCAAATCCTCCTGTAACCGCTTTACATCTTCCTCACAGCACACATTCCCACCTAATATTTTATCATCTGTGAACTTGGAAATATTACATTTGGTCCCCACATCCAAATCATTGACACATATTGTAAATAGCTGGGGCCCAAATACTGATCCCTGTGGTATCCCACTAGCCACAACCTCCAATGTGGGAATTACCCCCTTATTCCTGCTCTGTTTTCTGCCTGTTAACTAATCCTTAATCGATGCTAGTATATTATCTCCTATTCCATTTGCTTTAATATTGCTAATCAACATCCTGTTGGGAATTATATTGAAGCAATTTGAAAATCCAAGTACACAATGTCAGCAAAGAACAAAGAAAATTACAGCACAGAAACAGGCCCTTCGGACCTCCAAGCCTGCACCGACCATGCTGCCCGACTGAACCCCCTACCCTTCTGGGGACCATATCCCTCTACTCCCATCGTATTCATGTATTTGTCAAGATGCCCCTTAAAACTCACGATCGTATCCACTTCCACCACGTCCCCCGGCAGTGAGTTCCAGGCACCCACCACCCTCTGTGTAAAAAATCTGCCTCATACATCTCCTTTAAACCTTGCCCCTTGCACCTTAAACCTGTGCCCCCTAGTAACTGACTCTTCCACCCTGGGAAAAAGCTTCTGACTATCCACTCTGTCCATGCCTCTCATAATCTTGTAGACTTCTGTCAGGTTGCCCCTCAACCTCCGTCGTTCCAGTGAGAACAAACCAAGTTTCTCCAATCTCTCCTCATAGCTAATGCCCTCCAGACCAGGCATCATTCTGGTAAATCTTTTCTGTAACCTCTTCAAAGCCTCCACATCCATCTTGTAGTGTGGCGACCAGAATTGAACACTGTATTCCAAGTGCAGCCCAACTAAAGTTCTATAAGGCTGCAACGTGACTTGCCAATTTTTAAACTCAAGAGCCTTACATCAGTGGTAGGGAAATTATTGGAGAGGATTCTTCGAGACAGGATTTATTCCCACTTGGAAATAAGTGGACGTATTAGTGAGAGGCAACATGGTTTTGTGAAGGGGAGGTCGTGTCTCACGACCTTGATCGAGTTTTTCGAGGAAGTGACGAAGATGATTGATGAGGGTGGGGCAGTGGATGTTGTCTACATGGACTTCAGTAAGGCCTTTGACAAGGTCCCTCATGACAGACTGGTGCAGAAGGTGAAGTCGCATGGGATCAGAGGTGAGCTGGCAAGATGGATACAGAGCTGGCTCGGTCAAAGAAGACAGAGGGTAGAAGTGGAAGGGTGTGTTTCTGAATGGAGGGCTGTGACAAGTGGTGTTCCTCAGGGATCAGTGCTGGGACCTTTGCTGTTTGTAACATATATAAATGATTTGGAGGAAAATGTAACTGGTTTGATTAGTAAGTTTGCGGACGACACAAAGGTTGGTGGATTTGCAGATAGCGATGAGGACCATCAGAGGATACAGCAGGATATAGATCAGTTGGAAACTTGGGCGGAGAGATGGCAGATGGAGTCTAATCCGGACAATTGTGAGGTAATGCATTTTGGAAGGTCTAATCCAACTAGGAAATATACAGTAAATGGCAGAACCCTTAAGAGTATTGATAGACAAAGGGATCTGGGTGTACAGGTTCACACAGGTCACTGAAAGTAGCAATGCGGGTGGAGAAGGTAGTCAAGAAGGCCTACGGCATGCTTGCCTTCATCGGCTGGGGTATTGAGTTTAGAAATTGGCAAGTCATGTTGCAGCATTATAGAACCTTTGGCCGCACTTGGAATTAGTGTTCAATTCTGGTCGCCACACTACCAGAAGAATGTGGAGGCTTTGGAGAGGGTAAAGAAAAGATTTACCAGGATACTGCCTGGTATGGAGGGCATTAGCTATGAGGAGAGGTTGGAGAAACTTGGTTTGTTCTCACTGGAGCGACGGAGGTTGAGGGGAGACCTGATAGAAGTCTACAAGATGATGAGAGGCATGGACAGAGTGGATAGTCAGAAGCTTTTTCCCAGGGTGGAAGAGTCAATTACCAGGAGGCATAGGTTTAAGGTGCGAGGGGCAAGGTTTAAAGGAGATGTACGAGGCAGACTTTTTACACAGAGAGTAGTGGGTGCCTGGAATGCGTTGCTGGGGGAGGTAGTGGAAGCGGTTACAGCAGTGACTTTTAAGGGGCATCTTGACAAGTACATGAATAGGATGGGAATAGAGGGATATGGTCCCCAGAAGGGTAGGGGGTTTTAGTTAAGTCGGGCAACATGGTTGGTGCAGGCATGGAGCGCCGAAGGGCCTGTTCCTGTGCTATAACTTTCTTTGTTCTTTGCCCCAACCGATGAAGGCAAGCATGCCGTATGGCTTCTAGACTACCTTCTCCATCTGTGTTGCTACTTTCAGTGACCTGTTTACCTGTACACCCAAATCCCTCTGCCTATTAATACTCTTAAGGGTTCTGCCATTTACTGTATATTTCCCATCTGTATTAGACCTTCCAAAATGCATTACCTCACATTTGTCCAGATTAAACTCCATCTGCCATCTCTCCACTCAAGTCTCCAACTGATCTATATCCTGCTGTGTCCTCTGATGGTCCTCATCGCCATTCACAATTCCACCAACCTTTGTATCATCTGCAAACTTACTAATCAAACTAGTTACATTTTCCTCTAAATCATTCACATATATTACTAACAGCAAAAGTCCCAGCACTGATCCCTGAGGAGCGCCACTAGTCACAGCCCTTCATTCAGAAACGCACCTTTCCACTGCGACCCTCTGTCTTCCATGACCGAGCCAGTTCTGTATCCATCTTGCCAGATCACCTCTGATCCCGTGTGACTTCACCTTCTGTACCAGTCTGCCATGAGGGACCTTGTCAAAGGCCTTATTGAAATCCATGCAGACAACATCCACTGCCCTACCCTCATCAATCATCTTCATCACTTCCTTGAAAACTCAAGTTAGTGAGACACGACCTCCCCTTCACAAAACCATGTTGCCTCTTGCTAATACGTCCACTTATTTCCAAGTGGAAGCAAATCCTGTCTCATAGAAACATTGAAGATAGCAGCAGGAGGAGGCCATTTGGCCCTTCGACCCTGCTCCGCTATTCCATAGAACCATAGAACATAACAGCACAGAAACAGGCCTTTTGGCCCTTCTTGGCTGTGCTGAACCATTTTTCTGCCTAGTCCCACTCACCTGCACCTGGACCATATCCCTCCACACCCCTCTCATCCATGTACCTGTCCAAGTTTTTCTTAAATGTTAAAAGTGAGCCCGCATTCACCACTTCATCTGGCAGCTCATTCCACACTCCCACCACTCTCTGTGTGAAGAAGCCCCCCCTAATATTCCCTTTAAACTTTTCCCCCTTAACCCATGTCCTCTAGTTTATTTCTCCCCTAGCCTCAGTGGAAAAAGCCTGCTTGCATTCACTCTATCTATACCCATCATAATTTTATACACCTCTATCAAATCTCCCCTCATTCTTCTACGCTCCAGGGAATAAAGTCCTAACCTATTCAACCTTTCTCTGTAACTCAGTTTCTCAAGTCCCGGCAACATCCTTCTAAACCTTCTCTGCACTCTTTCAACCTTATTAATATCCTTCCTGTACTTAGGTGACCAAAACTGCACACAATGCTCTAAATTCGGCCTCACCAATGTCTTATACAACCTCACCATAACATTCCAACTCTTATACTCAATACTTTGATTAATAAAGGCCAATGTACCAAAAGCACTCTTTACGACCCTACCTGTGACGCCACTTTTAGGGAATTATGTATCTGTATTCCCAGATCCCTCTGTTCTACTGCACTCTTCAGTGTCCTACCATTTACCTTGTATGTTCTACCTTGGTTTGTCCTTCCAAACTGCAATACCTCACACTTGTCTGCATTAAACACCATCTGCCATTTTTCAGCCCATTTTTCCAGCTGGTCCAAATCCCTCTGCAAGCTTTGAAAACCTTCCTCACTGTCCACTACACCTCCAATCTTTGTATCATCAGCAAATTTGCTGATCCAATTTACCACATTATCATCCAGATCATTGATATAGATGACAAACAACAATGGACCCAACACCGATCCCTGCGGCACACCACTAGTCCAACGCCGGCATCTCCACATCATGCACACCACTAGTCACAGGCCTCCACTCAGAGAAGCAATCCTCCACTACCACTCTCTGGCTTCTTCCATTGAGCCAATGTCTAATCCAATTTACTACCTCTCCATGTATACCTAGCGACTGAACCTTCCTAATTAACCTCCCATGCGGGACCTTGTCAAAGGCCTTACTGAAGTCCATGTAGACAACATCCACTGCCTTCCCTTCATCCACTTTCCTGGTAACCTCCTCGAAAAACTCTAATAGATTGGTTAAACATGACCTACCATACACAAAGCCATGTTGACTCTCCCTAATAAGTCCCTGTCTATCCAAATATTTGTAGATCCTATCTCTTAATACTCCTTCCAATAATTTACCTACTACTGACGTCAAACTTACCGGCCTATAATTTCCCGCATTACTTTTTGAGCCTTTTTTAAACAACGGAACAACATGAGCTATCCTCCAATCATCCGGCACCTCACCCGTGGATACCGACATTTTAAATATATCTGCCAGGGCCCCTGCAATTTCAACACTAGTCTCCTTCAAGGTCCGAGGGAATACCCTGTCCAGTCCTGGGGATTTATCTACTCTGATTTGCCTCAAGACAGCAAGCACCTCCTCCCCTTTAATCTGTGTAGGTTTCATGACCTCCCTACTTGTTTGCCTTATTGCCATAGACTCCATGCCAGTTTCCTTAGTAAATACGGATGCAAAAAACCCATTTAATATCTCCCCCATTTCTTTTGGTTCCATACATAGCTGACCACTCTGATCTTCAAGAGGACCAATTTTATCCCTTACTATCCTTTTGCTCTTAATATACCTGTAGAAGCTCTTAGGATTATCCTTCACCTTGTCTGCCAAAGCAACCTCATGTCTTCTTTTAGCCCTCCTGATTTCTTTCTTAAGTACTTTCTTGCACTTTTTATACTCCTCAAGCATCTTATTTGCTCCCTGTTGCCTATACATGTCATACATCTCTCTCTTCTTCTTCATCAGAGTTCCAATATCCCTCGAGAACCAAGGTTCCTTATTCTTATTCACTTTGCCTTTAATCCTGACAGGAACATACAAACTCTGCACTCTCAAAATTTCTCCTTTGAAGGCCTCCCACTTACCAATCACATCCTTGCCAGAGAACAGCCTGTCCCAATCCACGCTTTTTAGATCCTTTCGCATTTCTTCAAATTTGGCCTTTTTCCAGTTAAGAACCTCAACCCGAGGATCAGATCTATCTTTATCCATGATCAAAGTTGAAACTAATGGCGTTATGATCACTGGAACCAAAGTGTTCCCCTCCACACACTTCCGTCACTTGTCCGAACTCGTTTCCTAATAGGAGATCTAATATTGCACCCTCTCTAGTTGGTACCTCTATATATTGATTTAGAAAATTTTCCTGAACACATTTTACAAACTCTAACCCGTCTAGACCTTTAACAGTATGCGAGTCCCAATCTATATGTGGAAAATTAAAATCCTCTACTATCACAACTTTATGTTTCCTGCAGTTGTCTGCTATCTCTCTGCAGATTTACTCCTCCAATTCTCGCTGACTATTGGGTGGTCTATAATACACCCCCATTAATGTGGTCATACCTTTCCTGTTTCTCAGCTCCACCCATATGGCCTCGGTAAACAAGCTCCCTAATCTGTCCTGCCTGAGCACTGCTGTGACATTTTCCCTGACTAGCAATGCCACCCCCCCACCCTTCATCCCTCTGCCTCTATCACGTCTGAAACATCGGAACCCTGGAACATTGAGCTGCCAGTCCTGCCCCTCCTGTAGCCAAGTTTCACTAATGACTATAATTCCATGTGTCAATCCACGCCCTCAGCTCATCTGCCTTCCCCACAATACTCCTGGCATTGAAATAGACACACCTCAGAAGATTATTACCACCACACACAACCCTTCTATTTGTGATTTTGCATGAACTATTAACATCATTTATTTTCCCCCCCACTCCACTATCTGCTCTGGCACTCTGGTTCCCATCCCCCTGCAAATCTAGTTTAAACTCTCCCCAATAACACTAGCAAACCTCCCTGCAAGTATATTGGTCCCCTTGTAGTTCAGGTGTAACCCGTCTCTCTTGTACAGGTCCCACCTGCCCCGGAAGTGGTCCCAATGATCTCGAAATCTGAAACCCTGCCCCCTACACCAGTTCCTCAGCCACGTGTTCATCCGCCCGAGCATCCTACTCTTACCCTCACTGGTACGTGGCACAGGTAGCAATCCTGAGATTACTACCCTCGGGGTCCTGCTTTTTAACTTCCTACCAAGCTCTCTATACTGACTCTTCAGGACCTCCTCACTCTTCCTTCCGACGTCATTGGTACCGATGTGTACCATGACATCTGGCTGATCACCCTCCCACTTCAGAATGCTGTGCACGCGATCAGAGACATCGCTGACGCTGGCACCCGGGAGGCAACAAACCATCCGGGAGTCTCTGTCAGGACCACAGAACCTCCTGTCTGTACCTCTGACTATCGAGTCCCCTATCACTACCGCTCTCCTCTTCTTCCACCCTCCCTTCTGCGCTGCAGAACCAGACTCAGTGCCAGAGATCCGGCTGCTGCAACTTGTCCCAGGTAAGGCGTCCCCTACAACAGTATCCAAATCGGTATACCTGTTGTGGAGGGGAATGGCCACAGGGGAACCCTGCTCTGCCTGCCCTTTCCCTTGCTTGACGGTAACCCAATTACCTGTGCTCTGTGCCTTTGGCGTAACTGCCTCTCTGAAGCTACTATCTATAAACTGCTCATTCTCCTGAATGATTCATTATCATCATGGCTGATCATCCAACTCAATACCTGAGCCCTGCCCTTTGGTCCCATTTGCCCCAAGCGCTATGTCCAGCCGCCTCTTGAATACATTCAATGTTTTGGCATCAACTACTACCTGTGGTGATGAATTCCACAGGCTCACCACTTTTTGGTGAAGAAATGTCTCCTCACCTCCATCCTAAATGCTCTACCCTGAATCCTCAGACTGTGACCCCACCATCGGGAACATCCTTCCTGCATCTCCCCTGTCTAGTCCCATTAGAATTTTATAAGTCTCTATGAGATCCCCCCTCATTCGTCTGAACACCAGCAAAAACAATCCTAACCTAGTCAATCTCTCCTCGTACATCAGTCCTGCCAGCCCCAGAATCTGCCTGCTAAACCTTCGCTGTACTCTCTCGAGAGCAAGAACATCCTTCCTCAGAAAAGGAGACCAAAACTGCACACAATACTCTCGGTGTGGCCTCACCAAGACCCTGTATAATTGCAACAACACATCTCTGAAGGTTGCCACTCAAGTGGATAGAGCCGTGAAGAAGGCCTATAGTGTGTTAGTGTTTATTAACAGGGTGGTTGAGTTCAAGAGCCATGGGGTTATGCTGCAACTAGAATCATAGAAACCCTACAGTGCAGAAACACATTCGGCCCATCAAGTCTGCACCGTCCACAATCCCACCCAGGCCCTACTCCCATATCCCTACACATATTACCCGCTAATCCCTCTAACCTACGCATCTCAGGACACTAAGGGGCAATTTTAGCACGGCCAATCAACCTAACCCGCACATCTTTGGACTGTGGGAGGAAACCGGAGCACCCGGAGGAAACCCACGCAGACACGAGGAGAATGTGCAAACTCCACACAGACAGTGACCCAAGCCGGGAATCGAACCCAGGTCCCTGGAGCTGTGAAGCAGCAGTGCTAACCACTGTGCTACCGTGCCACCCACAACTGTACAGGACCTTGGTGAGATCACATTTGGAATCTTGTGGCAATCTTGGATGGCTGGACTTGCGGATAGCAATGCGCATTGTCGGGCAATACAGCAGGATATAGATAGGCTGGAAAATTGGGCGGAGAGGTGGCAGATGGAATTTAATCCAGATAAATGCGAAGTGATGCATTTTGGAAGAAATAATGTAGGCAGGAGTTATACAATAAATGGCAGAGCCATCAGGAGTATAGAAACACAGAGGGACCTAGGTGTGCAAGTCCACAAATCCTTGAAGGTGGCAACACAGGTAGAGAAGGTGGTGAAGAAGGCATATGGGATGCTTGCCTTTATAGGATGGGGTATAGAGTATGAAAGCTGGAGTCTGATGATGCAGCTGTATAGAACGCTGGTTAGGCCACAT
Organism: Mustelus asterias; assembly: GCF_964213995.1. Lineage (NCBI taxonomy): Eukaryota > Metazoa > Chordata > Chondrichthyes > Carcharhiniformes > Triakidae > Mustelus > Mustelus asterias. The sequence goes on along the minus strand of NC_135803.1, from coordinate 159,432,531 downwards.
TTGGAGTACTGCGTCCAGTTCTGGTCGCCGCACTACCAGAAGGACGTGGAGGCGTTAGAGAGAGTGCAGAGAAGGTTTACCAGGATGTTGCCTGGTATGGAGGGTCTTTGCTATGAGGAGAGATTGGTAAACTGGGCTTGTTCTCCCTGGAAAGACGGAGACTGAGGGGAGATCTAATAGAGGTGTATAAGATTATGAAGGGGATAGATAGGGTGAACGGTGGGAAGCTTTCTCCCAGATCAGAAGTGAAGATCACGAGGGGTCACGGGCTCAAAGTGAAAGGGGCGAAGTATAACTCAGATATTAGAGGGATGTTTTTTACACAGAGGGTGGTGGGGGCCTGGAATGTGCTGTCAAGTAGGGTGGTGGAGGCAGACACGCTGACATTGTTTAAGACTTACAAGAACAACAAAGAACAAAGAACAGTACAGCACAGGAAACAGGCCCTTCAGCCCTCCAAGCCTGTGCCGCTACTTGGTCCAACTCGACCAATCGTTTGTATCCCTCCATTCCCAGGCTGCTCATGTGACTATCCAGGTAAGCCTTAAACGATGTCAGCGTGCCTGCCTCCACCACCCTACTTGGCAGCACATTCCAGGCCCCCACCACCCTCTGTGTAAAAAACGTCCCTCTGATATCGGAGTTATACTTCGCCCCTCTCAGCTTGAGCCCGTGACCCTTCGTGATCGTCACCTCCGACCTGGGAAAAAGCTTCCCACCGTTCACCCTATCTATACTCTTCATAATCTTGTACATCTCTATCAGATCTCCCCTCATTCTCCGTCTTTCCAAGGAGAACAACCCCAGTCTACCCAATCTCTCCTCATAGCTAAGACCCTCCATACCAGGCAACATCCTGGTAAACCTTCTCTGCACTCTCTCCAATGCCTCCACGTCCTTCTGGTAGTGCGGCGACCAGAACTGGACGCAGTACTCCAAATGTGGCCTAACCAGCGTTCTATACAGCTGCATCATCAGACTCCAGCTTTTATACTCTATACCCCGTCCTATAAAGGCAAGCATACCATATGCCTTCTTCACCACATTCTCCACCTGTGTTGCCACCTTCAAGGATTTGTGGACTTGCACACCTAGGTCCCTCTGTGTTTCTATACTCCTGATGACTCTGCCATTTATTGTATAACTCCTCCCTACATTATTTCTTCCAAAATGCATCACTTCGCATTTATCCGGATTAAACTCCATCTGCCACCTCTCCGCCCAATTTTCCAGCCTATCTATATCCTGCTGTATTGCCCGACAATGCTCTTCGCTATCCGCAAGTCCAGCCATCTTCGTGTCATCCGCAAACTTGCTGATTACACCAGTTTCACCTTCTTCCAAATCATTTATATATATCACAAATAGCAGAGGTCCCAGTACAGAGCCCTGCGGAACACCACTGGTCACAGACCTCCAGCCGGAAAAAGATCCTTTGACCACTACCCTCTGTCTCCTATGGCCAAGCCAGTTCTCCACCCATCTAGCCACGTCTCCTTGTATCCCATGAGCCTTAACCTTCTTAACCAACCTGCCATGTGGGACTTTGTCAAATGCCTTACTGAAATCCATATAGACGACATCCATGGCCCTTCCTTCATCAACCGTTTTTGTCACTTCCTCAAAAAACTCCACCAAATTTGTAAGGCACGACCTCCCTCTTACAAAACCATGCTGTCTGTCACTAATGAGATTGTTTCGTTCTAAATGCACATACATCCTGTCTCTAAGAATCCTCTCCAACAACTTCCCTACCATGGACGTCAAGCTCACCGGCCTATAATTTCCTGGGTTATCCCTGCTACCCTTCTTAAACAACGGGACCACATTTGCTATCCTCCAATCCTCAGGGACCTCACCCGTGTCCAAAGAAGCGACAAAGATTACCTGGATAGTCACATGAGCACCCTGGGAATAGAGGGATACAAACGATTCGTCTAGTTGGACCAAGGAGCGGCACAGGCTTGGAGGGCCGAAGGGCCTGTTTCCTGTGCTGTACTGTTCTTTGTTCTTGTGTGCAGTTCTGGTCACCTCTTTCTGGGGTAGGTGGGACCTCTACAAACAGGATGATCTGCACTTGAACCAGAGGGGTACCAATACCTTGGGGGGGAAATTTGCTAATGCTCTTTGAGAGGGTTTAAACTACTTCAGCAGGGGGGGGTGGGTACCTGAATTGTAGCTCCGGTGTACAGGAGGTTGAGAGTAGTGAGGTCATGGATGAGGTTTCAGAGTCGCAGGAGTGAACTGGCAGGCAGGAAGGCGGTTTGAAGTGTGTATACTTCAACGCCAGGAGCATCCGGAATAAGGTGGGTGAACTTGCAGCATGGGTTGGTACCTGGGATTTCGATGTGGCCATCTTGGAGACATGGATAGAGCAGGGACAGGAATGGTTGTTGCAGGTTCCGTGGTTTAGATGTTTCAGTAAGTGCAGGGAAGGTGGTAAAAGAGGGGGAAGTGTGGCATTGTTAGTCAAGGACAGTATTACGGTGGCAGAAAGGACATTTGATGAGGACTCGTCTACTGAGGTAGTTTGGGCTGAGGTTAGAAACAGGAAAGGAGAGGTCACCCTGTTGGGATTTTTTTTATAGACCTCCGAAAAGTTCCAGGGATGTAGAGGAAAAGATTGCAAAGATGATTCCAGATAGGAGCAAAAGTAACAGGGTAGTTGTACTGGGGGACTTTAACTTTACAAACATTGACTGGAAAAGCTATAGTTCGAGTACTTTGGAGGGGTCGTTTTTTGTCCAGTGTGTGCAGGAAGGCTTCCTGACGCAGTATGTAGATAGACCAACAAGAGGTGAGGCCACATTGGATTTGGTACTGGGTAATGAACCAGGCCAGGTGTTAGATTTGGAGGTAAGTGAGCACTTTAGTGACAGTGACCACAATTCGATTAGCAATGGAAAAGGATAGGTATATACAAAAGGGCAAGAGTTATAGCTGGGGGAAAGGAAATTATGATGCGACTAGGCGAGATTTAGCTGGCAAAAGGTTGGGGAAGGAAACTGCAGGGGATGGGCACAATTGTAATGTGGAACTTGTTCAAGGAACAGCTCCTCCTTGATAAATATGTACCTGTCAGGCAGGGAGGAAGCAGACGTGTGAGGGAACCGTGGTTGACTAAGGAGGTTGAATCTCGTGTGAAGAGGAAGAAGGAGACTTATGTTAAGATGAGATGTGAAGGCTCAGTTAGGGCACTTGAGAGTTACAAGTTAGCCAGGAAGGACCTAAAGAAAGAGTTAAGAAGAGCCAGGAGGGGACATGAGAAGTCTTTGGCAGGTAGGATCAAGGAAAACCCTAAAGCTTTCTATAGGTATGTCAGGAGTAAAAGAATGACTTGGGTAAGAATAGGGCAGTCAAGGACAGGAGTGGGAAGTTGTGCGTGGAGTCTGAAGAGATAGGAGAGGCACTAAATGAATATTTTTCGTCGGTATTCACACTGGAGAGGGACAGTGTTGTCGAGGGGAGTACTGAGATGCAGGCTGTTGGACTGGATGGGATTGATGTTCATAAGGAGGAGGTGTAAGCAATTCTGGAAAGGGTAAAAATAGATAAGTCCCCTGGGCCGGATGGGATTTATCCTAGGATTCTCTGGGAGGCTAGAGAGGAGATTGCAGAGCCTTTGGCTTTGATCTTTGTGTCATCATTGTCCACAGGAACAGTGCCAGAAGACTGGAGGATAGCAAATGTTGTCCCCTTGTTCAAGAAGGGGAGTCGGGACAACCCTGGTAATTATAGACCGGTGAGCCTTCTGTTGTGGGCAAAGTATTGGAAAGGATTATAAGAGATAGGATTTATAATCACTGAGAAAGGAATAATTTGATTAGGGATAGTCAGCACGGTTTTGTGAAGGGTAGGTCGTGCCTCACAAACCTTATTGCGTTCTTTGAGAAGGTGACCAAAGAGGTGGATGAGGGTAAAGCAGTTGATGTGGTGTATATGGATTTCAGCAAAGCGTCCGTAAGGTTCCCCATGGTAAGCTTTTGCAGAAAATAAGGACACATGGGATTGAGGGTGATTTAGCGGTTTGGATCAGGAATTGGCTAGCTGGAAGAAAATAGAGGGTGGTGGTTGATGGGAAATATTCATCCTGGAGTTCAGTTACTAGTGGTGTACCGCAAGGATCTGTTTTGGGGCCACTGCTGTTTGTCATTTTTATTAATGACCTGGATGAGGGCGTGGAAGGATGGATTAGTAAATTTGCGGATGACACGAAAGTCGGTGGAGTTGTAGACAGTGCGGAGGGAAGTGGCAGGTTACAGAGGGACATAGATAAGCTGCAGAGCTGGGCTGAGAGGTGGCAAATGGAGTTTAATGCGGAAAAGTGTGAGGTGATTCACTTTGGAAGGAGTAACAGGAATACAGAGTACTGGGCTAATGGTAAGATACTTGGTAGTGTGGATGAACAGAGAGATCTCGGTGTCCATGTGCATAGATCCCTGAAAGTTGGCACCCAGGTTGATAGGGTTGTTAAGAAGGCGTACGGTGTGTTAGCTTTTATTGGTAGAGGCATTGAGTTTCGGAGCTAAGAGGTCATGCTGCAACTGTACAAAACTCTGGTGCGGCCGCATTTGGAGTATTGCGTACAGTTCTGGTCACCGTATTATAGGAAAGATGTGGAAGTGTTGGAAAGGGTGCAGAGGAGATTTACCAGGATGTTGCCTGGTATGGTGGGAAAATTGTATGGGGAAAGTCTGAGGGGCTTGAGGTTGTTTTTGTTAGAGAGAAGAAGGTTAAGAGGTGACTTACAAGATGATCAGAGGATTAGATCGGGTGGATAGTGAGAGCCTTTTTCCTCGGATGGTGATGTCTTGCACGAGGGGACATAGCTTTAAATTGAGGGGTGAGAGGTATAGGACAGATGTTCGAGGTAGGTTCTTTACTCAGAGAGTAGTAAGGGCGTGGAATGCCCTGCCTGCAGCAGTAGTGGACTCGTCAACATTAAGAGCATTCAAATGGTTATTGGATAAACAAAGGGATGATATTGGAATAGTGTAGATTAGAGGGGCTTTAGATTGGTTCCACTGGTCGGCGCAACATCGAGGGCCGAAGGGCCTGTACTGCCCTGTAATGTTCTATGTTCTATAAGAAGGATGTGGAAGCATTGGAAAGAGTGCAAAGGAGATTTGCCAGGATGCTGCCTGGTTTGGAGGGTAGGTCTTATGAGGAAAGGTTGAGGGAGCTAAGGCTTTTCTCTTTAGAGCGGAGGAGGAAGAGAGGCGACTTAATAGAGGTTTATAAGATGATGAGGGGGATAGATAGAGTGGACGTTCAGAGACTATTTCCTCGGGTGGATGTAGCTATTACTAGGGGGCATAACTATAAGGTTCATGGTGGGAGATACAACAAGGATGTCCGAGGAAGGTTCTTTTCTCAAAGAGTGGTTGGGGTGTGGAATAGACTGCCTGCTTTGATAGTGGAGTCAGACACTTTAGGAACTTTCAAGCGGTTATTGGATAGGCACATGGAGCACACCAGAATGATAGGGAGTGGGATATCTTGATCTTGGTTTTGGACAAAGCTCGGCACAACATCGAGGGCCGAAGGGCCTGTACTGTGCTGTGCTGGGTTTCCTCCGGGTGCTCCGGTTTCCTCCCACAGTCCAAAGATGTGCGGGTTAGGTTGATTGGCCAGGTTAAAAAAAATTGCCCCTTAGAGTCCTGGGATGCGTAGGTTAGAGGGATTAGCGGGTAAAATATGTAGGGGTAGGGCCTGGGTGGGATTGTGGTCGGTGCAGACTAGATGGGCCGAATGGCCTCCTTCTGCACTGTAGGGTTTCTATGATTTCTATGATTCTATGTTCTATGTTCATATTGGTCAAGAAAACCATCCCGTATACACTCCAGGAATTCCTCCTCTACGGCATTTGATTTGCCCAATCTATGTGCAGATTAAAATCACCATGATCACCGATATTCCCTTATCACATGCATCTCTAATTTCCTGTTTAATGCCATTCCCGACATCACCACTGCAGTTTGGGGTCTATATATGACACCCACTAATGTTTTTTGGCCCTTGGTATTTCTCAACTCTACCCATACAGACTCCATGTTGTCAGAGCTAATATCCTTTCTCACTATTGTGTTAATTTCCTCTTTAACCAGCAGTGCAACTCCACCACCTTTTCCTTTATGCCTGTCCTTCCTAAATACGGAATACCCTGGGACATTCTATTCCCACCCCTGGTCACCCTGTAGCCATGTCTCTGTAATCCCAATTATATTGTACCCGTTTACATCTATTTGCGCGATTAGTTCATCTATTTTGTTGCAAATGCTCCACACATTAAGGCACAGAGCCTCTAAGCTTGTCTTTTTAACATTGTTCGTCTCGAAGAATCCTCTCCAATAATTTTCCGACCACCGATGTAAGGCTAACCGGTCTTTAATTACCTGGATTATCCTTGCTACCCTTCTTAAACGAAGGACCAACATTGGTTATTCTCCAATCCTCTGGGACCTCCCCTGTAGAGAGTGAGGATAAAAAGATTTCTCTCCAGGCTGCAGCAATTTCCTTATACACCTATCACTGTGTGGCCAAATTCCCCTCCAACTCGATTTTCAAGTTTGCTGACGACACCACCGTAGTGGGTCGGATCTCATACAATGACGAGCCAGAGTACAGGAATGAGGTAGAGAATCTGGTGAACTGGTGTGGCAACAATAATCTCTCCCTCAATGTCAACAAAACGAAGTAGATTGTCATCGACTTCAGGAAACGTAGAGGAGAACATGCCCCTGTCTACATCAACGGGGATGAAGTAGAAACGGTCAAGAGCTTCAAGTTTTTAGGTGTCCAGATCACCAACAACCTGTCCTGGTCCCCCCATACCGACACTATAGTTAAGAAAGCTCACCAATTTCTCTACTTTCTCAGAAGACTAAGGAAATTTGGCATGTCCGCTACAGCTCTCACCAACTTTTACAGATGCATCATAGAAAGCATTATTTCTGGTTGTATCACAGCTTGGTATGGGCTCCTGCTCTGCCCAAGACCGCGAGAAACTACAAAAGGTCGTGAACGTAGCCCAATCCATCACACAAACCAGTCTCCCATCCATTGGCTCTGTCTACACTTCCAGCTGCCTCGGCAAAGCTACCAGCATAATTAAGGAGCCCACGCACCCCGGACATTCTCTCTTCCACCCTCTCCCATCGGAAAAATATACAAAAGTCCGACTCAAGAACAGCTTCTTCCCTGCTGCCATCAGACTTTTGAATGGACCTACCTATAGTAATAGAGACGTGGAGGAAGAAATTGCTAAGCAGATTATGGATAGGTGTGGGGGTCACAGGGTAGTTGTCATGGGGGACTTTAACTTTCCAAATATTGATTGAATAGGTCGAATAGTTTGGATGGGACAGATTTTGTGCAGTGTGCGCAGGAGGGTTTCCTGACACAATATGTGGATAGGCCGACAAGAGGTGGGGCCACATTGGATTTGGTACTGGAAAATGAACCGGGCCAAGTGATAGATTTGGTTGTGGGAGAGCACTTTGGAGATAGTGACCACAATTCGGTGTCTTTTGTTCTTGCAATGGAGAATGACCGTACGGCAGGGCAAGGTTTATAATTGGGGGAGAGGTAATTATGATGCGATTAGGCAAGAATTAGGGGGCATAAGATGGGAACAGAAACTGTCAAGGAAAGGCACTAATGAAAAGTGGAACTTTTTCAAGGAACAAATACTGTGTGTCCTTGATAGGTATGTCCCTGTCAGGCAGGGAGGAAATGGCCGACTGAGAGAACCATAGTTCACAAAAGAAGTGGAATGTCGTGCAAAAAGGAAGAGGGAAGCTTATGTAGGGATGAGGAAACAAGGTTCAGATGGCTCAATTAAGGGTTACAAGTTAGCAAGGAATGAGCTGAAAAAGGGGTTAAGGAGAGCTAGGAGGGGCATGAGAAGTCCTTGGCGGGTCGGAACAAGGAAAACCCCAAGGCTTTTTACTCTTGTGAGGAATAAAAGAATGACCAGGGTGAGGTTAGGGCCGGTCAAGGACAGTAGTGGGAACTTGTGTATGGAGCAGTAGAGATAGGAGAGGTGAGGAATGAATACTTTTCTTCAGTGTTCACCAAGGAGAGGGGCCATGTTTTTGAGGAAGAGAAGGGGTTACAGGCTAATAGGCTGGAGGAAGTAGATGTTCGGAGGGAGGATATACTAGCAGTTTTGAATAAACTGAAGGTCGATAAGTCCCCTGGGCCTGATGAAATATATCCTAAGATTCTTTGGGAGGCAAGGAGTGAGATTGCAGTGCCTTTGGCTTTGATCTTTGGGTCCTCACTGTCCATGGGGATAGTGCCAGAGGACTGGAGAGCGGCGAATGTTGTTCCTCTGTTTAAGAAAGGGAAAGAAATGACCCTTATAATTATAGGCCGGTTAGTCTTACTTCGGTGATTGGTAAGTTGATGGAAAAGGTACTTAGGGATGGGATTTACGACCATTTAGAAAGTTGCGGATTAATCCGGGATAGTCAGCACAGATTCGTGAAGGGCAAGTCGTGCCTCACAAATTTGATAGAATTTTTTGAGGAGGTAACTAAGTGTGTTGATGAAGGTAGGGCAGTTGATGTCATATACATGGATTTTAGTAAGGCGTTTGGTGAGGTCCCCCATGGTCGGCTTATGATGAAAATGAGGAGGTGTGGGATAGAGGGAAAGTCGGCCGATTGGATAGGTAACTGGCTATCTGATCAAAGACAGAGGGTGGTGGTGGATGGAAAATTTTCGGATTGGAGGCAGGTTGCTAGCGGAGTGCCACAGGGATCAGTGCTTGGTCCTCTGCTATTTGTGATTTTTATTAATGACTTAGAGGAGGGGGCTGAAGGATGGATCAGTAAATTTGCTGATGACACCAAGATTGGTGGAGTAGTGGATGAGGTGGAGGGCTGTTGTTGACTGCAAAGAGACATAGATGGGATGGAAAGCTGGGCTGAAAAATGGCAGATGGAGTTTAACCCTGATAAATGTGAGGTGATTCATTTTGGTAGGACAAATTTAAATGTGGATTACAGGGTCAAAGGTAGGGTTCTGAAGACTTTGGAGGAACAGAGAGATCTTGGGGTCCATATCCACAGATCTCTGAAGGTTGCCACTCAAGTGGAAAGAGCTGTGAAGAAGGCCTATAGTGTGTTAGCTTTTATTAACAGGGGGTTGGAGTTTAAGAGCCGTGGGGTTATGCTGCAACTGTACAGGACCTTGGTGAGACCACATTTGGAATATTGTGTGCAGTTCTGGTCACCTCACTATAAGGAGGATGTGGAAGCGCTGGAAAGAGTGCAAAGGAGATTTACCAGGATGCTGTCTGGTTTGGAGGGTAGGTCTTATGAGGAAAGGTTGAGGGAGCTAGGGCTGTTCTCTCTGGAGCGGAGGAGGCTGAGGGGAGACTTAATAGAGGTTTACAAAATGATGAAAGGAATAGATAGAGTGAACGTCCAAAGACTATTTCCTCGGGTGGATGGAGCTATTACAAGGGGGCATAACTATAGAGTTCATGGTGGGAGATATAGGAAGGATATCAGAGGTAGGTTCTTTACGCAGAGAGTGGTTGGGGTGTGGAATGGACTGCCTGCAGTGATAGTGGAGTCAGACACTTTAGGAACATTTAAGCGGTTATTGGATAGGCACATGGAGCACACCAGGATGATAGGGAGTGGGATAGCTTGATCTTGGTTTCAGATAAAGCTCGGCACAACATCGTGGGCTGAAGGGCCTGTTCTGTGCTGTACTGTTCTATGTTCTACCTTGCATTAAGTTGATCTCTCTCTACACCCGAGCTATGACTGTAACACTACATTCTGCACTCTCTCGTTTCCTTCTCTATGAACGGTCTGCTTTGTCTGTACAGCACGCAAAAAAGAATACTTTTCACTGTATGCTGATACATGTGAAATTAATAAATCAAATCAAAAATCCCTCGTCTCTCAGTATTCTGGTGGTATATCCCATCAGGCCCTAGGTGGCACGGTGGCACAGGGGCGGTTAGCACTGCTGCCTCACAGTGCCAGGGACCCGGGCTCGATTCCCAGCTTGGGCCACTGTCTGCGTGGAGTTTGCACACTCTCCCCGTGTCTGCGTGTGTTTCCTCCGGGTGCTACGGTTTCCTCCCAGTCCAAAGATGTGCAGGTTAGGTTGAATGGTCATGCTAAATTGCCCCTTAGTGTCAGGGAGACTAGCTAGGGTAAATGCATGGGGTTATGGGGATAGGACCTGGATGGGATTGTGGTCAGTGCAGACTCAATGGGGTGAATGGCCTCCTTCTGCACTGCAGGATTCTATGATTTGTCTACCTTAATGTTTTTCATTTATTAATTGCGTTACTAACGTCCTCAAAAAACTGCAATTTGTTCAACAAACATGTCTTGCTATTCATAAATCCATGTTGACTATCCCCAATCAGATCATTATCAACTGTGTTCAGTTAGTCAGAAGCTTTTTCCCAGGGGGCACAGGTTTAAGGTGCGAGGGGCAGATTTTTTACACAGAGGTTGGTGGGTGCCTGGAACTCGCTACCCGGGGAGGTAGTGGAAGCAAATACGATAGTGACTTTTAAGGGGTGTCTTGACATATAGAAACATAGAAAAACTACAGCACAAAACAGGCCCTTCGGCCCACAAGTTGTGCCGAACACATCCCTACCTTCTAGACCTATCTATAACCCTCCATCCTATTAAGCTCCATGTACTCATCCAGGAGTCTCTTAAAAGACCCTACTGAGTTCGCCTCCACCACCACTTACGGCAGCCGATTCCACTCGCCCACCACCCTCTGTGTGAAAAACTTACCCCTAACATCTCCCCTGTACCTAACCCCCAGCACCCTAAACCTGTGTCCTCTCGTAGCAGACATCTCCACCCTGGGCAAAAGCCTCTGAGAGTCCACCCGATCTATGCCTCTCAACATCTTATACACCTTTATTAGGTCTCCTCTCATCCTTCGTCTCTCCAAGGAGAAAAGACCGAGCTCTCTCAGCCTATCCTCATAAGGCATGCCACTCAATCCAGGCAACATCCTTGTAAATCTCCTCTGCACCCTTTCAATCTTTTTCACATCCTTCCTGTAATGAGGCGACCAGAACTGAGCACACTACTCCAAGTGGGGTCTGACGAGGGTCTTATATAGCTGCATCATTATCCCCGGACTCCTAAACTCAATCCCTCGAATGATGAGTGGCATGCCTTATGAGGATAGGCTGAGAGAGCTCGGTCTTTTCTCCTTGGAGAGACGAAGGATGAGAGGAGACCTAATAGAGGTATATAAGATGTTGAGAGGCATAGATCGGGTGGACTCTCAGAGGCTTTTTCCCAGGGTGGAAATGTCTGCTATGAGAGGACACAGGTTTAAGGTGCTGGGGGGTAGGTACAGGGGAGATGTTAGGGGGAAGTTTTTCACACAGAGGGTGGTGGGCGAGTGGAATCGGCTGCCGTCAGTGGTGGTGGAGGCGATCTCAATAGGGTCTTTTAAGAGACTCCTGGATGAGTACATGGAGCTTAATAGGATGGAGGGTTAAAGGTAGGTCTAGAAGGTAGGGACGTGTTCGGCACAACTTGTGGGCCAAAGGGCCTGTTTGTACTGTAGTTTTTCTATGTTTCTATAAAGGCCAGCACACCATACGCCTTCTTAACCACCTCCTCCACCTGCTGGGCCGATTTTAGAGTCCTATGGACCCGGACCCCAAGGCCCATCTGATCCTCTGCAGTACTAAGAGTCTTTCCCTTTATATTGTACTCCTTCATCCCATTTGACCTACCAAAATGGACCACCACGCATTTATCTGGGTTGAAGTCCATCTGCCACTTCTCCGCCCAGTCTTGCATCCTATCTGTCCCTCTGTAACTTCGGACATCCCTCCAGACTATCCACAACCCCACCAACCTTCGTGAATACATGAATAGGATGGGAATAGAGGGATATGGTCCCCGGAAGGATAGGGGGTTTTAGTTAAGTTGGGTAGCATGGTCGGTGCAGGCTTGGAGGGCCGAAGGGCCTGTTCCTGCGCTGTAATTTTCTTTGTTCTTCTTTGTTCTCTCTTGTCACATCTTTTAGCAGTTTCCAGCCTTTTCACTACTAATGATGTAAGGCTAACAGGTCTGTAGTTCTCCATTGTCTCTCTCCCTCCCTTCTAAATAGTGAGGTAACATTTACTATCTTCCAATCTGCAGGAACTGTTCCACAACCAATAACATTTTGGAAGATGATCACTAATGCAAACAGTATTTCCATAGTTACTTCTTTCAACACTCTGGGATGCTGAATATCAGGTCTTGGGACTTATCAAACTTCAGTCCCATTATAAACCCGAAAATGCTGGATAAACTCAGCAGGTCTGGCAGCATCTGTAGAGAGAGAAACAGAGTTAACGGCCAGAATTCTCTGATCTCATATGTCCACCACACTGCCGGTGAGAACAGAGAATTTGGCACTCAGCTCAGCTCGGAGAATCCCTGCCATGGGCAAGGTCAGAGAATTCCGGCCAATGTTCCGAGTCCATATGATCTCATCAGAACTGGAGTTGGGGTGCGGGGGGGAAAGAAAAGTAGAAACAAGAAGTAGGAGGAGGCCATTCGGCCTTTCGAGCCTGATCTGCCATTAATCATGATCATGCTTGATCATCAAATTCAATATCCTGATTCCCCCTTCCTCCCCTTATCCCTTGATCCCTTTAGCCCCAAGAGCTATATCTAATTTCTCCTTGAAATCACACAATGTTTTGGTCTCAACTACTTTCTGTGATAGAGAATTCCACACATTCACCATTCTCTGGGTGAAGAAATTTCTCTTCACCTCAGTTCTAAAAGGTTTACCCCTTGAAGCTGACGTCACAGGTGGAGAAGGTAGTGAATGAGGCATATGGCATGCTTGCCTTTATAGGACAGGGCATAGAGTATAAAAGTTGGGGTCTGATGTTGCAGTTGTATAGAACATAGAACATTACAGCGCAGTACAGGCCCTTCGGCCCTCGATGTTGCGCCGACCAATGGAACCAATCTGAAGCCCCTCTAATCTACACTATTCCAATATCATCTATATGTTTATCCAATAACCATTTGAATGCTCTTAATGTTGACGAGTCCACTACTGCTGCAGGCAGGGCATTCCACGCCCTTACTACTGTCTGAGTAAAGAACATACCTCGAACATCTGTCCTATATCTCTCACCCCTCAATTTAAAGCTATGTCCCCTCGTGCTAGCCATCACCATCAGAGGAAAAAGGCTCTCACTATCCACCCTATCTAATCCTCTGATCATCTTGTATGCCTCTATTAAGTCACCTCTTAACCTCTTCTCTCTAACGAAAACAACCTCAAGCCTCTCAGCCTTTCCTCATACGATTTTCCCACCATACCAGGCAACATCCTGGTAAATCTCCTCTGGATCCTTTCCAACACTTCCACATCTTTCCTATAATGCGGCGACCAGAACTGTACGCAATACTCCAAACGCGACCGCACCAGTTTTGTACAGTTGCAGCATGACCTCCTGGCTCCGAAACTCAATCCCTCTGCCAATAAAAGCTAACACACCGTACGCCTTCTTAACAACCCTATCAACCTGGGTGCCAACTTTCAGGTATCTATACACATGAACGTTGGTTCGGCCGCATTTGGAATACTGCGCCCAGTTCTGGTTGCCACACTACCAGAAGGACGTGGAGGCTTTAGAGAGAATGCAGACGAGGTTTACCAGGATGTTGCCTGGTATGGAAGGGCTTAGTTATGAGGAGAGATTGGGTAAACTGGGGTTGTTCTCACTGGAAAGACGGAGGATGAGGGGTGACCTAATAGAGGTGTATAAAATTATGAAAGGCATAGATAGGGTGAACGGTGGGAAGCTTTTTCCCAGGTCGGTGGTGACATTCACGAGGGGTCATAGGTTCAAGGTGAGGGGGGGGGGCGGGGGGAGGTTTAACACGGATATCAGAAGGACATATTTTACACAGAGGGTGGTGGGGGCCTGGAATGCGCTGCCGGGCAAGGTGGTGGAGGCGGACACACTGGGAACGTTTAAGACTTATCTAGATAGCCACATGAACGGAGTGGGAATGGAGGGATACAAAAGAATGGTCTAGTTTGGACCAGGGAGCGGCGCGGGCTTGGAGGGCCGAAGGGCCTGTTCCTGTGCTGTATTGTTCTTTGTTCTTATGCTCAAACTATGACCCCCTAGTTCTGGAGTCCCCCACTATTGGGAACATTCTTTCTGAATCTACCCTGTCTAACCCTGTCAAATTTTAAAGTTTCTATGAGGTCCCCTCTCACTCTTCTAAACTCCAGTGAATATAATCCTAACCGACTTAGTCTCTCCTCATATGACAGACCTGCCATCCCAGGAATCAGCCTGGTAAACCTTCACTGTACTCCCTCTATAGCAAGAACATCCTTCCTCAGATAAGGACGCCAAAACTGTACACAATTCTCCAGGTGTGGCCTCACCAACACCCTATACAATTGTAGCAAAACATCCCTAGCCCTGTACTCAAATCCTCTCGCTATGAAGGCCAACATACCATTTGCCTTCTTTACTGCCTGCTGTACCTGCGCGCTTACTTTCAGCAACTGATGCACGGGGACACCAAGGTCTCGTTGAGTATCCACCTCTCTCAATTTACACCCATTCAAGGGCCATCTGTCACATGTTCTTCCGTTTTGCTTTCACTGAGCACTGACTTTTGTTCTATTCACACATCCTGCTATCTGACCTTTATGCCACTATCAGCACCTTCTTTAGTCTTTAACAACATCATTAGCACTCCCTATGTCTTGTGTCCATGACGTTTTTGTCAATCTCCCCTTAGCCTTCCTGGTCTTCTATTTTGTTTCACCTTCTCCACCACTCTCTCCATCACATTTCTACCCCTTTTCAGCTCTGAAGAAGTGTCATACAGACTCAAAGTGTTAACTTGGTTTCTCTCTTCTCTGTTAACTCTGTTTCTCTCATCTGCAGATGCTGCCTGACCTGCTGAGATTTTACAGCATTTTCTGTTTTTATTTCAGATTTCCAACATATGCAGTATTTTGTTTTTATTTCAGTCCCATCAATTTTTTTAAATACAATCTTCTTACTAATACTTTCAATTGCTCATTCTCCCCAGTCCCTTAGATCTCCAATTCTGGGAGATTTCTCGTAACTCCCTCAGTAAAAACAGACACAAAGTAACTATTTAGCTTCTCTGCCATTTCTCTATTCCCCATCATAAATCTCCCTGACTCTGCCTGTAATGGACCCACATGTGTCTTTGCCAAATGTTTTCTTTTTACACATCCATAGAAGCAGTTACTAGTTTGCACTCATTCAATTCTCCCTTTCTTTATCCGCTTCTTTGTCTTCCTTTGCTGTATTCTAAAATCCTCCCAATCAAGATGATCAGAGGATTAGATAGGGTGGATCGTGAGAGCCTTTTTCCTCGGATGGTGATGGCTAACACGAGGGGACATAGCTTTAAATTGAGGGGTGATAGATATAGGACAGATGTCAGAGGTAGGTTCTTCACTCAGAGAGTAGTAAGGGCGTGGAATGCCCTGCCTGCAGCAGTAGTGGACTCGCCAACATTAAGGGCATTTAAATGGTCATTGGATAAACATATGGATGATATTGGAATAGTGTAGGTTAGATGGGCTTTAGATTGGTTTCACTGGTCGGCGCAACATTGAGCGCCGAAGGGTCTGTACTGCGCTGTAATGTTCTTTGTTCTAATGTACACCATGCCCTCTGGCTGTTCACCTTGCCCCAGAAGAATGTCCTGCATCCGCTCCGTGACATCCTTGATTCTGGCACTAGGGAAGCAACATACCATTTTGGAGTTACTTCTACAGCTGCAGAAACATCTGTCATGTCCCCTGACTATCCAATCCCGAACACTATTGCTATCCCACTCTTCCTCCTCCCTTCCTATGCAGCTGAGCCACTAATGGTGCCATTGACTTGGCTCTGGCTGCACTCCCCTGAGGAATCATCATCCTCACCAGTATTCAAAATGGAAAACCAATTAGCAAGCAAGATAGACTCAGGGGACTCTTGCATTACCTGCCTCATTCTCTTAAGATTGCCTGGTGAACCCATTCCCTCTCTGCCTATATGCTCCTAACCTGTGTGTGATCATCTCCCTAAATGTGCTCTCCATACAGTTCCCTACCTCACGGATGCACAACAGTAACTCCAGCCACTGCTTGAATTCTGAAACCCAGAACTCAAGCTTCTGCAACTAATGACATTTCCTGCACGTGTTTGTCTCAGACAGATGGTTTGTCCATCCGTGACTTTTCACATACAGCAGAATGTACGCTCCACTGAGCCGAGACGACCTGCCATACCATCATGTGTCACGAGGGGTCAGGGACAGTGTCCATCTGTCACTGGGGTGGGTAGGGTCAGTGTGTCGGGGGGGGGGGGGGGGGGGGGGGGGGGGGGTCAGAGGTCAGAGTCCATGTGACATGGGGTCAGGGGTTGCTTTGCTTTAAGTGCTTTTATGCCCTTCCCTGGCACCTACCTGTGAAAACGATGTGACTATTGCACTGCCGAGGTAGGCCAGCAGTAAAGGCCCTGGAAGCTGGAGGCCCACGAGAGGCCGATTCTCAGACAGCTTGAAATAATGGCTAATATACTGGAGGCTGTGAGCTATCCGGAATCCCATGTTCAGGCAGTTTGCCAAAATAAAGCCAACACCTCCTTGCCACCAGGTCAGGCAATACGAGAGGCCAAGAAAGGCAAGTGACAGAGCCACCATCATAAAGTTATACCTTTGATAAAACAAACACATATTAAGCTAAATACTTTTCACTGTATACTAATACATGTGACAATAATAAGTCAAATCAAATTAAATACCAAAACAATGAAGGAAGACAGAAACTTTCATAATCTCAGGACACCCCAAAGTGCCCCAAATCTTGAAATGTTGGAAAAGTTTTTTAAAATTCTCAGGATGTGGTGTTGATGGGAAAGCCAGTTTTTTTTACCCATCCCTAATTGACCCTTCAATTTAGTGGATTTTTGGCCATTTCAGAGGCATTTAAGAGTCAACCACATTGCTATGGATCTGGAGCCACATGTTGGCCAGACTAGGTAAGAGAGGCAGATTTCCTTCAGGAAGGACATTGGCGAACTAGATGGCAATTTTGACAATCAATAGTTTCATGGTCACCATTACTGAGACCAGCTTTCAATTCCAGACTTTATTAATTGAATTTAAATTCCACCAGCTGCCGTGGTGGGATTTGAACCAATGTCCCAGTGACACTACCGCTATGCTATCATTGCTCAGTTTCTGACTGGGATATTCACTGTTACAAATGTGCTGGAAACTGCAGAAAATCTGAATTCTTGCAATTGGCCTGGGATATCAGGAAACGCATGAAGTGTCAGGCAGTGATGAAGACTTGATTTTGAAGATTTTGACCAGCCTGAATACTGAGCTTAGAACACCAATGCATTCTAGTCACTAACCATCAGATGCACTTGTAAGTTCTATATATTTAAGAGTGTGTTTAAGCATGTTCTATATGTGCAATAAATCTACAGGCAGTCATTGACTTTACAATGTTCGAGTTACACCGAACGGAAATTATAGCATTTACAAATTGATAACATCTCAAATTTACAGCACAGTTTGGACTTTATGTTGCCACGCCAATGAACAAGTTCAAACACTCATTCATAGAATCAAAGAATCCCTACAGTGCAGAAAGAGGCCGTTCGACCCATTGCGCCTTCACCAACAACAATCCCACCCAGGCTCTATCCCCGTAACCCCACATATTCACCCTGCTAATCCCCCGACACTAAGGGGCAATTTAGCACAGCCAATCAACCTAACCTGCACATCTTTGGAGTGTGGGAGGAAACCGGAGCACCCGGAGGAAACCCACGCAGACATGGGGAGAATGTGCAAACTCCACACAGACAGTGACCGAGACCGGAATCAAACCCGAGTCCTTGGTGCTGTGAGGCAGCAGTGCTAACCCCTGTGTGACCCTGCTGCCCATGCCCATTAATGTGCACTGACATTCTCACCACCATCTTCCTGACTCAATGCACTTTTACTTGGTGAATGTTTGTGTTTCTAAACTTTTTCTTAAAAGTTCTACTTTATTATATTAATTTATTGCTAAATGACTTTTTAATAACTGATTGAGTACAAAAGTCTGGGTTATTTTGATGAAATAGGGTAAAAGAACTTGATTCAGGAACCAATTCCTGATTCATAACATTATTCTTATGGGAAAATTGGTTCTGACGATGCTTCAACTTGAGGCGCATTTTCAGGACCCAATTGTGTCATAAGTCTGAGGACTGTCTGGATAAACATCTGCCCTCAACGTTTCAACAAACTTATTGACTTTGAGGAATAGGTCTAACATGACAAACAACCTCAACCACTCACCTGTCAACTTCCTCTTTACTCATTGCAGCAAATGTGAAGCATTCAGTCATTCCATTTACAGCCAGGAGCAGCACATAGACACAGTAACACCGCAGAAGTGTGGGACCTACAGAGAAAGAGAAAATTATTATATCTCACCTTACTTCCCCAATCTTCCCTCTCATGGTATACAATCTTGTTGGAAAGGGGCAAAGGTTATCCTCTGTAGATTCACAAAGTGACTATTTCACATGACTATAAAAGCTTGAATAATTATGTTGTGTGCTGTTGGTAGGTGGATGGAAAGACGGCAGACTGAGGTTTCTCAGTAGCACAAGGCAATATTATAGTTTCCACCAGCTAAGGTTTCATGTCACTTGACTCCTACCTCTTCACTTTGGCTTTGGCAAAGGGCCTGATTCCCTTTAACTGGGTCCCAGGGACTCTTAATGCTCCAGAA
This sequence comes from Mustelus asterias, assembly GCF_964213995.1. NCBI lineage: Eukaryota > Metazoa > Chordata > Chondrichthyes > Carcharhiniformes > Triakidae > Mustelus > Mustelus asterias. Next base: position 159,413,715 of record NC_135803.1, on the reverse strand, counting down.
TGGGAGGTTGCAGCGTCCTCTGCTCCAACAGAAGAATCAGTATGGTTTGCCTCTTTGCATTTGAATTTAGTCTGCAGCCCACAGGGGATTGTTTGGGTCTCTTCAGAGATAACAAGGTGACTTCGGCAAAACTGCTATATTAACTTCTAGTGCCCAGCACATCAATGCAAAAGATAAGGCTGAAGCATTTGCAGCAATCTTCAGCCAGAAGCAGCAAGTGGATGTTCCATCTCAGCCTCCTCCAGCAATTCGATTCACTCCGCATGATATCAGCAAAAGGTTGGAGGCACTGGATACTGCAAAGGCAATGGGCCCTGATAGCATTCCAGCAATAGTACTGAAGACTTGTGCTCCAGAACTTGCCGCTCCCCTAGTCAAGTTCTTCCAGTACAGTTACAACATTGGCATCTACCCACCAATGTGGAAAATTGCCCAGGTGTGTCCTGTACACAAAAAGTAGGACAAATCCAACCCGGCCAATTACCGCCCAATCAGTCTACTCTCGATCATCAGTAAAGTGATGGAAGGGGTCATTGACAGGGCTATCAAGCAGCACCTGCTCAGCAATAACCTGCTCAGTGATGCCCAGTTTGGGTTCTGTCAGGGTCACTCAGCTCCTGACCTCATTACAGCCTTGGTTCAAACATGGACAAAAGAGCTGAATTCCAGAGGTGAGGTGAGAGTGACAGCCCTTGACAACAAGGCTGCATTCGACCGAGTGTGGCATCAATGAGCCCTAGTCAAACTGGAATCAATGGGTATCAGTTTAAAGTTTTTAAAAGTTTAAAAAGTTTATTTATTAGTGTCACAACTAGATTTACACTAACACTGCAATGAAGTTACTGTGAAAATCCCCTAGTTGCCACACTCCGGCACCTGTTCGGGTACACTGAGGGAGAGTTTAGCACGGCCAATGCAACTAACCACACGTCTTTCATAGAAACACAGAATATAGGTGCAGATGTAGGCCATTCGGCCCTTCGACCCTGCACCACCATTCAATATTATCATGCACTTTCAGTATCCCACTCCCTCTTTCTCTCCTTACAACTTAATCCCTTTAGCCGCAAGGGCCACGTCCAGCTCCCTTTCGGACTGTGGGAGGAAGCCGGAGCACCCAGAAGAAATCCAGGCAGACATGGGGAGAACATACAAACTCCACACAGAAGTGATCCAAGCTGGGAATCGAAGCGGGGTAGCAGTGCTAACCACTGTGCCATAGTCCCTGCTGGACAGAGTCATACCCGGCACATAGCAAGATGGTTGTGGTTCTGGGGGTCAGTCATCTCAGCTCCAGGATATCATTGCAGGAGTCCCTCAGGGTAGTGCCCTAGGCCCAACAATCTTCAGCTGCTTCATCATTGACCTTCCCTCCGTCATAAGGTTAGAATGGGAATGTTCACCAATGATTGCACAATGTTCAGCACCATTCGCCACTCCTCAGATACTGAAGCAGTCCATGTTCAAATACAACAAGACCGGGACAATATCCAGCTTGGGCTGACAAGTGACAAGTAACATTCGTACCACACAAATGCCAGGCAATGACCATCACAAATAAGACACACTCCAACCACCGTCCCTTGACATTTAATGGTGTTACCATCACTGAATCCCCCACTGTCAACATCCTTGGGGTTACCATTGAGCAGAAACTCAACTGGAGTCGCCACATAAACACAGTGGCTACAAGAGCAGGTCAGAGGCTAGGAATACTGCGGCGAGTAACTCACCTCCTGACTCCCCAAAGCCTATCCACCTATCCAAGGCACAAGTCAGGAATGTGATGGAATACTCCCCACTTGCTTGGATGGATGCAGCTCCAACAACACTCAAGGAGCTTGACACCATCCAGGACAAAGCAGCCCTGTGTACTATCTACAAGATGCACTGCAGACATTCACCAAAGATCCTTAGACAGCACCTTCCAAACCCACGACCACTTCTATCTAGAAGGACAAGAGCAGCAGATACATGGGAACACCACCAACTGCAAGTTCCTCTTCAAGCTACTCACCGCCCTTACTTGGAAATATATCGCCATTCCTTCGCAGTCGCTGGGTCAAAATCCTGGAATTCCCTCCTTAACGGCATTGTGGGTCAAACCACTGCATGTGGAGTGTAGAATTTCAAGAAGGCAGCTCACCACCACCTTCTGATTTGATTTGATTTGATTTATTATTGTTGCATATATTAGAATACAGTGAAAAGTGTTGTTACTTGCGCGTGATGCAGATGTAGCATAGCGTTCATATGAAGGAAAGGACAGGGTGCAGAATGTAGTGTTAGTCATAGCTAGGGTGTAGAGAAAGATCAACTTAATATAAGGTAGATCCATTCAAAAGCCGGGAGCAGGAGCACAGCCTTGTGCTCTGAATTGCCAAAGTGTGGGCGGGCGATAGAGCGGAAGATATTTGTGGAGCAGTGGTCTAGAATGTTTGGGCCTCTGATGTAACAGGAGACTTGTTGGTGGTATCTTGGTAGGATGCTCCTGAGCTTGGCCTGATTGAAGTCCCCGGCCATGTTGAACAAGGCCTTGGGATGTTTCATCTCAAGGCTATTTGTAGTGGTGTATATTTCGACCAGCGCAGTCTTCATGTCCACATGGGGTGGGATGTAAATTGCTGTCAGGATAACAGAGGTGAACTCCCACAGAAGGTAGTAGGGGCGGCATTTCAGCGTCAGGTATTCTAGGTTCGAGGAGCAGAAACTCGCCAGTGTTGCTACATCGAGGCACCAAGAGGGGCAGCAAGAGGTGTTAATTAGAAGACAAACCCCACCTCCCCAGCCTTGCCTGAGGCTGCTGTACGGTCCATAGGGTGGACCGATAAGCCCTCCGGTTGTAGGGCACAGGTGAAGCAGGAGTGATTTGATTTTATTTGATGTTTATTGTCACATGTATTAGCATAGAGTGAAAAGTATTGTTTCTTGTGTGCTATACAGGCAAAGCATACCGTTCATAGAGAAGGAAACAAGAGAGTGCAGAATGCAATGTTACAGTCACAGCTAGGGTGTAGAGAAAGATCAATTTAATGCAAGGTAGGTCCATTCAAAAGTCTGATAGCAGCAGGGAAGAAGCTGTTCTTGAGTCAGTTGGTACGTGACCTCAGGCTTTTGTATCTTTTTCCTGACGGAAGAAGGTGGAAGAGAGAATGTCCGGGGTGCGTGGGATCCTTAATTATGCTGGCTGCTTTGCCGAGGCAGCGGGAAGTGTAGATGGTGGATGGAAGGCTGGTTTACGTGATGGATTAGGCTACATTCATGACCTTTTGTAGTTTCTTGCAGTCGTGGGCAGAGCAGGAGCCAGACCAAGCTGTGATACAACCAGAAAGAATGCTTTCTACGGTGTATCTGTAAAGGTTGGTGAGAGTCGAAGCTGACATGTCAAATTTCCTTAGCCTTCTAAGTCTTGTTAGTCTTTAGACCCATGTCTCTGTGAAACAGAGCACACTGCAGTCCCTCAGGAGATTGGGGGAAGTGTATTGAGATGAATAGAAAACTAGTTGGCAGAGAGAAAACAAACAGTAGGAATTAATGGGCGCTTTTCAAATTAGCAGGCAGTAGCTAGTGGGGTGCCACAGGGATCGGTGCTGGAACCCCAGCTATTCACAATATATATTAATGATTTGGATGAGGGAACAAAATGTAACATCTCAAAGTTTGCAGATGATACCAAGTTGGGCGGGAGGGTGAACTGTGACGAGGATGCAGAGATCCTTCAGAATGATCTGGACAGGTTGGGTGAGTGGGCTAATCAATGGCAGATGCAGTATAATTTGGATTCATTTTGGAAGCAAAAACAAGAAGGCGGGTTATTACCTGAATGACTGTAAATTGGGAGAGGGGCGTGTGCACCTGGGTGTCCTTGTGCACCAGTCACTGAAGGTAAGCATGCAGGTGCAGCAGGTGGTAAAGAAGGCAAGTGGTATGTTGGCCTTCATTGCGAGGAGCAGGGATGTGATGTTGCAATTACACAGGGCCTTGATGAGGCCACACCTAGAATATTGTGTGCAGTTTTGGTCTCCTTTTCTGAGGAAGGATGTTCTTGCTCTCGAGGGAGTGCAGCAAAGGTTTACCAGGCTGATTCCGGGGATGGCGGGACTGATGTATGAAGAGAGATTGACTAGGTTAGGATTGTTTTCACTGGAGTTCAGACAAATGAGGGGGGATCTCATAGAGACTTACAAAATTCTAACAGGACTAGACAGGATAGATGCAGGGAGGATATTCCCAATGGTGGGGGAGTCCAAAACCAGGGGTCACAGTCTAAGGATTCAGGGTAGACCAATTAGGACGAAGGTGAGGAGACATTTCTTTACCCAAAGAGTGGCGAGCCTGAGGAATTCATTACCACAGGAAGTAGTTGATGGTATAGTACCAGAAGATTGGAGGTTAGCGAATGTTGTCCCATTGTTTAAGAAGGGGAACAGAGACTTCCCCGGGAATTATAGACCGGTGAGTCTCACTTCTGTTGTCGGCAAGATGTTGGAAAAAATTATAAGGGATAGGATTTATAGTTATTTGGAGAGTAATGAATTGATAGGTGATAGTCAGCATGGTTTTGTGGCAGGTAGGTCGTGCCTTACTAACCTTATTGAGTTTTTTGAGAAAGTGACCAAGGAGGTGGATGGGGGCAAGGCAGTGGACGTGGTATATATGGATTTTAGTAAGGCGTTTGATAAGGTTCACCATGGTAGGCTTCTGCAGAAAATGCAGATGTATGGGATTGGGGGTGATCTAGGAAATTGGATCAGGAATTGGCTAGCGGATAGGAAACAGAGGGTGGTGGTTGATAGTAAATATTCATCATGGAGTGCGGTTACAAGTGGTGTACCTCAGGGATCTGTTTTGGGGCCACTGCTGTTTGTAATATTTATTAATGATCTGGATGAGGGTATAGTTGGGTGGATTAGCAAATTTGCTGATGACACCAAAGTCGGTGGTGTGGTAGACAGTGAGGAAGGGTGTCGTAGTTTGCAGGAAGACTTAGACAGGTTGCAAAGTTGGGCCGAGAGGTGGCGGATGGAGTTTAATGCGGAGAAGTGTGAGGTAATTCACTTTGGTAGGAATAACAGATGTGTTGAGTATAGGGCTAACGGGAGGACTTTGAATAGTGTGGAGGAGCAGAGGGATCTAGGTGTATGTGTGCATAGATCCCTGAAAGTTGGGAATCAAGTAGATAAGGTTGTTAAGAAGGCATATGGTGTCTTGGCGTTTATTGGTAGGGGGATTGAATTTAGGAGTCGTAGCGTTATGTTGCAACTGTACACAACTCTGGTGCGGCCGCACTTGGAGTACTGTGTGCAGTTCTGGTCCCCACATTACAGGAAGGATGTGGAGGCTTTGGAGAGGGTGCAGAGGAGGTTTACCAGGATGTTGCCTGGTATGGAGGGGAGATCCTATGAGGAGAGGCTGAGGGATTTGGGATTGTTTTCGCTGGAAAGGCGGCGGCTAAGAGGGGATCTTATTGAAACATATAAGATGATTAGAGGTTTAGATAGGGTGGATAGTGATAGCCTTTTTCCTCTGATGGAGAAATCCAGCACGAGGGGGCATGGCTTTAAATTGAGGGGGGGTAGTTATAGAACCAATGTCAGGGGTAGGTTCTTTACCCAGAGGGTGGTGAGGGATTGGAATGCCCTGCCAGCATCAGTAGTAAATGCGCCTAGTTTGGGGGCGTTTAAGAGATCCGTAGATAGGTTCATGGACGAAAAGAAATTGGTTTAGGTTGGAGGGTCACAGTTTTTTTTTTTTTAACTGGTCGGTGCAACATCGTGGGCCGAAGGGCCTGTTCTGCGCTGTAATGTTCTATGTTCTATGTTCTAAAACATTGAATGTATTCAGGCGGCTGGATATCGCACTTGGGGCGAATGGGATCAAAGATTATGGGGAAAAAGCAGGATTAGGCTATTGAGTTGGATGATCAGCCATGATCGTAATGAATGGTGGAGCAGGGTTGAAAGGCCAAATGGCCTCCTCCTGCTATCTTCTATGTTTCTATGTAAGTAGGGATGGGTGGCATGGTGGCACAGTGATTAGCACTGCTGTCTCACAGTGCCAGGGACCCGGGTTCAATTCCCTGCTTGGGTCACTGTCTGTGTGGAGTTTGCACATTCTCCCTGTGTCTGCGTGGGTTTCCTCCGGGTGCTCCGGTTTCCTCCCACAGTCCGAAGATGTGCCGGTTAGGTTGACTGGTCATGATAAATTGACCTTAGTATGGGAATAGTGTCTCAGTGGGATTGTGGTCGGTGCTGACTCGATGGGCCAGATGGCCTCCTTCTGCACTGTAGGGATTCTATGTTCTAAATATTGGCCAGCCAGCAACGCCCATGTCCCATGAATGAATAAAAAAAGTTAATCAATTTTAATGTTGTCAGTTAAGGATTTGCTGAATGTGGGCTGAAGATTTATTTCAAGCTCACGTCATTTGCAACAAACCGTGGGGAACATTCCACAAATGGATTTACTTCAACAGCAGCTCCCTCACGCATAGCCTCCACTACACAGAAGGATAAGACAGCATTGTTGTGGGATCACCACGATCTCCAAAGCCCACACCATCCTGGTCTGGAACCAAATTGCTATTCCTTTGCTGCTGTTTGGTCAAAATCCTGGAACTCCCTCCCTAACAGCATGATGGGTGTACCTACACCACATGGCCATGGTTAAACAGGTGGCTCACCCCTATCTGCTCAAGAGAAATTAGGAATGGGCAATAAGTGCTGACCCAGCTAGCAGTGTCCACAGCCCAAGAATACATTCTTAAAAATTACTTTTGAATTGTTGTGATTGACAGGCCAATGTTAAACTAATTAAACACAAGTCACTGATGAAGTTTTCAAAGTTGCATCAATTCCATTTGGAGGAAATAATAACAAATGGGATTACTATCTCAATGGAAACAAATTAAAACATGCTACTGTGCAAAGGGACCTGGGGGTCCTTGTGCATGAGACGCAAAAGCCCAGTCTGCAGGTACAACAGGTGATCAAGAAGGCAAATGGGATGTTGGCCTATATTGCGAGGGGGATAGAATATAAAAGCATGGATGTCTTGATGCACCTGTACAGGGCATTGGTGAGGCCGCAGCTGGAATACTGTGTGCAGTATTGGTCCCCTTATATGAGGAAGGATATATTGGCATTGGAGGGAGTGCAGAGAAGGTTCACCAGGTTGATACCGGAGATGAGGGGTTTGGATTATGAGGAGGGGCTGAAGAGATTGGGTTTGTACTCGTTGGAGTTTAGAAGGATGAGGGGGGATCTTATGGAGACTTATAAGATAATGCGGGGGCTGGATAGGGTGGAGGCGGAGAGATTCTTTCCACTTAGTAAGGAAGTTAAAACTAGAGGACACAGCCTCAAAATAAAGGGGGGTCGGTTTAAGACAGAGTTGAGGAGGAACTTCTTCTCCCAGAGGGTGGTGAATCTCTGGAATTCTCTGCCCACTGAGGTGGTGGAGGCTACCTCGCTGAATATGTTTAAAGCGCGGATGGATGGATTCCTGATCGGTAAGGGAATTAAGGGTTATGGGGATCAGGCGGGTAAGTGGTACTGATCCACGTCAGATCAGCCATGATCTTATTGAATGGCGGGGCAGGCTCGAGGGGCTAGATGGCCTACTCCTGCTCCTATTTCTTATGTTCTTATTTCTTGGGGTTACACAAAAAGCCAAGTTGAAATAAAGCATCTTGCACATGGAGAGCATTACCTGGGCCAGAGCTGAGCATCGAGCCACCATAGATATCCAGTGCTAACTGGGAGTACGAGTAGCCAAACACAGTGATGGTCAGTCCAATCAGCAGCACCAACTTCACAAGCATCTCCAGAACAGCAGCTGCCATACAAACATCCTCCTGGCAAACACACAGGAAACTTAATGAATATTTCATTCTTCACAAATCGCCAGCTATCGCTACAAAAACACATTCTGAGAGAGTTTATAGAATGTTAAACATGGATAGAGCAGGGACAGGAATGGTTGTTGCAGGTTCCGGGGTTTAGATGTATCAGTAAGATCAGGGAAGGTGGTAAAAGAGGGGGAGGTGTGGCATTGTTAGTCAAGGATAGTATTTTGTGGTAGAAAGGACATTTGATGAGGACTCGTCTACTGAGGTAGTTTGGGCTGAGGTTAGAAACAGGAAAGGAGAGGTCACCCTGTTGGGAGTTTTCTATAGGCCTCTGAAAAGTTCCAGAGATGTAGAGGAAAGGATTTCAAAGATGATTCTGGATAGGAGCGAAAGTAACAGGGTAGTTGTTATGGGGGACTTTAACTTTACAAATATTGACTGGAAACCCTATAGTTCGAGTACTTTAGAGGGGTCAGTTTTTGTCCAATGTGTGCAGGAGGGTTTCCTGACACAGTATGTAGATGGGCCAACAAGAGGCGAGGCCACATTCGATTTGGTACTGGGTAATGAACCAGGCCAGGTGTTAGATTTGGAGGTAGGTGAGCACTTTGGGGATAGTGGTCACAATTCAGTTACGTTTACTTTAGCGATGGAAAGGAATAGGCATATACCGAAGGGCAAAAGTTATAGCTGGGGGAAAGGAAATTATGATCCGATTAGGCGAGATTTAGGATGCATAGGATGGGGAAGGAAATGGCGGGGGATGGGCACAATTGAAATAGAACATAGAAAAGCTACAGCACAAACAGGCCCTTCGGCCCACAAGTTGCGCCGAACATGTCCCTACCTACTAGGCTTACCTATAACCCTCTATCTTACTAACTTCCATGAACTTATCCAAAAGTCTCTTAAAAGACCCTATCGAATCCGCCTCCACCACCACTACCGGCAGCCGATTCCACGCACCCACCACCCTCTGAGTGAAAAACTTACCCCTAACATCTCCTCTGTACCTACTCCCCAGCACCCTAAACCTGTGACCTCTTGTGGCAACCATTTCAGCCCTGGGTAAAAGCCTCTGAGAATCCACTCTATCAATACCTCTCAACGTCTAATACACCTCTATCAGGTCACCTCTCATCCTTCGCTTCTCCAAGGAGAAAAGACCTAGCTCTCTCAACCTATCCTCATAAGGCATGCCACCTAATCCAGGCAACATCCTTGTAAATCTCCTCTGCACCCTTTCTATGGCTTCCACATCCTTTTTGTAATGAGGTGACCAGAACTGGGCACAGTACTCCAGGTGGGGTCTGACCAGGGTCCTATACAGCTGCAGCATTATCTCCCGATTTCTAAACTCAATTCCTCTATTGATGACATAGACATAGAACAGTACAGCACAGAACAGGCCCTTCGGCCCACGATGTTGTGCCGACCTTCATCTGAAACCAAGATCAAGCTATCCCACTCCCTATCATCCTGGTGTGCTCCATGTGCCTATCCAATAACCGCTTAAATGTTCCTAAAGTGTCTGACTCCACTATCACTGCAGGCAGTCCATTCCACACCCCAACCACTCTCTGCGTAAAGAACCTACCTCTGATATCCTTCCTGTATCTCCCACCATGAACCCTACAGTTATGCCCCCTTGTAATAGCTCCATCCACCCGAGGAAATAGTCTTTAAACGTTCACTCTATCTATCCCCTTCATCATTTTATAAACCTCTATTAAGTCTCCACTCAGCCTCCTCCGCTCCAGAGAGAACAGCCCTAGCTCCCTCAACCTTTCCTCATAAGACCTACCCTCCAAACCAGGCAGCATCCTGGTAAATCTCCTCTGCACTCTTTCCAGCGCTTCCACATCCTTCTTATAGTGAGGTGACCAGAACTGCACACAATATTCCAAATGTGGTCTCACCAAGGTCCCGTACAGTTGCAGCATAACCCCACGGCTCTTAAACTCCAACCCCCTGTTAATAAAAGCTAACACACTATAGGCCTTCTTCACAGCTCTATCCACTTGAGTGGCAACCTTTAGAGATCTGTGGATATGAACCCCAAGATCTCTCTGTTCCTCCACAGTCTTCAGAACCCTACCTTTGACCCTGTAATCCACATTTAAATTAGTCCTACCAAAATGAATCACCTCACATTTATCAGGGTTAAACTCCATTTGCCATTTTTCAGCCCAGCTTTGCATCCTATCTATGTCTCTTTGCAGCCTACAACAGCCCTCCACCTCATCCACTACTCCACCAATCTTGGTGTCATCAGCAAATTTACTGATCCACCCTTCAGCCCCCTCCTCTAAGTCATTAATAAAAATCACAAAGAGCAGAGGACCAAGCACTGATCCCTGCGGCACTCCGCTTGCAACCTGCCTCCAATCCGAAAATTTTCCATCGATCACCACCCTCTGTCTTCGATCAGACAGCCAGTTACCTATCCAATCGGCCAACCTTCCCTCTATCCCACACCTCCTCACTTTCATCATAAGCCGACCATGGGGGACCTTATCAAACGCCTTACTAAAGTCCATGTATATGACATCAACTGCCCTACCTTCATCAACACACTTAGTTACCTCCTCAAAAAATTCTATCAAATTTGTGAGGCACGACTTGCCCTTCACAAATCCGTGCTGACTATCCCGGATTAATCCGCATCTTTCTAAATGGTCGTAAATCCCATCTCTAAGGACCTTTTCCATCAATTTACCAACCACCGAAGTAAGACTAACCGGTCTATAATTACCAGGGTCATTTCTATTCCCTTTCTTAAACAGAGGAACAACATTCGCCATTCTCCAGTCCTCTGGCACCATCCCCGTGGACAGCGAGGACCCAAAGATCAAAGCCAAAGGCTCCGCAATCTCATCCCTTGCCTCCCAAAGAATCCTCGGATACATTTCATCAGGTCCAGGGGACTTATCGACCTTCAGTTTATTCAAAACTGCCAGGACATCCTCCCTCCGAACATCTATTTCCTCCAGCCTATTAGCCTGTAACATCTTCTCTTCCTCAAAAATATGGCCCCTCTCCTTGGTGAACACTGAAGAAAAGTATTCATTCATCACCTCGCCTATCTCTACTGACTCCATACACAAGTTCCCACTCCTGTCCTTGACCGGCCCTAACCTCACCCTGGTCATTCTTTTATTCCTCACATAAGAGTAAAAAGCCTTGGGGTTTTCCTTGATCCGACCCGCCAAGGACTTCTCGTGTCCCCTCCTTGCTCTCCTAAGCCCCTTTTTCAGCTCATTCCTTGCTAACTTGTAACCCTCAATCGAGCCATCTGAACCTTGTTTCCTCATCCCTACATAAGCTTCCCTCTTTCTTTTCACAAGACATTCCACCTCTTTCGTGAACCATTGTTCCCTCACTCGGCCATTTCCTCCCTGCCTGACAGGGACATACCTATCAAGGACACCCAGTATTTGTTCCTTGAAAAAGTTCCACTTTTCATTCGTTCCTTTCTCTGACAGTTTCTGTTCCCAACTTATGCCCCCTAATTCTTGCTTAATCGCATCATAATTACCTCTCCCCCAATTGTAAACCTTGCCCTGCCGTACGGCCCTATCCCTCTCCATTGCAATAACAAAAGACACCGAATTGTGGTCACTATCTCCAAAGTGCTCTCCCACAACCAAATCTAACACTTGGCCCGGTTCATTTCCCAATACCAAGTCCAATGTGGCCTCACCTCGTCGGCCTATCCACATATTGTGTCAGGAAACCCTCCTGCACACACTGCACAAAAACTGCCCCATCCGAACTATTTGACCTACAAAGGTTCCAATCAATATTTGACCCACTGGGCGTGATTTTCCAGCCACGCATGCCGTGAAACCGGAAAATCCTGCCCGAGGTCCACAAACTTTTCAATGGTCCAACTCTCCCACACTATGATTCCCATGGCAGACAGAACGGGAAAATCTGCCCCACTGTGTCTGCGCTGGCTCTTTGGAAGAGCTGTCTAATTAGCTAAAAGCAAATTACTGCAGATGCTGGAATCTGAAACCAAAAGAGAAAATGCTGGAAAATCTCAGCAGGTCTGGCAGCAAAGCTTTGACAAAAGGTCATCTGGGCTCGAAACGTCAGCTCTTTTCTCTCCTTCCAGATGCTGCCAGACCTGCTGAGATTTTCCAGCGTTTTCTCTTTGGGTGTCTAATTAGCTGCATTCTTCTGCACTTTTCCTTCTTTCCTGCAAATTTCTCCCCTTCAATTATTTATCCAATTCTCTTTTGCAATTGACTACAGCGTTCAATGTGCTCCCACCCAGGCACTGTATTCCAGATTAGAACTATTCACTGCATAAGAAGATTCTGCCCTCTGATTCTGTTCCCAATTAGCTTAAATCTGTGTCTCACTGCTAACTGATCTCGTCAGTAGGAACTATTTCTCCTTATTCACTCTATCAAAATGCTAAATGATTTTGAACATCTTAATTAAATTTCCACTTTAACCTTTCCTGTTCAGCATAACCCCAGCCTCTCCATGTTACTGGAGGCCATATTAGGGGACAGCACGGTGGCACAGTGGTTAACACTGTTGGCTCACAGCACCAGGACCTAGGTTCAATTTTGGTCTCGGTTCACTGTCTGTGTGGAGTTTGCACGTTCTCCCCATATCTATGTGGGTTTCCTCCGGGTGCTCCGGTTTCTTCCCACAGTCCAAAGATATGCGGGTTAGTTTGATTGGCCGTGCTAAATTGCCCCTTAGTGTCAGGGGAATTAGCAGGATAAATGCATGGGGTTACGGGGCTAGGGCCTGGGTGGGATTGTTATCGGTGCAGGATCAATGGACCGAATGGCCTTCTGCTGCACTGCAGGGATTCTATGATTCTTACTGTAGTCCCTCATCCCTGGTATGTCTGTCTCCTCTACAACCTCTCCAAGGCTTTGACATCCTTCCTGGAATATGGTACCTGGAATTAATACATTACCTCAACTGGGTCTTCATCAGTATTTTATAAAGGTTGAGCATAATTTCCTTGTTTTCATAATCTATTGATCAGTTTAGAAATCCAAGGATCCCACCTGCTTTTTTGTCCTGCCACTTTGAAAGATTTATGTCCATAGATCCGCAGGTCTCTCTCTCCTTGCATTTCCCATTATAACTGGACCATTTAGTGTCATTGCCCAACCTTCTTACCACCAAAATTTTAATTTCCCAAATATCGATTGGAATATCCCTAGGGTAAGGGGTTTAGATGGAGAGGAGTTTGTTAGGTGTGTTCAGGAGAGCTTCCTGACACAGTATGTAGATAAGCCTACAAGAGGAGAGGCTGTGCTTGATTTGATATGAGGGAATGAACCTGGGCAGGTGTCAGATCTGTCAGTGGGAGAGCATTTTGGGGATAGTGATCAGAACTCTATCTCCTTTACACTAGCATTGGAGAGAGATAGGATCAGCCGAGCAAGGAAAGTGTTTAAAACATAGAACATAGAACATAGAACATTACAGCGCAGAACAGGCCCTTCGGCCCACGATGTTGCACCGACCAGTTAAAAAAAAAAACTGTGACCCTCCAACCTAAACCAATTTCTTTTCGTCCATGAACCTATCTACGGATCTCTTAAACGCCCCCAAACTAGGCGCATTTACTACTGATGCTGGCAGGGCATTCCAATCCCTCACCACCCTCTGGGTAAAGAACCTACCCCTGACATCGGTTCTATAACTACCCCCCCTCAATTTAAAGCCATGCCCCCTCGTGCTGGATTTCTCCATCAGAGGAAAAAGGCTATCACTATCCACCCTATCTAAACCTCTAATCATCTTATATGTTTCAATAAGATCCCCTCTTAGCCGCCGCCTTTCCAGCGAAAACAATCCCAAATCCCTCAGCCTCTCCTCATAGGATCTCCCCTCCATACCAGGCAACATCCTGGTAAACCTCCTCTGCACCCTCTCCAAAGCCTCCACATCCTTCCTGTAATGTGGGGACCAGAACTGCACACAGTACTCCAAGTGCGGCCGCACCAGAGTTGTGTACAGTTGCAACATAACGCTACGACTCCTAAATTCAATCCCCCTACCAATAAACGCCAAGACACCATATGCCTTCTTAACAACCTTATCTACTTGATTCCCAACTTTCAGGGATCTATGCACACATACACCTAGATCCCTCTGCTCCTCCACACTATTCAAAGTCCTCCCGTTAGCCCTATACTCAACACATCTGTTATTCCTACCAAAGTGAATTACCTCACACTTCTCCGCATTAAACTCCATCCGCCACCTCTCGGCCCAACTTTGCAACCTGTCTAAGTCTTCCTGCAAACTACGACACCCTTCCTCACTGTCTACCACACCACCGACTTTGGTGTCATCAGCAAATTTGCTAATCCACCCAACTATACCCTCATCCAGATCATTAATAAATATTACAAACAGCAGTGGCCCCAAAACAGATCCCTGAGGTACACCACTTGTAACCGCACTCCATGATGAATATTTACTATCAACCACCACCCTCTGTTTCCTATCCGCTAGCCAATTCCTGATCCAATTTCCTAGATCACCCCCAATCCCATACATCTGCATTTTCTGCAGAAGCCTACCATGGTGAACCTTATCAAACGCCTTACTAAAATCCATATATACCACGCCCACTGCCTTGCCCCCATCCACCTCCTTGGTCACTTTCTCAAAAAACTCAATAAGGTTAGTAAGGCACGACCTACCTGCCACAAAACCATGCTGACTATCACCTATCAATTCATTACTCTCCAAATAACTATAAATCCTATCCCTTATAATTTTTTCCAACATCTTGCCGACAACAGAAGTGAGACTCACCGGTCTATAATTCCCGGGGAAGTCTCTGTTCCCCTTCTTAAACAATGGGACAACATTCGCTAACCTCCAATCTTCTGGTACTATACCAGAGGCCAACGACGACCTGAAGATCAGAGCCAGAGGCTCTGCAATCACTTCTCTTGCCTCCCAGAGAATCCTTGGATAAATCCCATCCGGACCAGGGGATTTATCTATTTTCAGACCCTCCAGAATATCCTGCACATCCTCCTTATCAACTGTAATACTGTCTATTCTACTCCCCTGCAACCCAGTGTCCTCCTCAGCTATATTCATGTCCCCTTGCGTGAACACCGAAGAGAAATATTGGTTCAATGCTTCACCAATCTCCTCCGGTTCCACACATAACTTCCCTCTGCCATCTATAACTGGCCCTAAACTTGCCCTAACCAACCTTCTGTTCTTGACATACCTATAGAACGCCTTAGGATTCTCTTTAACCCTATCCGCCAAAGTCTTCTCATGTCCCCTTTTAGCCCTTCTAAGCTCGCTCTTCAACTCCCTCTTAGCCAATCTAAAGCTTTCTAGTGCACTACCCGAGTGCTCACGTCTCATCCGAACATAAGCCTCCTTTTTCTTTTTAACCAACAAAGAAACTTTTTTGGTGCACCACGGTTCCCTAGCCCTACCAATTCCTCCTTGCCTGACAGGGACATACCTATCACAGACTCGCAGTAGCTGCTCCTTGAAAAAACTCCACATGTCGGACGTTCCCAGTCCCTGTAATCTCCTAGTCCAACCTATGTTTCCTAATTCTCTCCTAATAGCCTCATAATTACCCTTCCCCCAGCTAAAACCACTGGCCCGAGGTTCATGCCTATCCCTTTCCATCACTAAGGTGAACGTAACCGAATTGTGGTCACTATCACCAAAATGCACACCAACTTCCAAGTCTAGCACCTGGTCTGGCTCATTTCCCAGCACCAGATCCAATATAGCCTCACCTCTAGTTGGCCTGTCTACATACTGAGTCAAAAAACCTTCCTGCACGCTTTGAACAAAAACTGACCCCTCTAACGAGCTAGAGCTATAACAATTCCAGTCAATATTAGTCAAGTTAAAATCCCCCATAACAATTGCCCTATTACTTTCACTCCTAAGCAGGATTTATCTGGAGTAAGGGCAACTATGATGCTATTAGGCAGGAAATTAGAGGCATAAATTGGATGGAGGTTATCTCAGGGAAATGTACGGAAGAAATGTGGCAAATTTTCAAGGAAAATTTGTCTGGAGCTCTGCACGGCAATGTTCCGGTGCGACAGGGGAGTTATGGTAGGTTACAGGAACCGTGGTGCACGAAAGCTGTAACGGATTTAGTCAGGAAGAAAAGAAAAGCCTACAAAAAGTTCAGGGAGCTAGATAATGTTAGAAATCTAGAAGAGTATATGACTAGTAGGAAGGAACTAAAGAGGGAAATTAGAAGAGCCAGGAGGGGACATGAGAAGGCCTTGGCAGGCAGGATAAAGGAAAACCCCAAGGCATTCTACAAGTATGTGAAGAGCAAGAGGATAAGATGTGAAGGAGTAGGACCTATCAAATGTGACGGTGGGAAAGTCTGTATTGAACCGGTTGAAATAGCAGAGGTACTCAATGAATACTTTGCTTCAGTATTCACAGTGGAAAAGGACCTTGGTAGTTGCAGTGCAGACTTGCAGTGGACTGAGAAGATTGAGCATGTGGGCATTAGGAAAGAGGATTTGTTGGAGCTGTTGAAAAGCACCAAGTTAGATAAACCGCCGGGACCGGATGGGAGGTACCCCAGGTTACTGTGGGAGGCGAGGGAAGAGATTGCTGATCCTCTGGCGATGATCTTTGCGTCATCAATGGAGACGGGAGAGGTTCCGGAGGATTGGAGGATGGCGGATGTGGTTCCGTTATTCAAGAAAGGGAGAAGAGATAGCCCAGGAAATTATAGACTGGTGAGTCTAACCTCAGTGGTAGGTAAGTTGATGGAGAAGATCCTGAGAGGCAGGATTTATGAACATTTGGAAAGGAATAGTATGATCAGAAGTAGCCAGCACGGCTTTGTCCGAGGCAGATCATGCCTTACGACTCTGATTAAGTTTTTTGAAGATATGACTAGACACTTAGACGGGGGAAGAGCGGTAGATGTGGTTTATATGGATTTCAGCAAGGCGTTTGAGAAAGTGGTGCCCCATGCAAGGCTCATTGAGAAAGTGAAGGGGCATGGGATACAAGGGGAAGTTGCTTTGTGGATTCAGAACTGGCTTGCCCGCAGAAGGCAAAGAGTGGTTGTAGATGGGTCTTTTTCAGAGTGGAGGTCGGTCACCAGTGGGATGCCCCAGGGATCTGTTCTGGGACCTTTGCTCTTTGTGATTTTTATAAATGACCTGGATGAGGAAGTGGAAGGATGGGTTGGCAAGTTTGCTGATGACACAAAGGTTGGAGGTGTTGTGGATCGTGTAGAGGGATGTCAGCAGTTGCAACGAGACATAGATAAGATGCAAGACTGGGTGGAGAAGTGGCAGATGGACTTCAACCCAGATAAGTGTGTGGTGGTTCATTTTGGCAGGTCGAATAGGATGGAAGAATATAATATTAAGGGTAAGACGCTTGGCAGTGTGGAAGAACAGAGGGATCTTGGGGACCGGGTTCATAAGACGCTCAAAGCGGCGTTGCAGGCAGAGGCTGTGGTTAAAAGGCGTATGGAATACTGGCCTTCATCAATAGAGGAATTGAGTTTAGAAATCGGGAGATAATGCTGCAGCTGTATAGGACCCTGGTCAGACCCCACCTGGAGTACTGTGCCCAGTTCTGGTCGCCTCATTACAGAAAGGATGTGGAAGCCATAGAACGGGTGCAGAGGAGATTTACGAGGATGTTGCCGGGATTAAGTGGTATGCCTCATGAGGATAAGTTGAGAGAGCTAGGTCTTTTCTCCTTGGAGAGGCGAAGGATGAGAGGTGACCTGATAGAGGTGTATAAGATGTTGAGAGGTATTGATAGAGTGGATTCTCAGAGGCTTTTACCCAGGGCTGAAATGGTTGTCACGAGAGGCCACAGGTTTAGGGTGCTGGAGAGTAGGTATAGAGGAGATGTTAGGGGTAAGTTTTTCACTCAGAGGGTGGTGGGTGCGTGGAATCAGCTGCCGGTAGTGGTGGTGGAAGCAGATTCGATGGAGTCTTTTAAGAGACTTTTGGATAGGTTCCTGGAGGTCAGTAAGATAGAGGGTTATAGATGAGCCGAGAAGGTAAGGAAATTGTTCGGCACAACTTGTGGGCCAAAGGGCCTGTTTGTGCTGTAGCTTTTCTATGTTCTAAAAGATATTACTTGACACATCTGCACTAAATTTCATCTGCCATAAGGGGATTGGATGGGGAGGAGTTCGTTAGGTGTGTTCAGGAGGGTTTCCTGACACAGCATGTGGACAAGCCTACAAGAGGAGAGGCTGGACCTGATCTGATACTGACCAATGAACCTGGACAGGTGTCAGATCTCTCAGTGGGAGAGCATCTTGGGGATAGCGATCATAACTCTATCTCCTTTATGCTTGCATTGGAAAAAGAGAGGATCAGGCAAGCTAGAAAAGCGTTTATATGGAGTAAGAGGAAATATGAAGACATAAGGCAGCAAATTAGAGGAGTAAATTGGAAGGAGGGTGGAGGGTGCGTGGAATCAGCTGCCGGTAGTGGTGGTGGAAGCAGATTCGATGGAGTCTTTCAAGAGACTTTTGGATAGGTTCCTGGAGGTCAGTAAGATAGAGGGTTATAGATGAGGCCGTGGTTAAAAGGCGTATGGAATACTGGCCTTCATCAATAGAGGAATTGAGTTTAGAAATCGGGAGATAATGCTGCAGCTGTATAGGACCCTGGTCAGACCCCACCTGGAGTACTGTGCTCAGTTCTGGTCGCCTCATTACAGAAAGGATGTGGAAGCCATAGAACGGGTGCAGAGGAGATTTACACACTGACACTCTCACACACTGACCCTCACACACACTGACCCTCTCACACACACTGACCCTCTCACACACACTGACCCTCTCACACACACTGACCCTCTCACACACACTGACCCTCTCACACACACTGACCCTCTCACACACACTGACCCTCTCACACACACTGACCCTCTCACACACACTGACCATCTCACACACACTGACCATCTCACACACACTGACCATCTCACACACACTGACCATCTCACACACTGATCGGGTGGACTCTCAGAGGCTTTTTCCCAGGGTGGAAATGGCTGCTACGAGAGGACACAGGTTTAAGGTGCTGGGGGGTAGGTACAGGGGAAATGTTTGGGGGCAGTTTTTCACACAGAGGGTGGTGGGTGAGTGGAATCGGCTGCCGTCAGTGGTGGTGGAGGCAAACTCAATAGGGACTTTTAAGAGATTCCTGGATGAGTACATGGGACTTAATAGGATCGGGGGTTATAGGTAGGCCTAGAAGGTAGGGATATGTTCGGCACAACTTGTGGGGCCGAAGGGCCTGTTTGTGCTGTAGTTTTTCTATGTTTCTATGTGTCTGCCCATTTCCCCAGTTTGTCCTCCTGAAGTTTGTTACTGTATTCTCCACTGATTCCTGCAGTTTTCAGTTATACATTATCTGTAAACTTTGAAATTATGCTCTAATACCCCAGACTAAGTTATTAATATATCTCAAAAAGGCAATGGTCCCATTATTCATCCTGGGAAATCCCACAATATACTTCCCTCTGGTCTGAAAAACCAGCGCTCACCACCACTTGCTGCTTTTTGTATCCACAGTCACTAGCTCTTTAATCCCAAGGCCTTCAATTTTGCTAACAAATCTGGCAGGTGGCATTTGTCAAACACCTTTTGAAAAGTCCATATACACAACATCGAGGGCTTTACCCTCATCAACCCTCTCCATCAACCAGAAGAGAGATTCATGAAAGAACTCAATCTGTCTTCAATAAACTTGTGCTGACTTTCCCATTTATTCCCTCAGATTTTTCCAAATATCAAATAATTTTGTCCTGGATTAATGTCTCTAAAGGTTTTTCCACTACTGGTGTTAGGCTGACTTTTTAAAAATTCACTCGTGGGACATGGGCGTTGCTGGCTGGCCAGCATTCATTGCCCATCCCTAGTTGGCCTGGTAACATGGTAGAAACATAGAAACACAGAAAATAGGAGCAGAAGGAGGCCATTTGGCCCTTTGAGCCTGCTCCACCATTCATCACGATCACAGCCAATTTAATAGCCTAATCCTGCTTTCTCCCCATAACGTTTGATCCCATTCACCCCAAGTGCGATATCCAGCTGCTTCTTGAATACATTCAATGTTTTGGCATCAACTACTTCCCGTGGGAATAGTTACGAGGCTTATCTTTTTCCTCTTTTTAAACATAAGTGCAATGTTTGCAATCCTTCAATCCTCTGGCACCACTCAAACCCAAGGAGGATTGGAGGACTGCGGCCAGAGTCTCCAGTATTTCCACCCTGTCAGCATGCGTTCTATCCCATCCAGATCAGGGGCTTTTTCTACTTTCTTTATTCTATCTAATATAGCTATTGTTTCCGCCTCTATAGCAACATTAAAATATAGACTGCAGCGGTTCAAGAAGGCAGCTCATCATCACCAGCTATTCCCACATCAGTTGAGCTCACATTTTTTTTAAAATCACCTTCTTTATTGAAGAGAGATGCAACAAACCTACTTATATCAGGAGAGTAAGTGGGCCCCGAGACAGGACAACACAGTACAGCACTAGGAGCAACAACACGTTACCTGTTTCTGGTGTCCAATGTCCTTCCCTCGCTCAAGCACTTTGACGAAGAAAACGTAGAAGCTTTCCTCAATGGGAAGGAAGAGAAATCTGGCCACCAGCGACCCCAGATTATTCACAATGTCATACACACCTGCACCAAAGAGCACCAATTAACAACCAGCCACCAGATGGAAATGCGAGGAGTGTACATATAACAGAGAAGGAGGTACTGGAAGTCTTAAAACGCATCAAGGTAGATAAATCACTGGGACCTGGTGAAATGTATCCCAGGGCATTGTGGGAGGCTAGGGAGGAAATTGCGGGTCCCCGAGCAGAGATATTTGAATCATTGACAGCCACAGGTGAGATGCCTGAAGATTGGAGGGTGGCAAATGTTGTGCCTTTGTTTAAAAAGGGCTGCAGGGAAAAGCCTGGGAACTACAGGCCAGTGAGCCTCACATCGGTAGTGGGTAAGTTGTTAGAAGGAATTCTGAGAGACAGGATCTACAGGCATTTAAAGAGGTAAGGACTGATTCGGGACAGTCAGCATGGCTTTGTGAGTGGAAAATCATGTCTCACAAATTTCATTGAGTTTTTTGAACGGGTAACCAAGAAGGTAGATGAGGGCAGTGCAGTTGATGTTGTCTACATGGACTTTAGCAAGGCCTTTGACAAGGTACCGCATGGTAGATTGTTGCGTAAGGGTAAATCTCACGGAATCCAGGGTGAGGTAGCGAAATGGAAACAAAATTGGCTGGATAACAGAAGACAGAGGGTGGTTGTAGAGGGTTGTTTTTCAAACTGGAGGCCTGCGACCAGCGGTGTACCTCAGAGATCAGTGCTGGGTCCACTGTTATTTGTCATTTATATTATTGATTAGATGAGAATTTAGGAGACATGGTTAGTAAGTTTGCAGATGACATCAAGATTGGTGGCATAGTGGACAGTGAAGAAAGTTATCGAGGATTGCAGCAGGATCTTGATCATTGGGCCAGTAGGCTGACAAATGGCAGATGGAGTTTAATTTAGACAAATGCGAGGTGATGCATTTTGGTCGAAAACCAGGACAGGACTTACTCAGTTAATAACAAAGAACAAGGAACAAAGAAAATTACAGCACAGGAACATGCCCTTCGTCCCTCCATGCCTGCACCGACCATGCTGCCCGACTTAACTAAAACCCCCTACCCTTCCGGGGACCGTATCCCTCTATTCCCATCCCATTCATGTACTTGTCAAGATGCACCTTAAAAGTCACTACCGTAACCGCTTCCATTACCTCCCCCGGCAACATGTTCCAGGCACCAACCACACTCTGTGTAAAAAAATCTGCCTCGTACATCTCCTTTAAACCTTGCCCCTCGCACCTATGCCCCCTAGTAATTGACTCTTCCACCCTGGGAAAAAGCTTCTGACTATCCACTCTGTCCATACCTCTCATCATCTTGTAGACTTCTATCAGGTCTCCTCTCAAGCTCCGTCGCTCCAGTGAGAACAAACCAAGTTTCTCCAACCTCTCCTCATAATTAATGCCCTCCATACCAGGCAACATCCTGGTAATTCTTTTCTTTACCCTCTCCAAAGTCTCCACACCCTTCTGGTAGGTGGCGACCAGAATTGAACACTATATTCCAAGTGCAGCCTAACTAAGGTTCCATAAAGTTGCAACATGACTTGCCAATTTTTAAACTCAATGCCCCGGCCGATGAAAGCAAGCATGCCGTATGCCTTCTTGACTACCTTCTCCACCTGCATTGCCACTTTCAGTGACCTGTGTAACTGTACACCCAGATCACTTTGCCTATCAATGCTCTTAAGGGTTCTGCCATTTACTGTATATTTCCTATCTGCATTAGACCTTCCAAAATGCATTACCTTAATGGTAGGGCATTGGGGAGAGTTACAGAACAAAGAGATCTAAGGGTACATGTTCATAGCTCCTTGAAAGTGGAGGCATAGGTGGACAGAGTGGTGAAGAAGGCATTCGGCATGCTTGGTTTCATTGGTCAGAACATTGAATACAGGAGTTGGAATGTCTTGTTGAAGTTGTACAAGACATTGGTAAGGCCACACTTGGAATACGGTGTACAGTTCTGGTCACCCTATTATAGAAAGAATATTATTAAACTAGAAAGAGTGCAGAAAAGATTTAAAAGAACAAAGAACAAAGAACAGTACAGCACAAGAAACAGGCCCTTCAGCCCTCCAAGCTTGTGCCGCTCATTGGTCCAACTAGACCATTCGTTTGTATCCCTCCATTCCCAGACTGCTCATGTGACTATCCAGGTAAGTCTTAAACGATGCCAGCGTGTCTGCCTTCACCACCCAACTTGACAGCGCATTCCAGGCCCCCACCGCTCTCTGTGTAAAAAACGTCCCTCTGATATCTGAGTTATATCTCGCCCCTCTCACCTTGAGCCCGTGACCCCTCATGATCGTCACCTCCGACCTGGGTAAAAGCTTCCCACTGTTCACTCTATCTATACCCTTCATAATTTTGTACACCTCTATTAGGTCTTCCCTGATTCTCCGTCTTTCCAGGGAGAACAAACCCAGTTTACTCAATCTCTCCTCATAGCTAAGACCCTCCATACCAGGCAACATCCTGGTAAACCTTCTCTGCACTCTCTCTAAAGCCCCCACGTCCTTCTGGTAATGCGGCGACCAGAACTGGACGCAGTACTCCAAATGTGGCCTAACCAGCGTTCTATACAACTGCAACATCAGACTCCAGCTTTTATACTCTATACCACGTCCTATAAAGGCAAGCATACCCCGTATGCCTTCTTCACCACCTTCTCCACCTGTGCTGCCACCTTCAAGGATTTGTGGACTTGCACACCTAGGTCCCTCTGTGTTTCTATACTCTTGATGGCTCTGCCATTTATTGTATAACTCCCCCCTACATTAGTTCTTCCAAAATGCATCACTTCGCATTTATCTGGATTAAATTCCATCTGCCATTTCTCCGCCCAATTTTCCAGTCTATCTATATCCTGCTGTATTGTCCGACAATGTTCATCGCTATCCGCAAGTCTAGCCATCTTCGTGTCATCTGCAAACTTGCAGATAGCACCAGCTACACCTTCTTCCAAATCATTTATATATCACAAATAGCAGAGGTCCCAGTACAGAGCCCTGCGGAACACCACTGGTCACAGACCTTCAGCCGGAAAAAGACCCTTCGACTGCTACCCTCTGTCTCCTGTGGCCAAGCCAGTTCTCTACCCATCTAGCCACCTCTCCTTGTATCCCATGAGCCTTAACCTTCTTAACCAAGCTGCCACGAGGGACTTTGTCAAATACCTTACTGAAATCCATATAGACGACATCCACGACGCTTCCTTCGTCAACCGTTTTTGTCACTTCCTCAAAAAACGCCACCAAATTTGTAAGGCACAACCTCCCTCTTACAAAACCATGCTGTCTGTCACTAATGAGATTGTTCCGTTCTAAATGCGCATACATCCTGTCTCTGAGAATCCTCTCCAACAACTTCCCTATCACGGGACGTCAAGCTCACTGGCCTATAATGACCCGGGTTATCCCTGCTACCCTTCTTAAATAACGGTACCACATTCGCTATCCTCCAATCCTCAGGGACCTCACCTGTGTCCAATGAAGAGACAAAGATTTCCGTCAGAGGCCCAGCAATTACATCTCTTGTCTCCCTGAGCAGTCTAGGATAGATGCCATCATTTACTAGGATGCCATCCATTTACTAGGATGCTACCGAGACTTGATGGTTTGAGTTATAAGGAGAGGCTGGATAGACTGGGACTTTTTCCTCTGGAGCATAGAAGGCTGAGGGGTGATCTTATAGAGGCCTATAAAATAATGAGGAGCAAAGATCAGCTGGATAGTCAATATCTTTTCCCAAAGGTTGGGGAGTCTAAAACGAGAGGGCAGAGGTTTAAGGTGAGAGGGGAGAGATACAAAAGGGTCCAGAGGGGCAATTGTTTCACACAGAGGGTGGTGAGTGTCTGGAACAAGCTGCCAGAGGCAGTAGTAGAGGTGGGTACAATTTTAAAAAGTGTTTAGACAGTTACATGTGTAAGATGGGGATAGAGGGATATGGGCCAAACGTGGGCAATTGGGACTAGCTTAGGGGTTAAAAACAAAAGGGTGGCATGGACAAGTTGGGCCGAAGGGCCTGTTTCCATGCTGTAAAGCTCTGTGACTCTGTGTTGTATTGTCTGCCTTCCCCTGAGGGCTGGGCTCAGCTCAAGGAAGAGTCTGTGAGATCGGAATAGGAACAGCATAAACTATGGGACAGATATTGGCTGGGGTTTGAGATCCTTTCTCTCCACCACCCACTGCTTCAGGAAAACAGTCATCATTTCTGCTGGATGCAGTGAACAGTCTGAAAACATCACCGCGCAATTCAAAGCCTCCGGCCAATCTCAACAAGTGAGATTCACAGTTCCTAAAATCCACTTATCATTCCTTTCAGGGACTATTCTTAATCTGACCCTTGACCGAGAGGGACCCACTCTTTCCCACTCTGACCCAGAGTGTGGCTAAATGACCCTTGAATTGCACATGACACTAGGGAGCCTGCAATCACTCGCATGGCACTTAGTTCCAAGCCAAAATGATGTGTTCAGTTCTACCATCTTGGGTTCACAGCTGACAGTGAGCCAAGGTGACAGATTAGGAATACAGGTTTCACATTGGGATATCGTCACTAAAACAGAAGAGCATCATTACAAGCGCTATAGTCCAGCTTTGTAATAAAACATGCAAATTTCAATTGGACAAACTGCACCCAGAAAATAATGAACACACCTTGTTCTCCAAAATTTAGCACATTTAGAAAAGTCATGACGTATCGTTCACCTGTAATACAAACAGAATATCAAAGGATTATAAAAGCCTGTCACAGGTACCAGGATTATTTGTGGTTTTACTGTGGATATAGCAATTGTAGCAAGACATCTTCATTACTGTACCTCAAACCCCCTGCAATAAAGAGAACATGCCATTTGCCTTCCTAATTCCATATCCCATGAATATAATAATAAATAAAACAAATTGTTTGCTACACCTGCATATTATTGTGTTCCTTGTACAGGTACACCCAAATCCCTCTGAACATCAACATTTACAAGTTTCAAATCTTTTTAAAATCATTTTGCTTTACTGTTCATATGACAAAAGTGAATAACTTCATGTTTCTCTACATTATACTTCAGTTGCCACCTTGTTGCCCACTTACTCAACCTGCAGCCTTTTACTATTCTCCTCACTAATTACATTCCCACCATTTGTATTGTCAGTAAACTTAGATACACTACACGGTATGTCTAAGTCATTGATATCAATTATAATAGCTGAGGCCTCAGCACTGATCAAGACAGCACTCTAGTAGTTACAACCTGCCAACTGGAAAATACCTGGTTTAGCCTCCCCTTTGTTTTCTGACTGTGCAATCTTTTATATGGCACTTTATCAACTGCCTTTTGGAAATACAAGTACGCGATATCTACTGGTTCCATTTTATTTACACCACTAGTTACTCAAAAAATTGTTTAAAATGTTTTGAAGCATGGCTGCCCTTTAATAAAACCATGTTGCCTTTGTTTGGTCACACTATGCATTTCTCAGCATTTTGTTAAGACTTCCTCAATAACAGTTTCCGGTATCCTCCCGGTGAGTGATGCAAGGTTAACAGGTCTGTAGTTGCCTGTTGATCTCTCTCTCCTTTCATGAATTATAGCGCTACATTTGCTACCTTCCAAACCACTTGGGGCCGAACTAGATCTGGGAGAGGGAGACCAGCACGGGGAGCGATTGGCGACCCCTATTGTCATGTGTGTGTGTGCGTGCATGTGTGTGTGAGTGTGTGTCTGTGTGTGCGCGTGTGTGTGGGTGGCTGGATGTGTGTCTGTGTGGGTGTGTGTGGGGGTGTGTGTGTGGGGGTGTGTGTGTGGGGGTGTGGGTGTGTGTGTGGGTGTGTGTGTGGGTGTCGGTGTGCGTGGGAGTGTGTGTGTGGGTGTGTGTGTGTGGGGGGCAGGGGAGTACACTGCCAATGATGAGGAGGGGAGGTCTCCCAGTTTACAGCTGGAACTGAATGGTCTTATTAGTGACAGCATGGTTTTGTACGAGGGAGGTCATGTCTCATTAATTTGATTGAGTCTTTTGAGGAGGTGACAAAAATGATTGACGAGGGAAGGGCCGTGGATATTGTCTACATGGACTTTAGTAAAGCAGACTGGTGCAAAAGGTTAAATCTCACGGGATCAGGGGTGAACTAGCTAGATGGATTCAGAACTGGCTTGGCCATAAAAGACAGAGGGTAGCATTGGAAGGGTGTTTTTCTGAATGGAGGTCTGTAACTAGTGGTGGGATCAGTGCTGGGACCTCTGCTGTTTTGTAATATATATAAATGACTTGGAAGAAAACGTAGCTGGTCTGATTAGCAAGTTTGTGGATGATACTAAGATTGCTGGAGTTGCGGATAGTGATGAAGATTGTCAGAGAATACAGCAGGATATTGATAGGCTGGAAGACTGGGCGGAGAAAAGGCAGATGGAATTTAATCCAGACAAATGCGAGGTGATGCATTTTGGTCGATCCAATTCAGGTGGGAGCTTTAAAATAAATGGCAGAACCATCAGGAGCAGAGACACTCAGAGAGATCTGGGAGTACAGGCCCACAGATCCTTATAAGTGGCAGCACAAGTGGAAAAGGTGGTGAAGAAAGCATACGGCACGCTTGCCTTCATCGGCCGGGGCATCGAGTATAAAAGTTGGCAAATTATGTTACAGCTGTATAAAACGTTGGTGAGGCCACATTTGGAATACTGTGTCCAATTCTGGTCACCACACTACCAGAAGGACGTGGAGGCTTTGGAGAGAGTGCAGGAAAGGTTTACCAGGATGTTGCCTGGTATGGAGGGTACTAGCTATGAGGAGAGATTGAATAAACTGGGATTGTTGTCCCTGGAAAGATAGAAGCTGAGGGGTGGCCTGATAGAAGTTTATAAGATTATGAGGGGCATAGATAAGGTGAACAGTTGGAAGCTTTTTTCCAGGGCAGAAATGACAATTACAAGGGGGCACAAGTTCAAGGTAAGGGGGGAAAAGATCCACAGAGATGTGCGGGGGAAGTTGTTTTTACACAGAGGGTGGTGGGGGCCTGAAATGCACTGTCAAATGAGGTGGTTGAGGCAGTTACGTTAGCCACATTTAAGACTTATCTGAATAGACACATGAACAGACAGGAAATAGAGGGATACAGGCAATTGGTTTAGAAAGGGCAACGAGATCGGCGCAGGCTTGGTGGGCCGAAGGGCCTGTTCCTGTGATGTACTGTTCTTTGTTCCGTTCTTTGAATTTCTTGTCAGAGGGTAGTGAATCTGTGGAATTCTTTACCGCAGAGAGCTGTAGAGACGGCGTCGCTAAGTATGTTCAAGGCTGAGATAGACAGGTTTTAATCAGTAAGGGAATCAAGGGTTACAGGGATCAGGCAGGAAAGTGGAGTTGAGGATTATATCAGATCAGTCACGATCTCATTGAATGGCAGGGCAGACTCAATAGACCAAATGACCTACTTCCGTTCCTATGTCTTAAGATTATAGAAACTAGGCACAGGAGAAGGCCATTCTGCCCTTCAAGCCTGCTCTGCCATTCAATATGATCATGGCTGATCCTCAATTTAATGCCATATTCCCGCTTTCTCCCCATCCCCCTTAATGCCATTAAAATCTAAAAAGAATCTATCTCTTTCTTGAATAATCAGTGACTTGGTCTCCACAGGCTTCTGTGATAGAGAATTCCACAGCTTCACTACCCTTTGAGTGAATAAATCTTTCCTCATCTCAGTCTTAAACGGTCTATCCCATATCCTGAGACTGTGTCCCTGGCTCTAGATTCCCCAGTAAGAAGTCTAACAACACCAGGTTAAAGTCCAACAGGTTTATTTGGTAGCAAATGCCACTAGCTTTCGGAGCGCTGCTCCTTCGTCAGGTGGAGTGGAAGATGTGCTCACAAACAGGGCATACAGAGACACAAACTCAATTTGCAGAATAATGATTGGAATGCTAATCAATCTAATCAATGCTAATACAGCTAATCAAGTCCTAAAGGTACAGACAATGTGAGTGGAGAGAGCATTAAGCACAGGTTAAAGAGATGTGTATTGACTCCAGACAGGACAGCTAGTGAGATTTTGCAAATCCAGCCAAGTTGTGGGGGTTACTGATCGTGTGACATGAACCCAACATCCCGGTTTAGGCCGTCCTCATGTGTGCGGAACTTGGCTACCAGTTTCTGCTCAGCGACCCTGTGGTGTCGTGTGTGGTGAAGGCCGCCTTGGAGAACGTTTACCCGAAGATCAGAGGCTGAATGTCCGTGACCACTGAAGTGCTCCCCAACAGGAAGAGAACAGCCTTGCCTGGTGATTGTCGAGCGGTGTTCATTCATCCATTGTCGTAGCGTCTGCATGGTTTCCCCAATGTACCATGCCTCAGGACATCCTTTCCTGCAGCGTATCAGGTAGACAACGTTGACCGAGTTGCAAGAGTAGGTACCATGTACCTGGTGTTCTCACGTGAGATGATGGCATCCGTGTCGATGATCCGGCACGTCTTGCAGACGTTGCTGTGGCAGGGTTGTGTGGTGTCGTGGTCACAGTTCTCCTGAAGGCTGGGTAGTTTCCTGCGGACAATGGTCTGTTTGAGGTTGTGCGGCTGTTTGAAGGCAAGAAGTGGGGGTGTGGGGATGGCCTTGGCGAGATGTTCGCCTTCATCAATGACACGTTGAAGGCTCCGGAGGAGATGCCGTAGCTTCTCCGCTCCGGGGAAGTACTGGACAACGAAGGGTACTCTGTCCACCGTGTCCCGTGTTTGTCTTCTGAGGAGGTCGGTGCGGTTTTTTGCTGTGGCGCGTCGGAACTGTCGATCGAGGAGATAGGAAGGATGTGGAAGCAGTGAGTTTCACTGGCTGTCTTGTCTGGAGACAATACACATCTTTTTAGCCTGTCTTGAAGCTCTCTCCACTCACATTGTTTTGTTTCTTAAAGACTTGATTAGTTGTAAGTATTCGCATTCCAACCATTATTCATGTAAATTGAGTTTGTGTCTTTATATGCTCTGTTTGTGAACAGAATTCCCACTCACCTGAAGAAGGGGCTTAGAGCTCCGAAAGCTTGTGTGGCTTTTGCTACCAAATAAACCTGTTGGACTTTAACCTGGTGTTGTTAAACTTCTTACTGTGTTTACCCCAGTCCAACTCCGGCATCTCCACTTTGTTAGAGAGAACATTAGAGAGAAGAAGGTTAAGAGGTGACTTAATAGAGGCATACAAGATGATCAGAGGATTAGATAGGGTAGATAGTGAGAGCCTTTTTCCTCTGATGGTGATAGCTAGCACGAGGGGACATAGCTTTAAATTGAGGGGTGATAGATATAGGACAGATGTCAGAGGTAGGTTCTTCACTCAGAGAGTAGTAAGGGCATGGAATGCCCTACCTGCAGCAGTAGTGGACTCGCCAACATTAAGGGCATTTAAATGGTCATTGGATAAACATATGGATGACATTGGAATAGTGCAGGTTAGATGGGCTTTAGATTGGTTTCACTGGTCGGCGCAACATTGAGGGCCGAAGGGCCTGTACTGCGCTGTAATGTTCTATGTTCTATGTTCTAAACCCACGGCCACTACCATTTGAATCATCGATAGTCACAGGTGGGGTGCCTGAAGATTGGAAGGTGGCAAATGTTGTGCCTTTGTTTAAGAGGGGCTGCAGGGAAAAGCCTGGGAACTACAGGCCAGTGAGCCTCACATCTGTAGTGCATAAGTTGTTCAAAGATATTCTGAGAGACAGAATCTACAGGCATTTAGAGACGCAACGACTGATTAGAGTCAGTCCGCATGGCTTTGTGAGTGGAAAATCATGTCTCACAAATTTCATTGAGTTTTTTGAATGGGAAACCAAGGAGGCAATTGGGGGCAGTGCAGTTGATGATATCGAAATGGACTTTAGCAAGGCCTTTGACAAGGTACCACATGGTAGGTTGTTGTGTAAGGTTAAATCTCACGGGATCCAGGGTGAGGTAGACAAATGGATACAAAATTGGCTTGATGATAAAAGCCAGAGGGTGGTTGTAGAGGGTTGTTTTTCAAACTGGAGGCCTGTGACCAGTGGTGCGCCTCAGGGATCAGTGCTGGGTCCAGTGTAATTTGTCACTTACATTAATGATTTGGATGAGCATATAGCAGGCATGGTTAGTAAGTTTGCAGATGACACCAGGATTGGTGGCATAGTGGACAGTGAAGAAGGTTATCTCCAATTGCAACGGGATCTTGATCAATTGGGCCAGTGGGCTGCTGAATGGCAGATGGAGTTTTGAACATAGAACATAACAGTGCAGTACAGGCCCTTCGGCCCTCGATGTTGCGCCGACCAGTGAAACAAATCTAAAGCCCAACTAATCTACACTATTCCAATGTCATCCATATGTTTATCCAATAACCATTTGAATGCTCTTAATGTTGACGAGTCCACTACTGCTGCAGGCAGGGCATTCCACGCCCTTACTACTCTCTGAGTAAAGAAACTACCTCGAACATCTGTCCTATATCTATCACCCCTCAATTTAAAGCTATGTCCCCTCGTGTTAGCCATCACCATCCGAGGAAAAAGGCTCTCACTATCCACCCTATCTAATCCTCTGATCATCTTGTATGCCTCTATTAAGTCACCTCTTAACCTTCTTCTCTCTAAGGAAAACAACCTCAAGCCCCTCAGCCTTTCATAGAAATCATAGAAACCCTACAGTGCAGAAGGAGGCCATTCGGCCCATCGAGTCTGTACCGACCACAATCCCACCCAGGCCCTATCCCCATATCCCTACATATTTTACCCGCTAATCCCTCTAATCCACGCATCCCAGGACACTAAGGGGCAATTTTTAGCAAAGCCAATCAACCTAACCTGCACATCTTTGGACTGTGGGAGGAAACCGGAGCACCCGGAGGAAACCCACACAGACACGAGGAGAATGTGCAAACTCCACACAGACAGTGACCCAAGCCGGGAATCGAACCCAGGTCCCTGGAACTGTGAAGCAGCAGTGCGAACCACTGTGCTACCGTTTCCTCATACGATTTTCCCACCGTACCAGGCAACATCCTGGTAAATCTCCTCTGCACCCTTTCCAACACTTCCACATCCTTCCTATAATGTGGCGACCAGAACTGTACGCAATACTCCAAGTGCGGCCGCACCAGAGTTTTGTACAGTTGCAGCATGACCTCTTGGCTCCGAAACTCAATCCCTCTACCAATAAAAGCTAACACTCCATACGCCTTCTTAACAACCCTATCAACCTGGGTGCCAACTTTCAGGGATCTATGCACATGAACAAGAACAAAGAACAATACAGCACAGGAACAGGCCCTTCGGCCCTCCAAGCCCGTGTCGCTCCCTGGTCCAAACTAGACCATCCTTTTGTATCCCTCCATTCCCACTCCATTCAAATGGCTGTCTAGATAAGTCTTAAACGTTCCGAGTGTGTCCGCCTCCACCACCTTGCCTGGCAGCGCATTCCAGGCCCCCACCACCCTCTGTGTAAAATATGTCCGTCTGATATCTGTGTTAAACCCCCCCCCCCTTCACCTTGAACCTATGACCCCTCGTGAACGTCACCACCGACCTGGGGAAAAGTTTCCCACCGTTCACCCTATCTATGCCTTTCATAATTTTATACACCTCTATTATGTCTCCCCTCATCCTCCGTCTTTCCAGGGAGAACAACCCCAGTTTACCCAATCTCTCCTCATAACTAAGCCCCTCCATACCAGGTAACATCCTGGTAAACCTCCTCTGTACTCTCTCCAAAGCCTCCACGTCCTTCTGGTAGTGTGGCGACCAGAACTGGACGCAGTATTCCAGATGCGGCCGAACCAACGTTCTATACATCTGCAACATCAGACCCCAACTTTTATACTCTATGCCCCGTCCTATAAAGGCAAGCATGCCATATGCCTTCTTCACCACCTTCTCCACCTGTGACGTCACTTTCAAGGATCTGTGGACTTGCACACCCAGGTCGCTCTGCGTATCTACACCCTTTATGGTTCTGCCATTTATCGTATAGCTCCTCCCTACATTATTTCTACCAAAATGCATCACTTCGCATTTATCAGGATTGAACTCCATCTGCCAATTCTTTGCCCAAATTTCCAGCCTATCTATATCCTTCTGTAGCCTCTGACAATGCTCCTCACTATCTGCAAGTCCTGCCAATTTTGTGTGGTCCGCAAACTTACTGATCACCCCAGTTACACCTTCTTCCAGATCATTTATATAAATCACAAACAGCAGAGGTCCCAATACAGAGCCCTGAGGAACACCACTAGTCACAGGCCTCCAGCCGGAAAAAGACCCTTCCACTACCACCCTCTGTCTTCTGTGACCAAGATGTGGAGATGCCGGCGTTGGACTGGGGTAAACACAGTAAGAAGTTTAACAACACCAGGTTAAAGTCCAACAGGTTTATTTGGTAGCAAAAGCCACACAAGCTTTCAGAGCTCCGAAAGCTTGTGTGGCTTTTGCTACCAAATAAACCTGTTGGACTTTAACCTGGTGTTGTTAAACTTCTTATTCTGTGACCAAGCCAGTTCTCCACCCATCTAGCCACCTCCCCCTTTATCCCATGAGATCCAACCTTTTGCACCAGCCTACCATGAGGGACTTTGTCAAACGCTTTCATGGACACCCAGATCCCTCTGTTCATCCACACTACCAAGTATCTTACCATTAGCCCAGTACTCTGTATTCCTGTTGCTCCTTCCAAAGTAAATCACTTCACACTTTTCCGCATTAAACTCCATTTGCCACCTCTCAGCCCAGCTCTGCAGCTTATCTATGTCCCTCTGTAACCTGCCACTTCCCTCTGCACTGTCTACAACTCCACTGACTTTAGTGTCATCCGCAAATTTACTAACCCACCCTTCCACGCCCTCATCCAGGTCATTTATAAAAATGACAAACAGCAGTGGCCCCAAAACAGATCCTTGCGGTACACCACTAGGAACTGAACTCCAGGATGAATATTTCCCATCAACCACCACCCTCTGTTTTCTTCCAGCTAGCCAATTCCTGATCCAAACCACTAAATCACCCTCAATCCCATGTGTCCGTATTTTCTGCAAAAGCTTACCATGGGGAACATTATCAAACGCTTTGCTGAAATCCATATACACCACATCAACCACTTTACCCTCATCCACCTCTTTGGTCACCTTCTCAAAGAACTCAATAAGGTTTGTGAGGCACGACCTACCCTTCACAAAACCGTGCTGACTATCCCTAATCAAATTATTCCTTTCCAGGTGATTATAAATCCTATCTCCTATAATCCTTTCCAATACCTTGCCCACAACAGAAGTAAGGCTCACCGGTCTATAATTACCAGGGTTGTCCCTACTCCCCTTCTTGAACAAGGGGACAACATTTGCTATCCTCCAGTCTTCTGGCACTGTTCCTGTAGACAATGACGACCCAAAGGTCAGAGCCAAAGGCTCTGCAATCTCCTCTCTAGCCTCCCAGAGAATCCTAGGATAAATCCCATCCGGCCCAGGGGACTTATCTATTTTTACCCTTTCCAGAATTGCTAACACCTCCCCCTTATGAACTTCAATCCCATCCAGTCCAACAGCCTGCATCTCCGTACTCCCCTCGACAACACTGTCCCTCTCCAGTGTGAATACCGATGAAAAATATTCATTTCGTGCCTCTCCTATCTCTTCAGACTCCACGCACAACTTCTCACTACTGTCCTTGACTGGCCCTAATCTTACCCTAGTCATTCTTTTACTCCTGACATACCTATAGAAAGCTTTAGGGTTTTCCTTGATCCTACCTGCCAAAGACTTCTCATGTCCCCTCCTGGCTCTTCTTAACTCTTTCTTTAGGTCCTTCCTGGCTAACTTGTAACTCTCAAGCTCCCTAACTGAGCCTTCACGTCTCATCTTTACATAAGTCTCCTTCTTCCTCTTCACAAGAGATTCAACCTCCTTAGTAAACCACGGTTCCCTCACACGTCTGCTTCCTCCCTGCCTGACAGGTACATATTTATCAAGGACGCGCAGTAGCTGTTCCTTGAACAAGTTCCACATTACAAATTGTGCCCATCCCCTGCAGTTTCCTTCCCCAACCTATGCCAGCTAAATCTCACCTAATCGCATCATAATTTCCTTTCCCCCCAGCTATAACTCTTGCCCTTTGGTATATACCTATCCTTTTCCATTGCTAAGGTAAACGTAATCGAATTGCAGTCACTGTCACCAAAGTGCTCACCTACCTCCAAATCTAACACCTGGCCTGGTTCATTACCTAGTACCAAATCCAATGTGGCCTCGCCTCTTGTTGGTCTATCTACATACTGCGTCAGGAAGCCTTCCTGCACACATTGGACAAAAACTGACCCCTCCAAAGTACTCGAACTATAGCTTTTCCAGTCAATATTTGTAAAGTTAAAGTCCCCCAGGACAACTACCCTGTTACTTTCGCTCCTATCCAGAATCATCTTTGCAAT
Organism: Mustelus asterias; assembly: GCF_964213995.1. NCBI lineage: Eukaryota > Metazoa > Chordata > Chondrichthyes > Carcharhiniformes > Triakidae > Mustelus > Mustelus asterias. The sequence continues at coordinate 159,378,786 of NC_135803.1, read as the reverse complement.
CTTTTCCTCTACATCTCTGGAACTTTTCGGAGGTCTATAAAAAACTCCCTACAGGGTGACCTCTCCTTTCCTGTTTCTAACCTCAGCCCAAACTACCTCAGTAGACAAGTCCTCATCAAATGTCCTTTCTGCCACCGTAATACTGTCCTTGACTAACAATGCCACACCTCCCCCTCTTTTACCACCTTCCCTGCACTTACTGAAACATCTAAACCACGGAACCTGCAACAACCATTCCTGTCCCTGCTCTAACCATGTCTCCGAGATGGCCACAACATCGAAATCCCAGGTACCAACCCATGCTGCAAGTTCACCCACCTTATTCCGGATGCTCCTGGCATTGAAGTATACACACTTCAAACCACCTTCCTGCCTGCCAGTACACTCCTGCGACTCTGAAACCTCATCCATGACCTCACTACTCTCAACCTCCTGCACACCGGAGCTACAATTCAGGTACCCACCCCCCCCTGCTGAATTAGTTTAAACCCTCCCGAAGAGCATTTGCAAATTTCACCCCCCCCAAGATATTGGTACCCCTCTGATTCAGGTGCAGACCATCCTGTTTGTAGAGGTCCCACCTACCCCAGAAAGAGCCCCAATTGTCTAGGTATCTGAAACCCTCCCTCCTGCACCATCCCTGTAACCACGTGTTCAACTGCTCTCTCTCCCTATTCCTCTCCTCACTATCACGTGGCACGGGTAACAAACCAGAGATAACAACTCTGTTTGTTCTAGCCCTAAGCTTCCACCCTAACTCCCTGAATTTCTGCCTTACATCCTCATCCCTTTTCCTACCTATGTCTTGAGTGCCTATGTGAACCACAACTTGGGGCTGGTCCCCCTCCCCCTTAAGGATTTCGAAAACACGATCCGAGACATCGTGGACTCTGGCTCCTGAGAGGCAACACACCAACCGCGAGTCTCTCTCGTTCCCGCAGAATCTCCTATCCGTCCCTTTAACTATGGAGTCCCCAATGACTAATCCTCTACTCCTCTCCCCCCTGCCCTTCTGAGCCACAAGGACAGACTCTGAGCCAGTGACCTGTACACCATGGCTTACCCCTGCTAAGTCTCCCCCCCCCCCCCAACAGCATCCAAAAATGTACTGTCCCCAATTTCTGCTACATTTCTTGTTTCTCCCCCCACTTGGACAGCTCCCTGTACCCTGGTGCTGTGGTCAGTTTGCTCATCCTCCCTTTCCCTCCCCTTCTGAGCTGCCGGGCCGGACTCTGCACCGGAGGCACGCCCACTGTTGCTTCCCCCAGGTAGGCTGCTCCCCCCAACAGTACTCAAACAGGAGTACTTATTGTTAAGGGGCACAGCCATTGGGGTACTCTCTAGTACCTGACCTTTCCCCTTCCCCTTCCTAACCGTGACTCACTTGTCTGTCTCCCGTGGCCCCGGTGTGACCACCTGCCTGTAACTCCTATCTATCACCTCCTCATTCTCCCGAACCAGACGAAGGTCATTGAGCTGCAGTTCCAGTTCCCTAACGTGGTCCCTTAGGAGCTGCAGCTCGACGCACCTGGCACAGATATGGATGTCCGGGAGGCGAGCTGACTCCAGGACCTCCCACATCCGACACTGAGAACAACAAACTGGCCTCACACTCATAATTCCCCCTTTCTTCCAATGACACAGGAAAAACTGTCTAAACCTACCCCACCTCTGCCTGTCTACGTCGAAGCCCGATGAGCCAAAGTCCGTCAGCTCCCACTCTGCTCCCCGCTCACTCCGCTGCCCGCTACGACGCTGCCCGCTTAACAGTGCAGCCTACTTATATACCCCGCACGTGCTGAAGAAAAATTTAGACCCTTCCCACAACCCCCAGCGTCCTACTTCCGGATTAGAGTTCAAAGTTTTTTTTTTTAAAAACACCCGCGAAAAAGTACTTTAAACTAAATTAAAAGTATTATTTTTTAAATTAAAAGTATTTTAAAAGTAGATCTCTTACCCCAGCACTCCTGCAATAAATCTCTCCTCTGTCTCACTCTGGCTGAACAATGAGGACAACTCCTTAATTTAGATAAATGCGAGGTGATACATTTTGGTCGATCGAACCAGGGCAGGACTTATTCAGTTAATGGTAGGGCGTTGGGCAGAGTTATAGAACAAAGAGATCTCGGGGTACAGGTTCATAGCTCCTTGAAAGTGGAGTCACAGGTGGACAGAGTGGTGAAGAAAGCATTCAGCATGCTTGGTTTCATTGGTCAGAACATTGAATACAAGAGTTGGGATACCTTGTTGTAGTTGTACAAGACATTGATAAGGCCACATTTGGAATACTGTGTACAGTTCTGGTCACCCTATTATAGAAAGGATATTATTAAACTAGAAAGAGTGCAGAAAAGATTTACTAGGATGCTACCGGGACTTAATGGTTTGAGTTATAAGGACAGGCGGGATAGACTGGGGTTTTTTCCTCTGGAAAGTAGGAGGCTTAGAGGTGATCTTATAAAGATCTATAAAATAATGAGGGGTATAGGTCAGCTATACAGTCAATATCTTTTCCCAAAGGTAGGGGAGTCGAAAACTAGAGGGCATAGGTTTAAGATAGCATGGGATACAAAAGAGTCCAGAGGGTCACTTTTTCACACAGAGGGTGGTGAGTGTCTGGAACAAGCTGCCAGAGGTAGCAGTAGAAGCGGGTACAATTTTGTCTTTTAAAAAGCATTTAGACAGTTAGATGGGCCAGACGGGTATAGAGGGATATGGGCCAAATGCGGGCAATTGGGACGAGCTTCAGGGTTAAAAAAAAGGGACGGCATGGACAAGTTGGGCCGAAGGGCCTGTTCCATGCTGTAAACCTCTATGACTCTAAGAATAAGAGCAGCAGATACCTGGGAAAACTACTGCCATTCCTTCACTGTTGCTGGATCAAAATTCTGGAAGTCCCCTCCTAACAGCACTGTGGGTATACCTCAGGGATTTCAGTGTTGAAGAAGGCAGCTCACCACCACCTTCTCAACAATAACTAGGGATGGGCAGTAAATGTTAGCTGTCATATATTTAAGTGTTTGCTCGATTGTTTTATAGAATCCCTACAGTGCAGGAGGCGGCCATTTGGCCCAGCAAGCCCTGCACCAACAACTATCCCACCCAGGCCTTATCCGCGTAACCCCACGTATTTACCCTGCTAATCTCCCTGTCACTAAGGGCAATTTAACATGGTCAATTAACCTAACCCCAACATTTTTGGAGGGTGGGAGTAAACTAGAGTACCCGGAGGAAACCCACGCAACATGGGGAGAATGAGCAGACTCTGCACAGACAGTCACACTATTGACTGATCATTGACCCTTTACTATTTTTGTGCTGTACAAAGGCAATGCATCATTAGCTGCTAGCCAAGTGCAAAGATGGTCGCTGATCTTATCTGCACACTCTTACGATATAAAGTATCGTCAATCAGAGTGCCATGCCATTGTTGATGCATTATCACGCTTACCTTTATCTGTTGAGCAGATAGCACCAACCAGTTTTGCAAATATTCTTTATTTTTCACTAGTAGATCATTTGCTTATGACAGTCTCTCAAATTTGGGGACATACCAGGAATGATCCCGCGATTGGGAAAGGTAATGGATGTGGTATTGGAAGGAACCATGGCTGGAATGCATCATACGCGTCCTGATTTGAAACCATATGTGTCAAGAAAGTTTTAGTTGCCTGTCCAACGTGGGTGTCGATGGTGGGGAATCCAAGAGATCATCCCTCCTAGTCTGCTTGGAAGATTCTTGAACAGTTACATGAAGAGCATCCTGGTATAGTCCGGATGAAGGAATTAGCTGATGGTTATTTTTGGTGGCCGGGTCTGGGTGCTCAGATTGAAGAAAAAGTGGGACAGTGTCAATCCTGTGCACGAATAGGAAATACACCACCTCTGTCTCCTTTACACCCTTGAGAGCAGCCTAAAGTGCCATAGCAATGATTGTATGTAGATTTTACAGGTCTGTTTGTGGGTTACATGTTCTTAGTCATAATTGATGCTCAAAGTGGCCAGAAGTTGTTATCATGAGACCTGCCACAACTGGACAAACCATTGAAAGAGTTAATGAACTCTTTGCAAGATTTGGTAAACCAGTACAGATTGTTAGTGATAATGGTTCACAGAATAGTTCACAAGAGTTTGCGGATTATCTAACAGTAAATGGTATTCAGTATATAAAATCTGCACCTTATCATCCGTCAAACAATGGATTAGCTGAAAGATTCTGTACAATCCCTGAAACATTCTTTAAAAGCTTCAAAAGAGCAAGGTTCAGCATCACGATGTGTGAATACCTTTTGGCATCTTCTAAAAACACTTTTCATGCAATTACCCAAAGTTCACCTGCATTACACAGTGGTTAGCACTGTTGCCTCACAGCACCAGGGACCCGGGTTCGATTCCCGGCTTGGATCACTGTCTGTGCAGAGTCTGCACGTTCTCCCCGTGTCTGCGTGGGTTTCCTCCAGGTGCTCTGTTTTTTTCCCACAGTCCGAAAAACATGCTGGTTAGGTGCATTGGCACCTAATGTTAAATTCTCACTCAGTGTACAGGTGCCGGAGTGTGGTGGCTAGGGGATTTTCACAGTAACTTCATTGCAGTGTTAATGTAAGCCTACTTGTGACACTAATAAATAAACGTTAAACTTAAAGAGAAAGTTGAGAACTACGTTTGACTTGTTATTACCTCCAGAAACTTCAGAGATAGACAACAACAATCTCAAGTTGCTAGATAAGACGTCTCATTTCAACAAGGAGATTGAGTGTTAGTGCAGAATTATGCCATGAGTCAGAAATGGGTACCAGCCATAGCTTTAGCAAAAACAGGTTAGGGTTATGTGTGCAAACCACATTTTGTTTTGTTTAGGGATCAGTGTTGGGACCGCAATTGTTTACGATTTACAGATGATTTGGAGTTGGGGACCAAGTGCAGTGTGTCAAAATTCACAGATGACACTAAGATGAGTGGCAGAGCAAAGTGTGCAGAGGACGCTGAAAGTCTGCAAAGGGATAGAGATAGCCTAAGTGAGTGGGCGAGGGTCTGGCAGATGGATTACAATGTTGGTAAATGTGACATCATCCATGTGGACTACTATTTAAATGGTAAAAAATTGCAGCATGCTGCTGTGCAGAGGGACCTGGGTGTCCTTGTGCATGAATCACAAGAAGTTGGTTTGCAGGTGCAGCAGGTAATTAAGAAGGCAAATCGAATTTTGTCCTTCATTGCTGGCGGGGTGAAGTTTAAAAACAGCGAGGTTATGTTGCAGCTGTATAAGGTGCTGGTGAGGCCACACCTAGAGTACTGTGTACAGTTTTGGTCTCCTTACTTGAGAAAGGATATACTGGCACTGGACGGGTTACAGAGGAGAATCACCATGTTGATTCTGGAGTTGAGAAGATTGGCTTAGGAGGAGAGACTGAGTAGACTGGGGATATATTCAATGGAATTCAGAAGAATGAGGGGAGATCTTATAGAAACATATAAGATTATGAAGGGAATAGATAAGATAGAAGCAGGGAAGTTGTTTCCACTGGCAGGTGAAACTAGAACTAGGGGGCACAGCCTCAAAATAAGGGGGAGCAAATTTAGGACTGAGGAGGAACTTCTTCGCCCAAAGGGTTGTGAATCTGTGGAATTCCCTGCCCAGTGAAGCAGTTGAGGCTACCTCATTGAATATTTTTAAGGCAAGGATAGATAAATTTTTGAACAGTTAAAGAATTAATGGTTATGGTGAGCGGGCGGGTAAGTGGAGCTGAGTCCACAAAAAGATCAGCCATGATCTTATTGAATGGCGGAGCAGGCTCGAGGGGCCAGATGGCCTACTCCTGCTCCTAGTTCTTATGTTCTGATGTAAACTCACAGCGCCCAACATAGTTAGGACATTACATTGGCCCACATCCCATAAATGATTTTTGAGAAAGCATGATTACAAGGTGAACTGAATACAAGAGTAGGAAGGTTATGCTTCAGTTTGTACAGGCACTGGTGAGGCCACATTTGGAGTACAGTGTACAGTATTGGTCACCTTATTTAAGGAAAAGTGTAAATGCATTGGAAGCAGTTCAGAGATGGTTTACCAGACTGGAATAGGCGTGTTATCTCATAAGGAAAGGTTGGACAGACTAGGTATGTAACCACTGGAGTTTAGGACCGGAACAGGCAAATTGGATGGAACATACAAGTTCCAGAGGGGTCCTGACAGGATGGATGTGGAGAGCAGGCTCAAGGGGCTGGATGACCTCCTGCTGTTCCTTCTCGTATGTTCGTACATCAAAGGCTAGTTAACAAAATTCATGCTTGTGGAATATGAGGGTCATTGTGCAACTGGATAAAACATAAGCTTAAGGACAGACAGCAGAGAGTCATTGGAGATAGCTGCTTTTTGGACTGGAAGATGATGGACAGTGGTGTTCCCCAAGACTTGGTGCTGGGACCACTGCTTTTTTTTGATATATTAATGAAAAGGTTAATTCAGGAAGGCATGAAACACATCGAGTTGGGAACATAGAGGCAAAGTTGAGGAATCAGAGAGAGTGCACAAACTTCCAAATAACTCAAGTACCTGATCCTTCAAGCACCACCTGCCCCACCTGCTGATCTCACATAGGCCTTATCACCCATCTCAGAACATATCGAAGCACAGTGGAAACAAGTCATCCTCAATCCTGAGGATCTAAGAAGAGAGGAAAAATGGCAAAAAGTGAGGATGATATTAATCGCTGTCACAGGGCACAGCTAAGCTAGCAAAATGGGCAGAAGTGGCAGATGGAATTTAATACAGAGAAATTAATTTTGACAGAAGATACAGACTTCAAGACACAGTTCACAAGAATGTGGAAAACAGAGGGACCTGTGGGTGGGTCGTGCATCAATCTTTGATGGTGGGAGGGCAGCTTGAGAGAATGGATTGCAAAGTATATGAGATTCTGGGCTAATCTTTATAAATCTCTGGTAAGGCCTCTTCTGGAGTATTTGTCCAGTTTTGGACATCACACGTTTTGAAAGATGTGAGAGTCCTTTAGATGGAGTGGAGGAAATTTATTAGAATGGCTCCAGGATTGGGAGGGATTCAGTTACAAGTTTAGTTTGGAAAGTCTGAGCTATTCTCCTTGGAGCAAAGGAGATTTGATAGAAATTTACAGGGCTATGACAAGCTTAGATAAAATCTGTTGGGCAAGAAATGTATGGAGAATGTGAGGAAGAACATTTTGATTGAAGCAGAGAGTGGTAACAACCTGGAACTCACTGCCCATGAGAGCGGTGTAAATGGAAACAATGATTTCAAAAGGAAATTGGATGGGCACTTATCATAGAATCGACAGTGCAGAAGGAGGTCATTCGACCCATCGAGCCTGCACTGACAACAATCCCACCCAGGCCCTATCTCTGCAACCCCACATATTTACCTTCCTAATCCCCCTTGCACTAAGGGTTAATTTAGCATGGTAAATCAACCTAACCCGCACATCTTTGGACTTGAACATCACTTGAACAAAATAATCTTGCAGGCTACGGGGTGAGGGGCTGAATGGATTTCTCCACGGTGCCTGACAGTTTTCTCTCTGTGCAGTTGGAGAGTGATCTGTGCAAGAGCAATAGTGTTCTCTGGTGTAAGCAGCCAGCTTCACAGCAAGCTTAGATCCTGCCTCCTCTCCCTGCTGGGGGAGAAACTGGTCTTGCTTCATTTTTTGCTCAATGTGGCGTAATATTGGATTTTTAAACTCACCCAAAAAAATCTGAAATTCTCCCGTTTTCACGCTCATTCGGCCCTCAGATTATTTTGGTAAGATCGCCCCTTAAATTTCTCTTATAGTTTTTCTGTGTTGTCATTAAGTATTTTAAGTTTCTCAATCTTTTTAATCCCTTGGGTACCTCTATTTCTGGCAAGTAATTTGTGTTGTATACCATGAAGACAAACACAAGATATTATTCATAGTATCACTCTGACATTTCCGCAACATTAGCAATGGTGTAAATACATAGAGATGTGTTCAGAATAAATCTACAGCTTTATTGTACGAGATAACACTTTAAAGTCATTTGACCCTTGCCTGCAACCTATTCGCACCTTCTGTCAGGATCTGTTTGAGGAACGATTGTTTGTAGAAGGTCCAAGTCAGAATGGCCAGCCTCGGATTGATAACATGCTGAAAAATAAAATCAGTTAGCAGGAGTCTGTTGATCTGTAAACACACAAGTAGATAACAGAAAATGCTGGAAATACTCAGCAGGCCTAACAGCATCTGTGGAGAGAGAATAGAGCTAATGTTTCAAGTCTAGATGACATTTTGTCAGAGCTGAAGATAAAAAAAACAGACAAGATTTTTACTATAAGGGTGAGGAGGGAGGGTGCTGTAATTGGCAAAGGGAATGTAAATGGTAATGTAATGGTAAAGGCTGAGAATGGTGCTAATAGCGCCCACTAAGAGATCAGAATGTGTGAATGGCAGAACAAAGTTGCAGATCATCAAAGGATAACCTGAGGAATGTGGTGGCTGGCATGAGGCAGGAGCTAGGGTTACTCTTAGCACCTTGTTCAGCTTATATCACCATTTACATTCTCTTTGTCCAATTACAGCCTCCCACCCCCACAACCCTCCCACCTCTCACCTTCATAGTATAAATCTGGTCTAAGTTTCTTTGTCTTCAGCTCTGATGAATTGCCATCCTGACTCGAAACATTGGTTTATTCTCTCTCCATTTTTCCAGCATTTTCTATTTTTGTTTCAGATTCCAGCATCCACAGTATTTTGCCTTTATACAAGTAATTCAACTGCTTCTAACCAAATCAAATGTTCAGCCCAGATGTTTTATGTCAGGTGATTAGCGATGTCACTGAGTGAGATTCTAAGCTCTATGGCTACACATCAAATTGTACATCACTGTTACTGTTACTATTATGTCTAAGTTGAGAAAAACAGAGAAACGCAGCTCAGTTGTTCCATTCACCACTTCGAAACTGTGGCTGTTCCATTTAATTAAATATCAGTGAGGAACAGACACAAAGATCAGTTCATGAGTGCTTTGCATTCCCTGTTCCAACATCACTGTAGTAATCATTAGAACAGAGCCTCTTATTGCTCCAGAACTGTTCATGCATCAAATGCAAAGTAGAGAGATTTTTTTCAGAAATTAACATTATGAGATCTACTCTATGTGCTGAGTTTGTGTGCGCTTCGGAGGAAGAGTTCACTTTGGGGCTATGGTTCATTATGCTCTTCATAGAACATAGAACATTACAGCGCAGTACAGGCCCTTCGGCCCTCGATGTTGCGCCGACCAGTGGAACCAATCTAAAGCCCCTCTAATCTACACTATTCCAATATCATCCATATGTTTATCCAATAACCATTTGAATGCTCTTAATGTTGACGAGTCCACCACTGCTGCAGGCAGGGCATTCCACGCCCTTACTACTCTCTGAGTAAAGAACCTACCTCTAACATCTGTCCTATATCTATCACCCCTCAATTTAAAGCTATGTCCCCTCGTGCTAGCTAACACCATCCGAGGAAAAAGGCTCTCACTATCCACCCTATCTAATCCTCTGATCATCTTGTATGCCTCTATTAAGTCACCTCTTAACCTGCTTCTCTCTAACGAAAACAACCTCAAGCCCCTCAGCCTTTCCTCATACGATTTTCCCACCATACCAGGCAACATCCTGGTAAATCTCCTCTGCACCCTTTCCAACACTTCCACATCTTTCCTATAATACGGCGATCAGAACTGTACGCAATACTCCAAATGCGGCCGCACCAGAGTTTTGCACAGTTGCAGCATGACCTCCTGGCTCCCCCAGGAAAACCCCTATCACTGGAGGTTTTCCGGACCTCATGTCTGAACGTTGATAGAATCATCATAGAATCCCTACAGTGCAGAAGGAGGCCAATCAGCCCATCAAGGCTGCACCGACAACGATCCCACCCAGGCCCTATTCCTGTAACCCCATATATTTACCCTGACACTAATGGACAATTTATCATGGCCAATCCACCTAACACACATCTTTGGATTGTGGGAGGAAACCGGAGCACTCGGAGAATCCCACGCAGACACGAGGAGAATGTGCAAACTCCACACAGTGACCCAAGCCGGGAATTAAACCAGGTTCCCTGGCGCTATGAGGCAGTAGTGCTAACCACTGTGCCACCGTGCCGCCCATTAGTCGAGTACTGCTGAAAAAAGACGTGGTCAAAGTAGTTAAAAGGAAATGATATGGATGAGAATTTATGGGGCATGGTTAGTAAATTTGCAGATGACACCAAGATTGGTGGCATAGTGGACAGTGAAGAAGGTTATCTAGGATTGCAATGAAATCTTGATCAATTGGGCTAGTGGGCTGATGAATGACAGATGGAGTTTAATTTAGATAAATGCGAGGTGATGCACTTTGATAGATCGAATCAGGGCAGGACTTACTCAATTAATGGTAGGGCACTGGGGAGAGTTATAGAACAAAGAGATTTAGGACTTTTAGTGACTTTTAAGGGGTGTCTTGACAAATACATGAATAGGATGGGAATAGGATATGGTTCCCAAAGGGTAGGGAGTTTTAGTTAAGCATGGTCGGTGCAGGCTTGGAGGGCCGAAGGGCCTGTTCCTGTGCTGTAATTTTCTTTGTTCTTTGTTCCAGGTTCATAGCTCCTTGAAAGTGGAGTCACAGGTGGACAAGATGGTGAAGAAGGCATTCAGTATGCTTGGTTTCATTGGTCAGAACATTGAATACAGGAGTTGGGACGTCTTGTTGAAGTTCCCGAGACATTGGTAAGGCCACACTTGGAATACTGTGTACAGTTCTGGTCACCTTATTATAGAAAGGATATCATTACACTAGAAAGAGTGCAGAAAAGATTTACTAGGATACTACTGGGACTTGATGGTTTGAGTATAAGGAGAAGCTGGATAGACTGGGACTTTTTTCCCTGGAGTGTAGGAGACTGAGGGGTGATCTTATAGAGGTCTATAAAACAGTGAGGGGCGTGTTAATAAATTGTGAATGCGGAGGGGAGTGAACAGTGATTGGGGAAGATAGTAAACGGTGAGTAGGGGAGGGGGTGGGAGGGGGACAGTGAAGGGCTGAACAGTTATTGGGGACCACATCACTTACCTGATGATAGAGATATTTAGGCATTAGGTCGCTCATTGTGGAGATGGGGAAAGACTTTCGCTGTGCTTCTTGTGAACCAACAAACTTCACAAAATACAGCACATAGCAAGCGAGGAGGCAGCTCGAGTACAGCAGCTTTCAGAAAGAGAAACAGCTGGGTTAACATCAGTTTGCAGAGGTAGTTGTAGCAAATTACTGTAAACAAACCATAGGGAAAAGAGGCTGGCATTTTCCACAGCCTCCAGCCTCCTCCCTGACTGGGCCCTCCCCCCTCCCCGAGTGGTGTACCATAGCCAGTCCAGCGATACCATCAAAGCCAGGAATCTTACCCCAGTCAACCCCGCTCAAAGCCCCATCCAGTGCCCAGGGACAGGGCAGTGACCCAAAGAGCTGCCAGTGTCCCAGGGGGCCAATGCTGTACAGCCTGCCCTTGTTATAAAGATGTAATGAGGACAGGTGCCAATCAGTCCTGGCAGAACCCAATGTGAGCAGCAGCGATTCTAAAGAGATATTCAGTTACATCAAAGCTGGGAACCAAATAAATGCCCACACACCGAGAACAAATAACCATTGATTTCCAAAATTTCAGCACAACCTGTGTGATTCAAATGTATTGAAATATCCTGTGATCTGGAGAAACAATCCAATACTTACTGGCAAACAACAATCATGCTTCAGAGTGCCCAGTTAGTTAAAAAGCTACACCATGAGAGGGAGCCAGAAACCAGAAAAAACACACATATGCTGGACACAGAAACATACTCAAACTGGAAGAACACACAAATACTTCTGACGCAGAAACAGATCCAAACTAAAACAATAGTCGAAATTCTCTGGCCTCCCCTCAGCAATTTTCCAGGCAGTGGGAGGCAGTGTGCCATTCGCTGGCAGTGGAATCTTCTGATCCTGCCGCTGTCAATGGGAATTCCCATTGGAGACACTCCACCACGCCAGGAACACGGGGTGCGCTTTTGGCAGGACTAGAGAATCAGACTGAGCGGGAGAAGATAGAGTGCCACACTGGAGTTTTAGAGTTGTGATGTGGAGATGCCGGCGTTGGACTGGGGTAAGCACAGTAAGAAGTCTCACAACACCAGGTTAAAGTCCAACAGGTTTATTTGACAGCACTAGCTTTCGGAGCCTCAAGCTCCTCATCATGTCGTGTCGTTATCGTGTGTTGAGGAGCTTGAGGCTCCGAAAGCTATTGTTGCCAAATAAACCTGTTGGACTTTAACCTGGTTTTAGAGTTGGGCAGAGGTAATGACATAGGCCTGAGAAAAGAGTTCGCCCAAGCAGACTGGGCACAAATAACTGAAGGCAGGACAGTTTTTTTTTATTCATTCGTGGGGCATGGGCATCGCTGTCTGGCCAGCATTTATTGTCCATCCCTAGTTACCCTTGAGAAGGTGGTGGTGAGCTGTCTTCTTGAATCGCTGCAGTTCACGTGCTGTGAGTTGACCCACAATGCCGTTAGGGAGAGAATTCCAGGATTTTAACCCAGCGACTGCGAAGGAACGACGATATATTTCCAAGTCAGGATGGTGAGTGGCTTGGAGGGAACTTGCAGGTGGTGGTGTTCCCATGTATCTGCTACCCTTGTCCTTCTAGATGGAAGTGGTCGGCTTTGGAAGGTGCTGTCTAAGGGTCTTTGGTGAATTGCTGCAGTGCATCTTGTAGACAGTACACACTGCTGCTACTGAGCATCGGTGGTGGAGGGATTGAATGTTTGTAGATGTGGCACCAATCAAGTGGGCTGCTTTGTCCTGGATAGTGTCGAGCTTCTTGAGTGTTGTTGGAGCTGCACCCATCCAGGCAAGTGGGGAATATTCCATCACACTCCTGACTTGTGCCTTGTAGGTGGTGGGCAGGCTTTGCCACAGTATTCCGAGCCTCTGACTTGATCTTGTAGTCACTGTGTTTGCGGTGAGTCCAGTTGAGTTTTTGGTCAATGGTAACCCCTAGGATGTTGACAGTGGGGGATTCAGTGATGGTTGGGGAATTTCACAGAAACTTCACAGCAGTGTTAATGTAAGCCTTACTTGTGACTAACAAATAAACTTTAAAACTTTAACTCTGAATGTCAAGCGGCGGTGGGAAGCCTATGGATGTGGTAAATCTGGACTTCCAGAAGGCATCTGACAACGTGCCGCATTATAGACTGACCCAGAAGGTTAGATCGCAGGGGATTAGGGGTAAAGTACTGTACTGTACTGTACTTTTTTTGAAGAAGTGACCAAAATGTTTGACGAGGGAAGGGCCGTGGATGTCGTCTATATGGACTTTAGTAAAGCGTTTGACAAAGTCCCTCATGATAGGCTGGGGAAAAAGGTTGGATCTCATGGGATAAAGGGGGAGGTGGCTAGATGGGTGGAGAACTGGCTTGGTCACAGAATAAGTTTAACAACACCAGGTTAAAGTCCAACAGGTTTATTTGGTAGCAAAAGCCACACAAGCTTATGTGGCTTTTGCTACCAAATAAACCTGTTGGACTTTAACCTGGTGTTGTTAAACTTCTTACTGTGTTTACCCCAGTCCAACGCCGGCATCTCCACATCTTGGTCACAGAAGACAGAGGGTGGTAGTGGAAGGGTCTTTTTCCGGCTGGAGGCCTGTGACTAGTGGTGTTCCGCAGGGCTCTGTATTGGGACCTCTGCTGTTTGTGATTTATATAAATGATCTGGAAGAAGGTGTAACTGGGGTGATCAGTAAGTTTGCGGACGACACAAAATTGGCAGGACTTGCAGATAGTGAGGAGCATTGTCAGAAGCTACAGAAGGATATAGATAGGCTGGAAATTTGTGCAAAGAAATGGCAGATGGAGTTCAATCCTGATAAATGCGAAGTGATGCATTTTGGTAGAAATAATGTAGGGAGGAGCTATATGATAAATGGCAGAACCATAAAGGGTGTAGATACGCAGAGGGACCTGGGTGTGCAAGTCCACAGATCCTTGAAAGTGACGTCACAGGTGGAGAAGGTGGTGAAGAAGGCTTATGGCATGCTTGCCTTTATAGGACGGGGCATAGAGTATAAAAGTTGGGGTCTGATGTTGCAGATGTATAGAACGTTGGTTCGGCCGCATCTGGAATACTGCGTCCAGTTCTGGTCGCCACACTACCAGAAGGACGTGGAGGCTTTGGAGAGAGTACAGAGGAGGTTTACCAGGATGTTACCTGGTATGGAGGGGCTTAGTTATGAGGAGAGATTGGGTAAACTGGGGTTGTTCTCCCTGGAAAGACGGAGGATGAGGAGAGATTAATAGAGGTGTATAAAATTATGAAAGGCATAGATAGGGTGAACGGTGGGAAGCTTTCCCCAGGTCGGTGGTGACGTTCACGAGGGGTCATAGGTTCAAGGTGAAGGGGGGGAGGTTTAACACAGATATCAGACGGACATATTTCACACAGAGGGTGGTGGGGGCCTGGAATGCGCTGCCAGGCAGGGTGGTGGAGGCGGACACACTGGGAACGTTTAAGACTTATCTAGACAGCCATATGAACGGAGTGGGAATGGAGGGATACAAAAGAATGGTCTAGTTTGGACCAGGGAGCGGCGCGGGCTTGGAGGGCCGAAGGGCCTGTTCCTGTGCTGTATTATTCTTTGTTTGTTCTTTGTTTACTGGATTGGATTGAAGATTGGCTGACTGGCAGAAAGCAGAGGTCGGGATAAATGGGTCCTTCTCTGGCAGGTGAAATCTAACTCGTGGGGTGCCGCAGCGGTCAGTCTTCAGACCTGAACTATTGACAATCTATATCAATGATCTTGCGGATGATTATAAAATAGGTGGGAAAGCAGGCAGTGAAGAGGATATAAAGATCCTTCAGATGGATATAAATAGGCGAGGGGAATGGGCCAAAATTTGGCAGATGGAATTTGATGTGAATAAGTGTGAGGTTGTCCATTTTGGCAGAAAAAATAGAAAGGAATATTATTACCTAAATGGAAAGAGGATTCAAAATGTGTCCGGGCAGAGGAATTTGGGTGTGTCTGTTCACAAATCGCAGAAAGTCAGTATTGCAGGTGCCGCATGTAATAAAAATGGCAAATGGGATAGAGTCATAGAGGTTTACAGCATGGAAACAGGCCCTTTGGCCCAACTTGTCCATTCCGGCCTTTTTTTTAAACAATCAAGCTAATCCCAATTGCGCACATTTGGTCCATATCCCTCGATACCCATCTTACCCATGTAACTGTCTAAATGCTTTTTAGAAACATAGAAAAACTACAGCACAAACAGGCCCTTCGGCCCACAAGCTGCGCCGAACACACCCCTACCTTCTAGACCTACCTATAACCCTCCATTCTATTACGCTCCATGTACTCATTCAGGAGTCTCTTAAAAGACCCGATTGAGTTCGTCTCCACCACCACTGACGGCAGCCGATTCCACTCGCCCACCACCCTCTGTGTGAAAAACTTACCCCGAACATCTCCCCTGTACCTACCCCCCAGCACCCTAAACCTGTGTCCTCTCGTAGCAGACATTTCCACCCTGGGAAAAAGCTTCTGAGAGTCCATCCGATCTATGCCTCTCAACATCTTATACACCTCTATTAGGTCTCCTCTCATCCTTCGTCTCTCCAAGGAGAAAAGACCGAGCTCCCTCAGCCTATCCTCATGAGGCATGCCACTCAATCCAGGCAACATCCTTGTAAATCTCCTCTGCACCCTTTCAATCTTTTCGACATCCTTCCTATAGTGAGGCGACCAGAACTGAGCACAGCACTCCAAGTTTTTAAAAGACAAAATTATACCCGCCTCTACTACTACCTCTGGCAGCTTGTTCCAGACACTCACCACCGTCTGTGTGAAAAAATTACCCCTCTGGATACTTTTGTATCTCTCCCCTTAAACCTATGCCCTCTAGTTTTAGACTTCCCTACCTTTGGGAAAAGATATTGGCTATCTAGCTGATCTGTGCCTCTCATTATTTTATAGACCTCAATAAGATCACCTCTCAGCCTTCTACGCTCCAGAGAAAAAAGTACCAGTCTATCCAGCCTCTCCTTATAACTCAAACCAGCAAGGTTTGAGGTGCTTAATGAGGATCTTGCCTCGGTTTTCACAGAGGAGAAGGACATGGGTGGATGTACTGTGGGCTTGCGGTGGACTGAAAAGATTGAGTATGTGGACTTTAAGAAAGAGGTTGTGCTAGAATCTTTGAATGGCATCAAGATAGATAAGTCGCCGGGTCCGGATGGGATGTACCCCAGGTTACTGTGGGAGACGAGGGAAGGGATTGCAGAGCCTCTGGCGATGATCATTGCGTCATCGATGGAGACGGGAGAGGTGCCGGAGGATTGGAGGATTGTGACATCAACTGCCCTACCTTCATCAACACAGTTAGTTACCTCCTCAAAAAAATCCAATCAAATTTGTGAGGCACGACTTGCCCTTCACAAATCCGTGCTGACTATCCCAGATTAATCCGCATCTTTCTAAATGGTTGTAAATCCCATCTCTAAGGACCTTTTCCATCAATTTACCAACCACCGAAGTAAGACTAACCGGTCTATAATTACCAGGGTCATTTCTATTCCCTTTCTTAAACAGAGGAACAACATTCGCCATTCTCCAGTCTTCTGGCACCATCCCCGTGGACAGCGAGGACCCAAAGATCAAAGCCAAAGGCTTTGCAATCATGGATTTTAGTAAGGCGTTTGATAAGGTCCCCCATGGTCGGCTTATGATGAAAGTGAGGAGGTGTGGGATAGAGGGAAAGTTGGCCGATTGGATAGGTAACTGGCTGTCTGATCGAAGACAGAGGGTGGTGGTCGATGGAAAATTTTCGGATTGGAGGCAGGTTGCTAGCGGAGTGCTGCAGGGTTCGGTGCTTGGTCCTCTGCTCTTTGTGATTTTTATTAATGACTTAGAGGAGGGGGCTGAAGGGTGGATCAGTAAATTTGCTGATGACACCAAGATTGTGGAGTAGTGGATGAGGTGGAGGGTTGTTGTAGGCTGCAAAGAGACATAGATAGGATGCAAAGCTGGGCTGAAAAATGGCAAATGGAGTTTAACCCTGATAAATGTGAGGTGATTCATTTTGGTAGGACTAATTTAAATGTGGATTACAGGGTCAAAGGTAGGGTTCTGAAGACTGTGGAGGAACAGAGAGATTTTGGGGTTCATATCCACAGATCTCTAAAGGTTGCCACTCAAGTGGATAGAGCTGTGAAGAAGGCCTATAGTGTGTTAGCTTTTATTAACAGGGGGTTGGAGTTTAAGAGCCGTGGGGTTATGCTGCAACTGTACAGGACCTTGGTGAGACCACATTTGGAATATTGTGTGCAGTTCTGGTCACCTCACTATAAGAAGGATGTGGAAGCGCTGGAAAGAGTGCAGAGGAGATTTACCAGGATGCTGCCTGGTTTGGAGGGTAGGTCTTATGAGGAAAGGTTGAGGGAGCTAAGGCTGTTCTCTCTGGAGCAGAGGAGGCTGAGGGGAGACTTAATAGAGGTTTATAAAATGATGAAGGGGATAGATAGAGTGAACGTTCAAAGACTATTTCCGTGGGTGGATGGAGCTATTACAAGGGGGCATAACTATAGGGTTCATGGTGGGAGATATAGGAAGGATATCAGAGGTAGGTTCTTTACGCAGAGAGTGGTTGGGGTGTGGAATGGACTGCCTGCAGTGATAGTGGAGTCAGACACTTTAGGAACATTTAAGCGGTTATTGGATAGGCACATGGAGCACACCAGGATGATAGGGAGTGGGATAGCTTGATCTTGGTTTCAGATAAAGCTCGGCACAACATCGTGGGCCGAAGGGCCTGTTCTGTGCTGGACTGTTCTATGTTCTTAGAGGGGGCTATACTGGACCTAGTACTGGGGAATGAGCCCGGTCAGGTCATCAAAGTTTCAGTGGGGGAACATGTGGCGAACAGTGACCACAATCCTGTAAACTTTCGGATAGTCATGGAAAAGGATGAGTGTTGTCCTATGAGTAAGGTGCTGAATTGGGGGAAGGTTAACTATAGCCGGATTAGGCAGGATTTGGTGGCTGTTGATTGGGAGAGGCTGTTTGAGGGTAAATCCACATCTGGCATGTTGCAGTCTTTTAAGGAGCAGTTGATAGGAGTGCAGGACAGGCATGTGCCTGTAAAAAGGAAGGACAGGAAGGGTAGGATTCGAGAGCCGTGGATAACCAGAGAAATTGTGGGTCTAATCAAAAAGAAAAAAGAGGCATACATAAGGTCCAGGCAGCTAAAAACAGATGAAGCACTGGAGGAATACAGAGAAAGTAGAAAATAACTCGAACAGGCAGTTAGAAGGGCAAAAAGGGGTCATGAAATGTCCTTGGCAGACAGGATTAAGGAGAATCCCAAGGTATTTTATAAATATGTTCGCAACAAGAGGGTTGTCAGAGAAAGAGTCGGACCTCTCAAGAACAAAGAAGGAGAATTATGCTTAGAACCCAAGGAAGTAGGTGAGATCCTAAATGAATAGTTTGCATCAGTATTCACAAAGGAGAGGGCATGTTGATTGGTAGTGTCTCAGAGGGATGTGTAGACCTGTTAGAACAAATCTCAATTACAAGGAAGTGTTAGGTGTTTTAGGAAGCATTAAGGTAGACAAATCCCCAGGGCCAGATGGCATCTGTACTAGACTACTGAGAGAGACAAGAGATGAAATTTCTGGGCCTCTAACAGAAATCTTTGTTTCTTCATTGGACACAGGTGAGGTCCCAGAGGATGGGAGGATAGCAAATGTGGTCCCGTTATTTAAGAAGGGTCGCAAGGATAACCCAGGTAATTATAGGCCAGTGAGCTTGACGTCCATAGTAGGGAAATTGTTGGAAAAGATTCTTAGAGATAGGATCTATACACATTTAGAACTGAATAATCTCATTCGCGATAGACAACATGGTTTTGTACGAGGGAGGTCATGCCTCACAAATTTGGTTGAGCTTTTTGAGGAGGTGACAAAAATGATTGACGAGGGAAGGGCCGTGGATGTCGTCTACATGGATTTTAGTAAAGCATTTGACAAGGTCCCTCATGGCAGGCTGGTGCAAAAGGTTATAGAGGACGGGGTATAGAGTATAAGAGCTGGAGTCTGATGATGCAGCTGTATAGAACGCTGGTTAGGCCACATTTGGAGTACTGCGTCCAGTTCTGGTCGCCGCACTACCAGAAGGACGTGGAGGCATTAGAGAGAGTGCAAAGAAGGTTTACCAGGATGTTGCCTGGTATGGAGGGTCTTAGCTATGAGGAGAGATTGGGTAAACTGGGGTTGTTCTCCTTGGAAAGACGGAGAATGAGGGGAGATCTAATAGAGGTGTACAAGATTATGAAGAGTATAGATAGGGTGAACAGTGGGAAGCTTTTTCCCAGGTCGGAGGTGACGATCACGAGGGGTCACGGGCTCAATGTGAGAGGGGCGAAGTATAACTCCGATATCAGAGGGACGTTTTTTACACAGAGGGTGGTGGGGGCCTGGAATGCGCTGCCAAGTAGGGTGGTGGAGGCAGGCATGCTGACATCGTTTAAGACTTACCTGGATAGTCACATGAGCAGCCTAGGAATGGAGGGATGCAAACGATTGTTGGACCAAGGAGCGGCACAGGCTTGGAGGACCGAAGGGCCTGTTTCCTGTGCTGTTCTTTGTTCTTTGTTACATCTCACGGGATCAAAGGTGAACAAACTAGATCGGTACAGAACTGGCTTGGCCATAGAAGACAGAGGGTAGCAGTGGAGGAATCTTTTTCTGATTGGAGGTCTGTGACTAGTGGTGTTCCGCAGGGCTCTGTATTGGGACCTCTGCTGTTTGTGATATATATAAATGATTTGGAAGAAGATGTAGCTGATCTGATTAGTAAGTTTGCGGATGACAAAAAGCTTGCTGGACTTGCAGATAGTGAGAAACATTGTCAGAGGCTACAGAAGAATATAGATAGGCTGGAAATTTGGGCAAAGCAATGGCAGATGGAGTTCAATCCAGATAAATGCCAAGTGATGCATTTTGGTAGAACTAACGTACAAAGAACAAAGAACAATACAGCACAGGAACAGGCCCTTCGGCCCTCCAAGCCCGCGCCGCTCCTCGGTCCAGGAATGAATCCTGAATCCAGGATCCCCGCCCAATTTTCCAGCCTATCTACATACCAATATCCTATCCACCGAGCTGTCCCTCACAGCTACGATGCTTTGTTCATTACAACCTATTAACTCACCCCCACCCCCCCATTCCAGACCATGTGATCTCCAGTAGGGGGGAGCTGTACGATAAATGGCAGAACCATAAAGGGATTAGATTCGCAGAGGGACCTGGGTGTGCAAGTCCACAGATCCTTGAAGGTGACGTCACAGGTGGAGAAGGTAGTGAATAAGGCATAGGGCACGCTTGCCTTTATAGGACGGGGCATAGAATATAAAAGTTGGGGTCTGATGTTGCAGATGTATAGAACGTTGGTTCGGCCACATTTGGAATACTGCACCCAGTTCTGGTCACCACACTACCAGAAGGACATGGAGGCTTTAGAGAGAGTGCCGAGGAGGTTTACCAGGATGTTGCCTGGTATGGAGGGGCTTAGTTATGAGGAGAGATTGGGTAAACTGGGGTTGTTCTCACTGGAAAGACGGAGGATGAGGGGTGACCTAATAGAGGTGTATAAAATTATGAAAGGCATAGATAGGGTGAACGGTGGGAAGCTTTATCCCAGGTCGGTGGTGACGTTCACGAGGGGTCATAGGTTCAAGGTGAGGGGGGGGGGGAGGTTTAACACGGATATCAGAAGGACGTATTTTACAGAGAGTGGTGGGGGCCTGGAATGCGCTGCCGGGCAAGGTGGTGGAGGCGGGCACACTGGGAACGTTTAAGACTTATCTAGATAGCCACATGAACGGAGTGGGAATGGAGGGATACAAAAGAATGGTCTAGTTTGGACCAGGGAACGGCACGGGCTTGGAGGGCCGAAGGGCCTGTTCCTGTGCTGTATTGTTCTTTGTTTGTTCTTTCATGCATTTTGGTAGATCTAATGCAGGGGGGAGCTATACAATAAATGGCAGAACCATCAGGAGTATAGACACACAGAGGGATCTGGGTGTGCAAGTACACAGATCCTTAAAGGTGGCAGCACAGGTGGAGAGGGTGGTGAAGAAGGCATATGGCATGCTTGCCTTTATTGGACGGGGCATAGAGTTTAAAAGTTGGCATATGATATTGCTGTTATATAGAACGTTGGTTAGGCCACATTTGGAATACTGCGTCCAGTTCTGGTCGCCACACTACCAGAAGGACGTGGAGGCTTTGGAGAGAGTGCAGAAAAGGTTTACCAGGATGTTGCCTGGTATGGAAGGGTATTAGCTATGAGGTGAGATTGAGTAAACTAGGGTTGTTCTCCCTGGAAAGACGGAGGTTGAGGGGCGACCTAATAGAAGTTTATAAAATTATGAAGGGCATAGATAGGGTGAACAGTTGGAAGCTTTTTCCCACGTCAGAAATGACTAACACAAGGGGTCACAAGTTCAAGGTAACGGGGGGCAAGGTTCAATACAGATATGCGGGGGACATATTTTACACAGAGAGTGGTGGGGGCCTGGAGTGCACTCCCAAGCAAGGTGGTTGAGGCAGACATGCTAGGATCATTTAAGACTTATCTAGATAGCCACATGAACAGAGTGGGAATAGAGGGATACAAACGGATGGTCTAGTTAGGAACACATGATCGGCGCGGGCTTGGAGGGCCGAAGGGCCTGTTCCTGTGCTGTATTACTCTTTTTCTCTTTGTTCTTGATTGACCATGCTAAATTGACCCCAGTATCAGGGGGATTCGTAGGGTAAATATGTGGGGTTACGGGAATAGGGCCTGGGTGGGATTGTGGTCGGTGCAGACTCGATGGGCCGAATAGCCTCCTTCTGCACTGTAGGGATATTATTATTCTATGAAGCCAGCCTCCCATCCATTGTCTCTGTCTACACTTCCCACTGTCTCGGAAAAGCAGCTAACAAATCAAGGACTCCACACAACCCGGATATTCTCTCTTTAACCTTCTTCCATCCGGGAAAAGATACAGAAGTCCAAGATCACATCGTAACCGACTCAAGAACACCTGCTTCCCTGCTGTCTTCAGACTTTTGAATGGACCGACCTCGCATTAAGTTGATTTTTCTCTACACCCTAGCTATGACTGTAACGCTACATTCTGCACCCCCTCCTTTCCTTCTCTATGTACGATATGCTTTGTATAGTGCACAAAAAACAATAATTTTCACTGTATGTTAATACATGTGACAATGATAAATCAAATTAAATCAAAGGCAGAGCATCTTACCCAGGCCCTATTCCCATAACCCTACATATTTATGCCTATAAATCCCCTCAACCTACACATCTTGGGATACTAAGGGACAATCAGCATGGCCAAACAAACTAACCTTCACATCTTTGGATTGTGGGAGGAAACCAGAACACCTGGAGGAAACCCACGCAGTGCTGGGTCCCAGGCACTGTGAGGCAGCAGTGGTAACCACTGTGCCATCTTGACACTCATGTGATACTTCATGCAAAGTATCAGGGCCTAAATGATGTAATTAAGATTTTATATGTGTATTTCTTATTTTGTATTGACTTTCCACGTACCTCCTAACTAAATTCATCACTTCACACTTCCCCGCATTGAACTTCAACTGCCACCTATCTGCCCACTCCACCAACTCGTCTATATCCTTCTGAAGTTCTACACTGTCCTCTTCAGAGCTTAAAATGCTTCCAAGTTTTATGTCATCCGCAAACATTGAAATTGTTCTCTTCACACCAAGATCTAGATCGTTAATATAAAGCAAGAAAGACAAAAGTCTCAATACCGAATCCCTGGGAACACCACTCCAAACCTTCCTCCAATCCAAAAAATATCAACTGATTGTTACTCTCTATTTCCTTTTATTCAGTATCCATGTTGCTCCTGTTCCTTTCATTCCACGAGCTATAGCTTTTCTCACAAGTCTATTATGTGGCTCTTGAAAATCCATGTACACCGCATCAACAGCATTACCCTAATCGACCCTTTCTGTTATCTCCTCAAAAACCTCCAGCAAGTTAGTTATACACTATTTCTCCTCTAGAAATCCATGCTGGCTCTTCATAATAAACCCACACTTTTCCATGTGATTACAAACTCTATCCTGAATAACTGTTTCTAGCAGCTTGCCCACTGGCTTGTAATTGCTGGGGTTTTCCTTACAAACATTTTTGAACAAGGGTATAACATTTGCAATGCTCCAGTTTTCTGACATCTTCCTAGTCTCGGGAAGACTGGAAGATAATGGCCTGTGCCCCTGCAATTTCCATTTTTATATTCTCATTTCCTTCAATATCCTTGGATGCATCTCCTCTGGTCGAAATGCCTTGTCAACGTTCAGTACCGACAGTCTATACGACACTTCCTCCTATCAGTTTTGAACCCCACTAGGGACAGTCATCATGCCCTGGGTAGCATTCAGCTCCTTGATAAAGATAGTTGCAACGTATTTATTTAGTACCCCAGCCATGCCCTCTGCCTCCACGTGTGTTTTTGGTCCCCAATCGGCTCTACTCCTCCTTTTAGCACCCTTTTACTATTTATTTGCCTATCGAAGACTTTAGGAATCCCCTTTATGTTGACTGCAGTCTTTTCTCATAATCTCTATTTGCATTTCTAATTTGCTTTTCAACCTCCAATCTAATCCTCCTCCATTATTCTTGGTTCTCAACACTATTTTTCACCTGACATCTGTCAGAAGCATGGTTTTTCTTTCTCATTTTAATTTCTATCTCCTTTTTCATTCAGGGAGCTCTGAATTTGTTTGCCCTGCCTTTTCCTTTTAAGTGAACATACCTTGACTTGAATGGTGCAGAGCATTTCTGCTTTGAAGGTAGCCTTTTGTTCAGCTATAGGTTTTCCCGCCAACCTTTTGTTGCAGTCTAAACAACCCAGCTGTCCTTCCCCTTGAAGTCGGTTCTCCCCAGTTAATTATTTTTATACTGGATTATCCTTTTCTATTATCATTCAAACCTTACAATACAATGCTCATTGTTTCCTAATGCTTCCCTGTGGACACTTGGTCCACCTCAGTTCCAAGAACCAAGTGCATCATTTCCTGTTAGACTGGACATCTTCTGCTGTAGAAAATTTTCCTGAACACACTTAAGGACTCTTGCCCCTTCTTGCCCTTTACACTAATATTATCCCAGTCCATATTTAGATAATTGTATTAATTGAAGTCCCTCGTTATCACTATTATCATTATTCAATAATTGTTGCACTTTTCTGCAATTTCCTTTCCTCTCTTTTCTGAACAGGAATGCTAGACTGTAGGAATATCCAGGAATATTTAACATCCAGTCTGGCCCTTCCTTGACTGCTACCACCGCTACTGCTCTTCCCTCCTGTATAACCAAATCTCTCGTGGTGTCAGAAACCTGGCTCTGACTGCACTCCTCTGAGGAACCAGCGCCCTCATTAATTTCCAAAATGGAAAGCCAATTTCTAAGTTGGGCCCAAGGGGCTCCAACATACCTGCCTCATTCTCTTGCATTGCCTGGTGGTCATTCATTTACTCTCCGCCTCCAGGCCTTTAAGCTGCAGCGTGACCACCTTGCTGAGTGTGCTACCCATATAATATCTTAAAGAGTATTGACTGAGTAAAAGAAGAATAACTATTTCAAGTGGCGGATGGGTCAAGAACCACAGATTAAAGGGTTTAGT
Organism: Mustelus asterias; assembly: GCF_964213995.1. Lineage (NCBI taxonomy): Eukaryota > Metazoa > Chordata > Chondrichthyes > Carcharhiniformes > Triakidae > Mustelus > Mustelus asterias. Next base: position 159,353,998 of record NC_135803.1, on the reverse strand, counting down.
AAAACAGCCAAGTGACATGAGGAGTTTTTTTTTACACAGCAAGTTGTGATCTGAAATGTGCTGCCTGTAAAGGCAGTGGCAGCAGATTCAATAATAAGTTGCAAAAGGAAATTGAATAAATTAAACCAGGGAGTGCAACTAATCATGAGTCACAACCTACAGCAGCATCACAATAATGGGTTTCCATTTATCAAAGTACTGCCAGTGTGGCAAATCCTCTAACACTGGGTAGGGAAAAACTGGCCATGATAATTGTTCTCTCTTCAGCAAGTGATAGTCTGCCCACATGATCAAGGAACTTACCTTGGGCAAACTTTGAACTTAGGGTTCAGGATATTTAATCAATCAAAATAAAGGCAACCTACCTGGGCCAGAGAGAATATATAAAGACCCCAGTGTGGTACGATTGTGACACACACAACAGTGAGTGCACACTTGGCAACCATGGCCAGACTCTCAGCAATCACCTGAAAAACAAACAAAGATCAGGTAAGACATGAAACCCGAGAATCACAATCCAAGACTGACCCCTGACCCCAACCCGAGGAATCACAAAGTTTATTTATTAGTGTCACAAGTAGGCTTATATTAACACTGAATTGAAGTTACTGTGAAAATCCTCTAGACGCCACACTCTGGCAACAGTTCGGGAACACTGAGGGAGAATTTAGCATGGTCAATGTACCTAACCTGCACGTCTTTCAGACTGTGGGAGGAAACCGGAGCACCCGGAGGAAACCCCCACAGACAAGGGAAGAACTCGGCACAGTGACCCACCCAGGTCCCTGGCCCTGTGAGGCACAGTAAGAAGTCTCACAACACCAGGTTAAAGTCCAACAGGTTTATTTGGCAGCACTAGCTTTCGGAGTCTCAAGCTCTTCATCACGTGAGTGAGGACTTGTGTTCACAAACAGAGCATAAATATAATGACACAAATTCAATTTACAAGATAATGGTTGGAATGCGAGTCTTTACAGGTAATCAAGTCTTAAAGGTACAGACAATGTGAGTGGAGAGAGGGCCAAGCACAGGTTAAAGAGATGTGTATTGTCTCCAGACAGAACAGTAAGTGAGATTTTGCAAGCCCAGGCAAGTTGTGGGGGTTACATATAGTGTGACATGAACCCAAGATCCCGGTTGAGGCCGTCCTCACGTGCGCGGAACTTGGCTATCATAGAACATAGAACAGTACAGCACAGAACAGGCCCTTCGGCCCACGATGTTGTGCCGAGCTTCATCTGAAACCAAGATCAAGCTATCCCACTATCTATCACCCTGGTGTGCTCCATGTGCCTATCCAATAACCGCTTAAATGTTCCTAAAGTGTCTGACTCCACTATCACCGCAGGCAGTCCATTCCACACCCCAACCACTCTCTGCGTAAAGAACCTACCTCTGATATCCTTCCTATATCTCCCACCCACGAACCCTATAGTTATGCCCCCTTATAATAGCTCCATCCACCCAAGGAAGTAGTCTTTGAACGTTCACTCTATCTATCCCCGTCATCATTTTATAAACCTCTAATTAAGTCTCCCCTCAGCCTCCTCCGCTCCAGAGAGAACAGCCCGAGCTCCCTCAACCTTTCCTCATAAGACCTACCCTCCAAACAAGGCAGCATCCTGGTAAATCTCCTCTGCACTCTTTCCAGTGCTTCCACATCCTTCTTATAGTGAGGTGACCAGAACTGCACACAATATTCCAAATGTGGTCTCACCAAGGTCCTGTACATTTGCAGTATAACCCCACGGCTCTTAAACTCCAACCCCCTGTTAATAAAAGCTAACACACTATAGGCCTTCTTCACAGCTCTATCCACTTGAGTGGCAACCTTTAGAGATCTGTGGATATGGACCCCAAGATCTCTCTGTTCCTCCACAGTCTTCAGAACCCTACCTTTGACCCTGTAATCCACATTTAAATTAGTCCTACCAAAATGAATCACCTCACATTTATCAGAGTTAAACTCCATTTGCCATTTTTCAGCCCAGCTTTGCATCCTATCTATGTCTCTTTGCAGCCTACAACAGCCCTCCACCTCATCCACTACTCCACAATCTTGGTGTCATCAGCAAATTTACTGATCCACCCTTCAGCCCCCTCCTCTAAGTCATTAATAAAAATCACAAAGAGCAGAGGACCAAGCACTGATCCCTGTGGCACTCCGCTAGCAACCTGCCTCCAATCCGAAAATTTTCCATCCACCACCACCCTCTGTCTTCGATCAGACAGCCAGTTACCTATCCAATCGGCCAACTTTCCCTCTATCCCACACCTCCTCACTTTCATCATAAGCCGACCATGGGGGCCCTTATCAAATGCCTTACTAAAATCCATGTATATGACATCAACTGCCCTACCTTCATCAACACACTTAGTTACCTCCTCAAAAATTCAATCAAATTTGGGAGGCACGACTTGCCCTTCACGAAACCGTGCTGACTATCCCGGATTAATCCGCATCTTTCTAAATGGTCGTAAATCCCATCCCTAAGGACCTTTTCCATCAATTTACCAACCACCGAAGTAAGACTAACCGGTCTATAATTACCAGGGTCAGTTCTATTCCCTTTCTTAAACAGAGGAACAACATTCGCCACTCTCCAGTCCTCTGGCACCATCCTCGTGGACAGCGAGGACCCAAATATCAAAGCCAAAGGCTCTGCAATCTCATCCCTTGCCTCCCAAAGAATCCTAGGATACATTTCATCAGGCCCAGGGGACTTATCGACCTTCAGTTTATTCAAAACTGCCAGGACATCCTCCCTCCGAACATCTATTTCCTCCAGCCTATTGGCCGGTAACACCTTCTCTTCCTCAAAAACATGGCCCCTCTCCTTGGTGAACACTGAAGAAAAGTATTCATTCATCACCTCGCCTATCTCTACTGACTCCATACACAAGTTCCCACTACTGTCCTTGACCGGCCCTAACCTCACCCTGGTCATTCTCTTATTCCTCACATAAGAGTAAAAAGCCTTGGGGTTTTCCTTGATCCGACCCGCCAAGGACTTCTCATGTCCCCTCCTAGCTCTCCTAAGCCCCTTTTTCAGCTCATTCCTTGCTAACTTGTAACCCTCAATCGAGCCATCTGAACCTTGTTTCCTCATCCCTACATAAGCTTCCCTCTTCCTTTTCACAAGACATTCCACCTCTTTCGTGAACCATGGTTCCCTCACTCGGCCATTTCCTCCCTGCCTGAAGGACGGCACGGTAGCACAGTGGTTAGCACTGCTGCTTCACAGCTCCAAGGTCCCGGTTTCGATTCCCGGCTCGGGTCGCTGTCTGTGTGGAGTTTGCACATTCTCCTCGTGTCTGCGTGGGTTTCCTCCGGGTGCTCCGGTTTCCTCCCACAGTCCAAAGATGTGCGGGCAAGGTTGATTGGCCAGGTTAAAAATTGCCCCTTAGTGTCCTGGGATGCGTAGGTTAGAGGGATTAGCGGGTAAATATGTGGGGGTAGGGCCTGGGTGGGATTGTGGTCGGTGCAGACTCGATGGGCCGAATGGCCTCTTTCTGCACTGTAGGGTTTCTATGATTCTATGACATACCTATCAAGGGCACCCAGTATTTGTTCCTTGAAAAAGTTCCACTTTTCATTAGTGCCTTTCCCTGACAGTTTCTGTTCCCAACTTATGCCCCCTAATTCTTGCCTAATCGCATCATAATTACCTCTCCCCCAATTGTAAACCTTGCCCTGCCGTACGGCCCTATCCCTCTCCATTGCAGTAACAAAAGACACCGAATTGTGGTCACTATCAGTTTCTGGTCAGCGATTCTGCGTTGTCGTGTAGGCCACCTTGGAGAACGCTTACCCGAAGATCAGAGGCTGAATGCCCGTGACTGCTGAAGTGTTCCCCGACTGGCAGGGAACACTCCTGCCTGGTGATTGTCGAGCGGTGTTCATTCATTTGTTGTCGTAGCGTCTGCATGGTCTCCCCAATGTACCATGCCTCGGGACATCCTTTCCTGCAGCGTATCAGGTAGACAACGTTGGCCGAATTGCAAGAGTATGTACCGTGTACCTGGTGGATGGTGTTCTCACGTGAGATGATGGCATCCATGTTGATGATCTGGCATGTCTTGCAGAGGTTGCTGTGGCAGGGTTGTGTGGTGTCGTGGTCACTGTTCTCCTGAAGGCTGGGTAGTTTGCTGTGGACAATGGTCTGTTTGAGGTTGTGTGGTTCTTTGAAGGCAAGAAGTGGGGGTGTGGGGATGGCCTTGGCGAGATGTTCGTCTTCATCGATGACATGTTGAAGGCTTCGGAGAAGATGTTGTAGCTTCTCCGCTCCGGGGAAGTACTGGACGATGAAGGGTACTCTGTCCACCGTGTCTCGTGTTTGTCTTCTGAGGAGGGCGGTGCAGTTTTTCATTGTGGCACGTCGGAACTGTCGATCGATGAGTCGAGCGCCATATCCTGTTCTTATGAGGGCGTCTTTCAGTGTCTGGAGGTGTCTGTTGCGATCCTCCTCATCCAAGCAGATCCTGTGTATACGGAGGGCTTGTCCGTAGGGGATGGCTTCTTTAACGTGTTGAGGGTGGAAGCTGAAGAATGGAGCATCGTGAGGTTATCCGTGGGCTTGTGGTACAGTGAAGTGCTGAGGTGGCTGTCATAGAACATAGAAAAAATACAACACAAACAGGCCCTTCGGCCCACAAGTTGTGCCGGTCATGTCCCTACCTACCTAGGCTTATATATAGGCTTACCTATAACCCTCAATCCTATTGAGTCCCATGTACTCATCCAGAAGTCTCTTAAAAGACCCTATCGAGTTTGCCTCCACCACCACTGAGGGCAGCCGATTCCACTCACCCACCACCCTCTGAGTGAAAAACTTACCCCTGACATCTCCTCTGTACCTACTCCCCAGCACCTTAAACCTGTGTCCTCTTGTAGCAGCCATTTCAACCCTGGGAAAAAGTCTCCGAGAATTCATCCGATCTATACCTCTCAACATCTTGTACATTTCTATCAGGTCACCTCTCATCCTTCGTCTCTCCAAGGAGAAAAGACCGAGCTCCCTCAGCCTATCCTCATAACGCATGCCAGCCAATCCAGGCAACATCCTTGTAAATCTTCTCTGCACTCTTTCAATCATTTCCACATCCCTCCTGTAATGAGGCGACCAGAACTGAGCAAGTACTCCAAGTGGGGTCTGACGGGGGTCTTATAAAGCTGCATAGAGCTGCAAAGAGTTAATGGGGCAAAATTTACCATCCCGCCGCCAAGGGACAGACTATTGAAAGGTCCATTGGCCTCGGGCAGGATTTTCCGGTTTTGGGGCGAGCGGGGCCAGAAAATCCCACCCATTGTTTCGAGTCCAAAATAACTCCGGAAACGCGAAATGTTAACCCTGTTACTTGCTCCACACATTCTGTCAGACTTTCTGAGTTTTTCTCGCATTTTCTGTTTTTATTTCAGCTCTCCAGCATCTGCAGTATTTTGCTATAATTTCTATCTGAGGCTTGTTTCCCTGCAGATAGATATAAAATGCAGTATGGAATTATGAGAGCAATCAAGTTCTCCCAGTGTCTTACCTGGCTTTGTCCCTTCAACCAGCACTACCAAAAATAACACTAAAATAATAATTTATCAGTTATCTCATTTGCAATCTGTGGGACCTTGCGGTGCTTAAGTGGCTAATGTAATTGTTTAGCACTGTGACAGTGATGGAGAGTGTCGTCAATGTGAAGATGGGACTTTGTCTCCACAAGGATCGAGCAGTGGTCACTCGTACTGATGCTGTCATACACAGGAACATCTGCAACAATCCACTGTGGCAGGGGTCTGTTCTGTCGCAAAAGCACTCTGATGCATTGGTGTCAGTGGCAGAGGGGTGCAGGAGAGGCTTGTGCCCAATTGGAGTGCAATGAGAGATAACTCCTGTTGGCTAACACTCCTACAATTCCACTGCCCTGAGAACAAGTTGAGCTGCCATGCTTTCATGAGATATAGAAGGTTCTGGTGGCAACCACAAGCTTTTTTTCTATCAATAGAATTTAAACTCTACCAGTTGCTCGAGTGGGGTTTGAATGCATGTTCACTGAGGATTAACCTGGGCCTCTGTATTACTAGTCCAGCACAGTAAGATGTACAAAGAACAAAGAACAGTACAGCACAGGAAACAGGCCCTTCGGCCCTCCAAGCCTGTGCCGCTCCTTGGTCCAACTAGACCATTCGTTTGTATCCCTCCTTTCCCAGGCTGCTCATGTGACTATCCAGGTAAGTCTTAAACGATGTCAGCGTGCCTGCCTCCACCATCCTACTTGGCAGCGCATTCCAGGCCCCCACCACCCTCTGTGTAAAAAACGTCCCTCTGATATCTGAGTTATACTTCGCCCCTCTCAGCTTGAGCCCGTGACCCCTCGTGATCGTCACCTCCGACCTGGGAAAAAGCTTCCCACTGTTCACCCTATCTATACTCTTCATAATCTTGTACACCTCTATTAGATCTCCCCTCATTCTCCGTCTTTCCAAGGAGAACAACCCCAGTCTACCCAATCTCTCCTCATAGCTAAGACCCTCCATACCAGGCAACATCCTGGTAAACCTTCTCTGCACTCTCTCCAATGCCTCCACGTCCTTCTGGTAGTGCGGCGACCAGAACTGGACGCAGTACTCCAAATGTGGCCTAACCAGCGTTCTATACAGCTGCATCATCAGACTCCAGCTTTTATACTCTATACCCCGTCCTATAAAGGCAAGCATACCATATGCCTTCTTCACCACATTCTCCACCTGTGTTGCCACCTTCAAGGATTTGTGGACTTGCACACCTAGGTCCCTCTGTGTTTCTATACTCCTGATGACTCTGCCATTTATTGTATAACTCCTCCCTACATTATTTCTTCCAAAATGCATCACTTCGCATTTATCCGGATTAAACTCCATCTGCCACCTCTCCGCCCAATTTTCCAGCCTATCTATATCCTGCTGTATTGCCCGACAATGCTCTTCGCTATCCGCAAGTCCAGCCATCTTCGTGTCATCCGCAAACTTGCTGATTACACCAGTTACACCTTCTTCCAAATCATTTATATATATCACAAATAGCAGAGGTCCCAGTACAACACCAGGCCAAACAGGTTTATTTGATGGAGATGTCCTTGATGGAGATGCGTGTGTCCAAGAATGCAACCGATTCTGGAGAGTAGTCCATGGTGAGTCTGATGGTGGGATGGAACTTGTTGATGTCATCATATAGTTGTTTCAGTGATTGTTCACCATGAGTCCAAAGGAAGAAAATGTCATTGATGTATCTAGTGTATAGCATCGGTTGAAGGTCCTGTGCGGTGAAGAGGTCTTGTTCGAACCTGTGCATGAAGATATTGGCATATTGAGGTGCGAATTTGGTCCCCATGGCTGTTCTGTGTATTTGGATGAAGAACTGGTTGTTGAAGGTGAAGACGTTGTGGTCCAAGATGAAGCAGATGAGTTGTAGAATTGCATCTGGAGATTAGCAGTTGTCGGCGTTGAGTACTGAGGCAGTTGCAGCAATGCCGTTGTCGTAGGGGATGCTGGTGTAGAGTGCCAAGGCATCCATTGTGAGGAGGAGTGCTCCTGGTTCAACTGCTCCATGTGTGCTGAGTTTCTGTTGGAAGTCCGTTCTGTCACGACAGAAGCTGGGGGTTCTTTGTACAATGGGTTTCAGGATGTCCTCGATGTAGCCGGAAAGGTTCTCACACAGGGTCCCATTGCCTGATGCGATGGAACGGCTAGGTGTGTTGACCTTGTGCATCTTTGGGAGGCAGTAGCGATCTCCAACATGGGGAGTACGTGGGATGGGAGCAAGGAGAGTGCTCTGAAGGTCCGGATCAAAGGTCTTGATCAGTCTGTTGAGTTGACGGGTGTGTGTTCTTTGGTCGGATCTACGGGTAACTGTCTGTAGTGTTCCTCGTTGTTGAGTTGTCGGTACACTTCTTTGCAGTAATCCATTCTGTTCAGTATAACGGTGGCCCCTCCTTTGTCTGCTGCTTTGATGACAATGTTGCGGTTGGTCTTGAGAGCGCGGGTGGCGTTGCATTGTGTTTGGGTGACGTTCGGGGCTGTCTTGTGAGTGCGGCCAATGAATCTGGCATTGATGCATCTCCTGATAGCTTGGGCATACATGTCGAGTCGAGGGCAGTGGCTTTCCGGAGGAGTCCAATTCAACTCTTTCCTCTTTGGTCGCTGCACCGCGGATCTCTCTGTCGGCTGTTCCGGTTCATTGGCTGTCTCATTGTGTTCGCTGTTGGCCTCTTGGGGTTTGTGGAAGAACTCCCGCAGCCCCATTCGCCTGATGAATTCCTCGGTGTCCGCTGTGAGGCAGCAGGACTAACCACTGTGCCACCGTGCTGCCCACCTAATGCAAACCGAGACTGACCCCTGACTCCAACCTGAGGAATCGCAAACCAACCAAGAGTGACCCCTGTTCCAGACACAAGAAGAACAAAGAAGGTCTGAGCAGAGAATCATTGAATCATACTGCGCAGAAGAAGTCCTTCGGCCCATCGAGTCAGCACCAACACATTAGAAACACCGGAACCCCCACCTAATCCCATCAGCCAGCACTTGGCCCATAGCCCTGAATGTTATGGTGTGCTCATCCAGGAACTTTTTAAAGGATGTGAGGCAACCTGCCTCCACCATCCTCTCAAGTAGCGCATTCCAGACCGTCACCACCCTCTCGGTAAAAAAGCTTTTTCCTCACATCCCCCCAATGGCTCATTGTTCCACCGGAGCAAAGTAGAGAGGGAGCGATTCGTATCAGGAGTGGCCGAGGGTAAGAGAGCGATTTTTTTTAACCTTACTTTTTAGCGGAGTTTTTTTTCAGTTAAACAGGAAACCAGAAGTAGGCCGCGGGGAGGCCTGGGAAGGTTTTTTTTGCCCAATAAATTTGAACAGGGAGGTAACCCGAGACCCTACACGTGTAACGTCCCCCACTCTCCCCCCTCCTCTAACGTAAAAAAAAAGACTCGGAGTGAGGGCAGGTAAGCTTTTTTTCCTCTCTTTTGTTTCTTAGTAAGGGAAGTTAGCAGGGATGTCAGTGCAGGCAGTGCAATGTTCCTCCTGAGGGATGTTTGAGGTGAGAGACACCAGTGTCCCGGCTGAGTACACCTGCAGGAAGTGCACCCAATTCCAGCTCCTTGAAGACCGTGTTAGGGATCTGGAGCTGGAACTGGATGAACTCAGGATCACTCGGGAAGCAGAGGCAGCTATAGATAGAAGCTACAGGGAGGTAGTTACTCCTAGAAATGATACGTGGGTGTTGACTAGAAGGGGTAAGAAGCAGTCAGAGCAGCGATCCCCTGGATCCCCTGTTCCTCTGTATAACAAGTATTCTGTTTTGGATACTGTTAGGGGCGGCACGGTAGCACAGTGGTTAGCACTGCTGCTTCACAGCTCCAGGGACCTGGGTTCGATTCCCGGCTTGGGTCACTGTCTGTGTGGAGTTTGCACATTCTCCTCGTGTCTGCGTGGGTTTCCTCCGGGTGCTCCGGTTTCCTCCCACAGTCCAAAGATGTGCGGGTTAGGTTGATTGGCCAGGTTAAAAATTGCCCCTTAGAGTCCTGGGATGTGTAGGTTAGAGGGATTAGTGGGTAAATATGTGGGGGTAGGGCCTGGGTGGGATTGTGGTCGGTGCAGACTCGATGGGCCGAATGGCCTCCTTCTGCACTGTAGGGTTTCTATGATTTCTATGATAAACAGGGGTAAGCCATGGGGTACAGGTCACTGGCACAGAGTCTGCCCCTGTTGCTGAGAAGGGAAGGGGGGAGAGGAGTAGAGCATTAGTTATTGGGGACTCCATAGTTAGGGGGATAGATAGGAGATTCTGTGGGAACAAGAGGGACTCGTGGCTGGTGTGTTGCCTCCCAGGTGCCGGGGTCCGTGATGTCTTGGATCGTGTTTTAGGGATCCTTAAGGGGGAGGGGGACCAGCCCCAAGTCGTGGTTCACACAGGCACCCAAGACATAGGTAGGAACAGGGATGGGGATGTCAGGCAGAAATTCAGGGAGTTAGGGTGGAAGCTTAGGGCTGGAACAAACAGAGTTATCATCTCTGGTTTGTTACCCGTGCCATGTGATAGTGAGGAGAGGAATAGGGAGAGAGAGCAGTTGAACACGTGGCTACAGGGATGGTGCAGGAGGGAGGGATTCAGATACCTGGACAATTGGGGCTCATTCTGGGGTAGATGGGACCTCTACAAACGGGATGGTCTACACCTGAACCAGAGGGGTACCAATATCTTGGGGGGGAAATTTGCTAATGCTTTTCGGGAGGGTTTAAACTAATTCAGCAGGGGGATGGGAATCTGAATTGTAGATCCAGTGTACAGGAGGTTGAGAGTAGTGAGGTCATGGATGAGGTTTCAGCGTCGCAGGAGTGTACTGGCAGGCAGGAAGGTGGTTTGAAGTGTGTATACTTCAATGCCAGGAGCATCCGGAATACGGTGGGTGAACTTGCAGCATGGGTTGGTACCTGGGACTTCGATGTTGTGGCCATCTCGGAGACATGGATAGAGCAGGGACAGGAATGGTTGTTGCAGGTTCCGGGGTTTAGATGTTTCAGTAAGAGAAGGGAAGGTGGTAAAAGAGGTGGAGGTGTGGCATTGTTAGTTAAGGACAGTATTACGGTGGCAGAAAGGACATTTGATGATGACTCGTCTACTGAGGTAGTATGGGCTGAGGTCAGAAACAGGAAAGAGAGGTCACCCTGTTGGGAGTTTTCTATAGGCCTCCGAAAAGTTCCAGAGATGTAGAGGAAAGGATTGCAAAGATGATTCTGGATAGGAGCGAAAGTAACAGGGTAGTTGTTATGGGGGATTATTTCTACCAAAATGCATACTTCGCATTTATCAGGACAGAAGCCGAATGCCCGTGACTGCTGAAGTGCTCCCCAACAGGAACATAAGAAATAGGAGCAGGAGTAGGCCATCTAGCCCCTCAAGCCTGCCCCGCCATTCAATAAGATCATGGCTGATCTGACGTGGATCAGTACCACTTACCCGCCTGATCCCCATAACCCTTAATTCCCTTACCGATCAGGAATCCATCCATCCGCGCTTTAAACATATTCAGCGAGGTAGCCTCCACCACCTCAGTGGGCAGAGAATTCCAGAGATTCACCACCCTCTGGGAGAAGAAGTTCCTCCTCAACTCTGTCTTAAACCGACCCCCCTTTATGTTGAGGCTGTGTCCTCTAGTTTTAACTTCCTTACTAAGTGGAAAGAATCTCTCCGCCTCCACCCTATCCAGCCCCCGCATTATCTTATAAGTCTCCATAAGATCCCCCCTCATCCTTCTAAACTCCAACGAGTACAAACCCAATCTCCTCAGCCTCTCCTCATAATCCAAACCCCTCATCTCCGGTATCAACCTGGTGAACCTTCTCTGCACTCCCTCCAATGCCAATATATCCTTCCTCATATAAGGGGACCAATACTGCACACAGTATTCCAGCTGCGGCCTCACCAATGCCCTGTACAGGTGCATCAAGACATCCCTGCTTTTATATTCTATCCCCCTCGCAATATAGGCCAACATCCCATTTGCCTTCTTGATCACCTGTTGTACCTGCAGACTGGGCTTTTGCGTCTCATGCACAAGGACCCCCAGGTCCCTTTGCACGGTAGCATGTTTTAATTTGTTTCCATTGAGATAGTAATCCCATTTGTTATTATTTCCTCCAAAGTGTATAACCTCGCATTTCTCAACGTTATACTCCATTTGCCATATCCTCGCCCACTCACTCAGCCTGTCCAAATCTCTCTGCAGATCATCTCCGTCCTCCACACGATTCACTTTTCCACTTATCTTTGTGTCGTCTGCAAACTTCGTTACCCTACACTCCGTCCCCTCCTCCAGATCATCTATATAAATGGTAAATAGTTGCGGCCTGAGTACCGATCCCTGCGGCACGCCACTAGTTACCTTCCTCCAACCGGAAAAACACCCATTTATTCCGACTCTTTGCTTCCTGTCGGATAGCCAGTCCCCAATCCACTTTAACACACTACCCCCAACTCCGTGTGCCCTAATCTTCTTCAGCAGCCTTTTATGGGGCACCTTATCAAACGCCTTTTGGAAATCCAAAAACACCCCATCCACCGGTTCTCCTCCATCAACCGCCCTAGTCACATCTTCATAAAAATCCAACATGTTCGTCAAGCACGACTTTCCCCTCATGAATCCATGCTGCGTCTGATTGATCGAACCATTTCTATCCAGATGCCCTGCTATCTCCTCTTTAATAATGGATTCCAGCATTTTCCCTACTACAGACGTTAAGCTGACCGGCCTATAGTTACCCGCCTTTTGTCTCCTTCCTTTTTTAAACAGCGGCGTAACATTAGCCGTTTTCCAATCAACCGGCACTACCCCAGAATGCAACGAGTTTTGATAAATAATCACTAACGCATCCGCTATTACCTCTGACATTTCTTTCAATACCCTGGGATGCATTCCATCCGGACCCGGGGACTTGTCCACCTTCGGTCCCATTAGTCTACCCAGCACTGCCTCTCTGGTAACATTAATTGTATTAAGTATTTCTCCTGCTGCCAACCCTCTATCGTTAATATTTGGCAAACTATTTGTGTCCTCCACCATGAAGACCGACACAAAAAACTTATTTAAAGACTCAGCCATATCCTCATTTCCCACTATTAACCCCCCCCCTCTCATCCTCCAAGGGTCCAACATTCACTCTAGCCACTCTATTCCTTTTTATATATTTATAAAAACTTTTACTATCAAGAGAACACTCTTGCCTGGTGATTGTCGAGCGGTGTTCATTCATCCGTTGTTGTAGCGTATGCATGGTCTCCCCAATGTACCATGCCTCGGGACATCCTTTCCTGCAGCGTATCAGGTAGACAACGTTGGCCGAGTTGCAAGAGTATGTACTGTGTACCTGGTGGATGGTGTTCTCACGTGAGATGATGGCATCCGTGTCGATGATCCGGCACGTCTTGCAGAGGTTGCTGTGGCAGGGTTGTGTGGTGTTGTCCAGTCACTAAAGCAGCCACTGTCATCACCCTCAGTCTCCTACAACTGAGCCAATTTTGAATCCACTTTATCAAATTACCCTGTATCCCATGTGAATTTATCTTCTTGACAAGTCTCCCATGTGGGACCTTGTCAAAGGCGTTGCTGAAATCCATATAAACTACATCGACTGCACTCCCCTCGTCTACACACCTGGTCACCTCCTCAAAAAATTCAATCAAATTTGTTAAGCATGACCTTCCTCTGACAAAGCCATGCTGACTATCACTGATCAAGCTTTGCCTCTCCAAGTGGAGACAGATGCTCTCCTTCAGAAGTTTCTCTTATGGTTACCCTACCGCTGACGCGAGACTCACTGGTCTGTAGTTCCCTGGTTAATCTCCACAACCCTTCTTAAATAGCGGAACCACATTAGCTGTTCTCCAGTCATCTGGCACCTCCAGTGGCCAGAGAGGAATTGAAAATTTGGGTCAGAGCCCCTGCAATCTCCTCCCTTGCCTCTCACAGCAGCCTCGGACAGAATTCACCTGGACCTGGAGATTTATCCACTTTTAAGGCTGCCAATACCTTGTCCTTCCCAATGTCAATTTGCTCAAGAACCTCACAGTCTCTCTCCCTGAATTCCATACCAGCTGAAGAAGGGGCTGAGGAGAGCTAGGAGGGGGCATGAGAAGTCCTTGGCGGGTCGGATCAAAGAAAACCCCAAGGCTTTTTACTCTTATGCGAGGAATAAAAGAATGACCAGGGTGAGTCTGGGGCCGGTCAAGGACGGCAGTGGGAATTTGTGCATGGAGTCAGAAGAGATAGGAGAGGTGATGAATGAATACTTTTCTTTGGTGTTCACCAAGGAGAGGGGCCATGTTTTTGAGGAAGAGATGGTGTCACAGGCTGATAGGCTGGAGGAAGTAGATGTTCGGAGGGAAGATGTACTAGCAATTTTGAATAAACTGAAAGTTGATAAGTCCCCTGGGCCTGATGAAATATATCCTAGGATTCTTTGGGAGGCAAGGGATGAGATAGCAGAGCCTTTGGCGTTGATCTTTGCGTCCTCACTGTCCACGGGGGTGGTGCCAGAGGACTGGAGAGTGGCGAATGTCGTTCCTCTGTTTAAGAAAGGGAATAGAAATGACCCTGGTAATTATAGGCCGGTTAGTCTTACTTCGGTGGTTGGTAAGTTGATGGAAAAGGTCCTTAGGGATAGGATTTACGACCATTTAGAAAGATGCAGCTTAATCCGGGTTAGTCAGCACGGATTTGTGAAGGGCAAGTCTTGCCTCACAAATTTGATAGAATTTTTTGACGAGGTAACTAAGTGTGTAGATGAAGGTAGTGCAGTTGATGTCATATACATGGATTTTAGTAAGGCGTTTGATAAAGCCCCCCACGGTCGGCTTATGAAGAAAGTAAGGATGTGTGGGATAGAGGGAAGTTTGGCCGATTGGATAGGTAACTGGCTATCTAACAGAAGACAGAGGGTGGTGGTGGATGGAAAATTTTCAGACTGGAAACCGGTTACCAGCGGAGTGCCACAGGGATCAGTACTTGGTCCTCTGCTATTTGTAATTTTTATAAATGACTTGGAGGAGGGGGCTGAAGGGTGGATCACTAAATTTGCTGATGACACCAAGATTGGTGGAGTAGTGGATGAGGTGGAGGGCTGTTGTAGGCTGCAAAGAGATATAGATAGGATGCAGAGCTGGGCTGAAAAATGGCAAATGGAGTTTAACCCTGACAAATGCGAGGTGATTCATTTTGGTAGGACAAATTTAAATGTGGATTACAGGGTCAAAGGTAGGGTTCTGAAGAGTGTGGAGGAACAGAGAGATCTTGGGGTTCATATCCATAGATCTCTGAAGGTTGCCACTCAAGTGGATAGAGCCGTGAAGAAGGCCTATAGTGTGTTGGCGTTCATTAACAGGGGGTTTGAGTTTAAGAGCCGTGGGGTTATGCTGCAACTGTACAGGACCTTGGTGAGACCACATTTGGAATATTGTGTGCAGTTCTGGTCACCTCACTACAAGAAGGATGTGGAAACACTGGAAAGAGTGCAAAGGAGATTTACCAGGATGCTGCCTGGTTTGGAGGGTAGGTCTTATGAGGAAAGGTTGAGGGAACTTGGGCTTTTCTATTTGGAGCGGAGGAGGTTGAGAGGAGACTTGATAGAGGTTTATAAGATGATGAGGGGGATAGATAGAGTGAACGTTCAAAGACTATTTCCTCGGGTGAATGGAGCAGTAACTAGGGGGCATAACTATAGGGTTCATGGTGGGAGATATAGGAAGGATGTCCGAGGTAGGTTTTTTACTCAGAGAGTGGTTGGGGTGTGGAATGGACTGCCTGCAGGGATAGTGGAGTCAGAAACTTTAGGAACATTTAAGAAGCTATTGGATAGGCACACGGAGTACTTCGGGATGATAGGGAGGAAATAGCTTGATCTGGGTTTCAGACAAAGCTCGGCACAACATCGTGGGCCGAAGGGCCTGTTCTGTGCTGTACTGTTCTATGTTCATACCATTGTCCTCATTCGCTTGGGCGAAAACGGATGTGAAGTATTCATTCAACAGGGGGACCTCACTGTCCGCTGAGCCTGCTCTGCCATATTCCTCCTTAAATATAAGATCATAGGAAATAGGAGCAGAGATAGGGATGTAATGGCCGAGTGATGTTATCGCTAGACTATTGATCTGGAAACTCAGTTAATGTTCTGGGGACCTGGGTTCGAATCCTGCCACGGCAGATGGTGGAATTTGAATTTAATAAAAAATATCTGGAATTAAGAATCTACTGATGACCATGAAATCCTTGTCGATTGTCATAAAACCCATCTGATTCACTAATGTCCATTAGGGAAGGAAATCTGCTGTCCTTACCCGGTCTGGCCTATGTGTGACTCCAGACCTACAGCAATGTGGTTGACTCTCAAATGTTCGGGATGAGCAATAAATTCTGGCCCAGCCAGTGATGTTCCCGTCTCCAAAAATGAATAACATGCAGAGGCAAGCCTGCTGTTTGTCTGTTACGTTGCATTGATGTTTTGAGCATAGAATCCCTACAGTGCAGAAGGAGGCCATTCAGCCCACCGACCATGTACCCACCCAGGCCCTATTCCCATAACCCCACATATTTACCCTGCTAATCCCCCTGACACTAAGGGAAAATTTAACATGGCCAATCAACCTAGCCCACACATCTTTGGACTGTGGGAGGAAAGCGGAGCACCCGGAGGAAACCCAAGCAGACACGGGGAGAATGTGCAAACTCCGCACACAGTGACCTGAGGCTGGAATTGAACCCGGGTCCCTGGCGCTGTGATGCAGCAGTGCTAACCACTGTGCCACCGTGCCACCCTTCAGTGGAACCAGTACCTTCAATGGCTTCAAGAAAATGTGTCAGAGTTTTGTCTTGTAAACAGTTTCTGGAACCAGTGAGACTACTGCTCCAGTGTCAAGTTCCATCCTTACTGGCTGTCCATCCAGGAGTCGAGTAATCCAGTATTGGTGTGTAGCAGCAGAGATGGCGAGCACATTCAGTGATAATGCCTCCTCAGACAAAGACACTTATGTCAGACTCGTATTTATTGACTACAGCTCAGCCTTCAACACCATTATTCCTACAAAACTCATCTCCAAACTCCGAGGTCTGGGGCTCGGCTCCTCCCTCTGCGGCTGGATCCTGAACTTCTTAACCCACAGACTGCAATCAGTAAGGATAGGCAACAACACGTCCCCCACAACCATCCTCAACACCTGTGCCCCATAAGGCTGTGTTCTCAGCTCCCTACTATACTCCTTATACACCTATGACTGTGCGGCCAAATTCCCCTCCAATTCGATTTTCAAGTTTGCTGATGACACCACCACAGTGGATCAGATCTCAAACAATGATGAGACAGAGTACAGGAATGAGATAGAGAATCTGGTGAACTGGTGGGACAACAATAATCTCTCCCTCAATGTCAACAAAACGAAGGAGATTGTCATCGACTTCAGGAAGCGTAAAGTAGAACATGTCCCTGTCTCCATCAATGGGGACGAAGTAGAAAGAATCGAAAGCTTCAAGATTTTAGGTGTCCAGATCACCAACAACCTGTCCTGGTCCCCCCATGCTGACACTATAGTTAAGAAAACCCACCAATGCCTGTACTTTCTCAGAAGACGAAGGAAATTTGGCATGTCCGCTAAAAGTCTCACCAACTTTTACAGATGCACCATAGAAAGAATTCTTTCTGGTTGTATCACAGCTTGGTATGGTTCCTAATCTGTCCAAGACTGCAGGAAACTACAAAGGGTCGAAGTCCAGTCCATCACGCAAACCAGCCTCCCATCCATTGTCTCTGTCTATACTTCCCGCTGCCTCGGAAAAGCAGTCAGCAACATCAAGGACCCCATGCACCCCGTTGAGAAAAAGATACAAAAGTCTGAGGGTCACGCATCAACCGACTCAAGAACAGCTTCTTCCCTGCTGCTGTCAGACTTTTGAATGGACCTACCTTGCATTAAGTTGATCTTTCTCTGCACCCTAGCTATGTCTGTAACACTACATTCTGCACTCTTGTTTCCTTCTCTATGAACGGTATGCTTTGTCTGTATAGCGCGCAAGAAACAATACTTTTCACTATGTTAATACATGCGACAATAATAAATCAAATCAATTTCAAATCAGACTGAGTTGCGACATTTTTCTCGATGCTTTTGTACAGCATGAACATTTCTCCTTTTGTTCTGTTTAAATGCGATCGCGCTTTGTTCTTGTTTCTCATTTTTATTTCGAGCTTGCTTTTTCTTCCAGCATGTACATTGTGTGTGTCATTTTTTTTTTACACAGATTTGACATACTGGGCGGCATTTTACCATTTTTTGTCTAAGTGCTGTGCGGGCTTGAAACTGGGAGAGTTTCAGATCCGTCTTTTGGGAGTGTTTTCAGGCCCCCTGCATATGCTCTCTGCCTGCAAAATTCTGAATGTGCCTGTTACTCGCTGCAGAAGCCTGTGGGCAGGGCTTAATGTGCCCGAAAGCCTGCAGAGGGAGGTAGTGTACATGTGCAGGCCTCTGATGCTGCACATGCACATTGGCAGTAGCAGGCATCTGACAGAGAGAGCTGTCAGGCCTCGCGAGTGCAGGCAGCCTGAAACAGCTCTCCTCTTCTGCAACTGCGGGGGCCCGTGGCCCGAGATATAGCCCCCGCCAATTCTAGCTGCCGCCCAGACCAATCACGGACCTCCTCCCTCCCCCACCGATCGCAGCCCCGCTGCCCTTCCCCCCACCGATCACTGCAGTGGCAGTGGGCTTCCTCCTCCCATTAGTCCCATCCCCGCTGGCCCCTCCCCCATTATCTCCACCTCCAGTGACCCCTCCCAACATTATCCCTGCCCCCAGTGGCCCCTTCCCCATTAGCCCCGCCCCAGCACTGCCCAGTGGGCATTGCCCAGGTTCCAGGGTGGCACTACCAGTCTGGCACTGCCCAAGGGGCACCCCTCCCCCTTGCCCTCAGCCTCCCCGGGGGGGGTCTCAATGGCCTCCAGTTCCACCGGCGATGTCAAGTCGACTGCTCCCGGTTCATGGGGAGCATGTCTATTCCTCGCCGGCGAGAACCTTTCCCGGCGAATATATAGAGGGCAGGGCTGGACGACTGAGCGCCGGGCTCGCGAATGACATGTAAATGATTCTTTAAATAAATTTACATATATTAATCTGCCTCTTGCCCATTTCTGGAGAGAGGCTGACCGTGCCGGAAATCCGGCGCTTGTAAAATGGCACCGGTCGCAAAACCCAGCACCATTCGCGCTAAACGCTTTACGCCCCACTTTATGACCGCAATGCGATGGTAAAATCACCCCCATTGTGTTTTTACACCAACATTCAGCTGCAGAATGCCCTGGCTTTGCACACTGATAACATGTGCTAATCCCAAGGTCATTGGGTGGCAATACAGCCATTTTGTGCATACAAGTACACAAATTCCATTCTGAGCTTCTTTCACAACCACTTCTGGAGTAGCAGCAATTTCCATGGCCTTTTTTCAGAGCAAAGTTAGCAAAACTGCCTCGCTGCACAGTGCACAGACAAATCTGTTCTGAATTGTGTCACTCAGCACATCTCCAAGCACAGCACCCCCCCCCCCACAACAACACCCCCCACCCCCGCCATCACTCGGGACAGTGGACACAATAATATCTGTTGCTATTTTGTTTGCCTGCTTGGTATAGGAGCTCCATTGCTCCACATTTTCATCAGTGTCCCTGGACGCCGAAAACGCCCGTCATTTGCGACACCAATGGATGTCTCCCGTATGCACGTGTTTCCAGCAACGTGTTTCCAGCAACGTGTTTCCAGCAACGTGTTTCCAGCAGCTACCTTGATTCCTCTCTCACAGAAGGAAACAAGCTTCAGCCTCTTATTCAACACATCCAGCTGGATAAGCGCTCTGCAGCAGATTGTCGTTACTCATGTCCACCTAGTTTATTTTCAAACTTTTCTGTTCCTGACTTTTCTTGGTAAATTTCTTCATCTTGGGTCACCAGTTGCACCGTGTGTGCTGCTCATCCTTATGTTGCATATTGAAGAATGACATAATGTGGAGATGCCGGCATTGGACTGGGGTGGGCACAGTAACATGTCTCACAACAGGTTAAAGTCCCATAGGGTTATTTTGTATCATGAGTTTTCGGAGTGTTGCCCGTCAGGAACACCAGCTGAAGGCACAGTGTTAGTTTTCACACTCACCTGATGAAGGAGCAGCGCTCCGAAAGCTTCTGCTACCAAATAAACCTGTGGGACTTTAAGCTGGTGTTGTGAGACTTCTTACTGAAGAATGACATTAGGGAGCACAGAGGGTTAAAACAACAAAAGCTTCATTTTTACGGGTGTGTGTTCTCTTGCGTGGCGGCTGCTTCTCTGCCTGTTTTCCACACTAGGGACTTATGACATCACTACCAGTGGATACAGCACCAATCCCTGCGGCACACCATTGGTCACAGGCCTCTAGCCTGAAAAACAACCCTCCACCATCACCCTCTGTCTCTTACCGGCAAGCCAACTTGGTATCAAGCTGCCAAGTTCTCTCTGGATCCCATGTGATCTAACCTTACTGATCAGTCTACCATGCGGCACGCATTCGAAGACCTTGCTAAAGTCCATGTAGACACAGTCTACCACACTGCCCTCAACTATTTTCTTGCTCACCCCTTCAAAAAACTCTATCAAATTTTTAAGACACAATTTCCCACACACAAAGCCGTGCTGATTATCCTTAATCAGTCATAGAGTCATAGAATCAGAGATTTATAGCATGGAAACAGGCCCTTCAGCCCAACTTGTCCATGCCGCCCAGTTTTTACCATTACGCTAGTCCCAATTGCCCACGTTTGGCCCATATCCCTCTGTACTCATCTTACCCATGTAACTGTCTAAATGCTTTTTAAAAGACAAAATTGTACCCGCCTCTACTACTGCCTCTGGCAGTTTGTTCCAGACACTCACCACCCTCTGTGTGAAACAAATTGCCCTTTTGGACCTTTTTGTATCTCTCCCCTCTCACCTTAAACCTCTGCCCTCTAGATTTAGATTCCCTTGCCTTTGACTATCGAGCTGATCTACGCCCCTAATTATTTTATAGACCTCTATAAGATCACCCCTCAGCCTCCTACGCTCCAGGGAAAAAGTCCCAGTCTATCCAGCCTCGCCTTATAACTCAAACCATCAAGTCCTGGTAGCATCCAAGTAAACCTCTTCTGCATTCCTTTTAGTTTAATAATATCCTTTCTATAATAGGGTGACCAGAATTGCACACAGTATTCCACGTGTGGCTTTACCAACGTCTTGTACAACTTCAACAAGACATCCCAACTCCTGTATTCAATGTTCTGACCATTCAAACCAAAACCGAATGCCTTCTTCACCACTCTGTCCACCTGTGACTCCACTTTCAAGGAGCTATGAACCTGTACCCCTAGATCTCTTTGTTCTGTAACTCTCCCCAATGCCCTACCATGAACTGAATAAATCCTGCCCTGGTTCGATCTACCAAAATGAATCACCTCGCATTTATCTAAATTAAACTCCATCTGCCATTTGTCAGCCCACTGGCCCAATTGATCAAGATCCTGTTGCAATCCCAGAAAACCTTCTTCATTGTCCACTATGTCACCAATCTTGGTGTCATCTGCAAACTTACTAACCACGCCTCCTAAATTCTCATCCAAATCATTAATATAAATGAAAAATAACAGTGGACCCAGCACTGATCCTGAGGCACACCGATGGTCACAGGCCTCCAGTCTGAAAAACAACCCTCTACAACCCCCTGTCTTCGGTCGTCAGCCAATTTTGTATCCATTTAGCTACCTCATCCTGGATCCCATGGCATTTAACCTCATGCAACAATCTACCATGCGGTACCTTGTCAAAGGCCTTGCTAAAGTCCATGTAGACAACATCAACTGCACTGCCCTCATCTACGTTCTTCATTACCCCTTCAAAAAGTTCAATCAAATTTGTGAGACATGATTTTCCACTCACAAAGCCATGCTGACTGTCCCTAATCAGTCCTTGCATCTCTAAATGCCTGTAGATCCTGTCTCTCAGAATACCTTACAATAACTTACCCACTACAGATGTGAGGCTCACCAGCCTGCAGTTCCCAGACTTTTCTCTGCAGCCCTTCTTAAACAAAGACATATTTGCCACCCTCCAATCTTCAGGCACCTCATCTGTAGTTGTCGATGATTCAAATATCTCTGCCAGGGGACCTACAATTTCCTCCCTAGTCTCCCACAACATCCTGGGATACATTTCATCAGGTCCTGGGGATTTATCTACTTTGATGCGCTTTAAGACTTCCAGCACCCCCTTCTCTGTAATATGTAGAGTCATAGAGGTTTACAGCATGGAAACAGGCCCTTCGGCCCAACGTGTCTAGATAGACTTATCTAGATAGCCATATGAACGGAGTGGGAATGGAGGGATACAAAAGAATGGTCTAGTTTGGACCAGGGAGCGGCACGGGCTTGGAGGGCCGAAGGGCCTGTTCCTGTGCTGTATTGTTCTTTGTCCATGCCGCCCTTTTTTTTTAAAAGCCCCTAAGCTAATCCCAATTGTCCGCATTTGGCCCATATCCCTCTATACCCATGGTACCCATGTAACTATCTAAATGCTTTTTAAAAGATAAAATTGTACCCGCCTCTACTACTACCTCTGGCAGCTTGTTCCAGACACTCATCATCCTCTGTGAAAAAATTGCCCCTCTGGACACTTTTGTATCTCTCCCCTTAAACCTATGCCCTCTAGTTTTAGACTCCCCTACCTTTGGGAAAAGATATTGACTATCTACCTTGTCTATGCCCCTCATTACTTTATAGACGTCTATAAGGTCACCCCTCAGCCTCCTACGCTCCAGAGAAAAAAGTCCCAGTCTATCCAGTCTCTCCTTATAACTCAATCCATCAAGTCCCGGTAGCATCCCAGTA
Organism: Mustelus asterias; assembly: GCF_964213995.1. Classification (NCBI taxonomy): domain Eukaryota; kingdom Metazoa; phylum Chordata; class Chondrichthyes; order Carcharhiniformes; family Triakidae; genus Mustelus; species Mustelus asterias. The sequence goes on along the minus strand of NC_135803.1, from coordinate 159,331,551 downwards.
AATCTTTTCTGCACTCTTTCTAGTTTAATAATATCCTTTCTATAATAGGGTGACCAGAACTGTACACAGTATTCCAAGTGTGGCCTTACCGATGTCTTGCACAACTTTAACAAGATGTCCCAGTTTCTGTATTCAATGTTCTGACCAATGAAACCAAGCATGCCGAGTGCCTTCTTCACCACTCTGCCCACCTGTGACTCCACTTTCAAGGAACTATGAACATGTACCCCTAGATCTCTTTGTTCTGTAACTCTCCCCAACACCCTACCATTAACTGAGTAAGTCCTGCCCTGTTTCAATCTACCAAAATGCATCACCTCGCATTTGTCTAAATTAAACACCATCTGCCATTCCTCAGCCCACTGGCCCAATTGATCAAGATCCCGTTGCAATCCTAGAAAACCTTCTTCATTGTCCACTATGCCACCAATCTTGGTGTCATCTGCAAACTTACATAAGAACATAAGAAATAGGAGCAGGAGTAGGCCATCTGGCCCTTCAAGCCTGCCCCGCCATTCAACAAAATCATGGCTGATCTGAAGCGAATCAGTTCCACTTACCCGCCTGCTCCCCATAACCCCTAATTCCCTTATCGATCAGAAAACTATCTACCCGTGATTTAAACATATTCAACGAGGAAGCCTCCACCACTTCAATGGGCAGAGAATTCCAGAGATTCACTACCCTCTGAGAGAAGAAGTTCCCCCTCAACTCTGTTCTGAACCGGCCCCCCCTTATTTTGAGGCTGTGCCCTCTAGTTCTGGTTTCCCTTCTAAGTGGAAAGAATCTCTCCACCTCTACCCCATCCAGCCCCTTCATTATCTTATATGTCTCTACAAGATCACCCCTCATCCTTCTAAACTCCAACGAGTACAGACCCAATCTGTTTAATCTCTCCTCATAAGCCACACCCCTCATCTCCGGTATCAACTTGGTGAACCTTACTAACCATGTCCCCTATATTCTCATCCAAATCATTAATATAAATGACAAATAACAGTGGGCCCAGCACTGATCCCTGAGGCACACCGCTGGTCACAGGCCTCCAGTTTGAAAAACAACTCTCTACAACCACCCTCTGGCTTCTGTCAAGAAGCCAATTTTGTATCCATTTAGATACCTCACCCTGGATCCAGTGAGATTTAACCTTATGCAACAACCTACCATGCGGTACCTTGTCAAAGGCCTTGCTAAAGTCCATGTAGACAACATCAACTGCACTGCCCTCATCTACCTTCTTGGTTACCCCTTCAAAAAACTCAAGACATCACTATTTATTTCCCCAAGATCCCTAACAGTGAATACTGATGAAAACCCAGCTCTTGTAGATCCACACATAGATGACCTTGTTGATCCTTAAGAGGCCCTACTCTCTCTTTTGCCCTTTATGTATTTGTAGAAGCTCTTGGGATTCTCCTTTGCCTTATCTGCCAAAACAATCTCATGTCTCCTTTTTGCCCTCCTAATTTCTTTCTTAACTCTACTCCGACACCCTCTATACTCTTTGAGGGATCCACTTGATCCCAGCTGCCTATGCACGTCATATACCTCCTTCTTCTTCCAGACCAGGGCCACAATATCCCGAGTCATCCAGGGTTCCCTATTTCTGTCAGCCTTGCCCTTCACTCTAAAAGGAATGTGCTTACCCTGAATGCTGGCTAACACACTTTTGAAAGCCTCCCACTTACCAGACGTCCCGTTGCCTTCCTAGAGACTTCCCCAATTAACTTTTGAAAGTTCCTGTCTAATACCATCAAAATTGGCCTTGCCCCAATTTAGAATTTTAACTTTTGGGCTAAATCTATCATTCTCCATAGCTATCTTAAAACTAATGGAATTATAGTCACTGGTCCCAAAGTGATCCCTCACTCACACTTCTGTCACCTGCCCTTCCTTATTTCCCAAGAGGTCAAGTTTTGCCCCCTCTCTAGTTGGGTCATCCACATACTGAATGAGAAATTCCTCCTGAATACACTCAACAAATTTCTCTCCATCCAATCCTCTAATACTATGGCTATCCCAATCAATGTTGGGAGAGTTAAAGTCTCCTACTATTATCACCCTATTTTTCTTGGAGCTATCTGTAATCTCCTTACATATTTGCTCCTCAATTTCCCACTGACTATTTGGGGGTCTATAGTGCAATCCTTTCAAAGTGATCTTCCCCCCTTCTTATTTCTCAGTTCTACCCATATAGACTCAGTGGGCGAACCCTCAGAAATATTCCCTCTCAGTACGGCTGTGATGTTCTCCCTAATCAAAACACAACTCCCCCTCCTCTCTTACCTCCTGTTCTATCTTTCCTATAGCATCTGTACCCTGGAACATTGAGCTGCCAGTCCTTTTCCTGCCTTAGCCATGTTTCAGTAATTGCTATAATATCCCAGTCCCCTGTATCCATCCATGCCCTGAGTTCATCTGCCTTGCCCGTCAGGCCTCTTGATTGAAGTGGTGGAGGCTACCTCGTTGAATATGTTTAAGTCACGGATAGATGGATTTCTGATCGGTAGGGGAATTAAGGGTTATGGGGAGCAGGCGGGTAAGTGGAACTGATTCACTTCAGATCAGCCATGATCTTGTTGAATGGCGGGGCAGGCTCAAGGGGCTAGATGGCCTAATCCTGCTCCTATTTCTTATGTTCTTATGTAAATAAATGCAGTTTAATCTGGACATCCCCTGCTCTCTGTCCTGCTCTTGTCTGACCTGTCTAGTACTAGGATTACGTTACGCTGCTTTTGCTATATAATGTGCTGTCTTTAATTTCCGTGCTGCCCTCAACCTTCTCTTCTGTCTCCCTACTGCTTTGGGTCCCACCCCCTTGCCAAACTACTTCAAATCCTCAGTGATACAGTAATACAACAGAGCTTCAGTAAACTAATAAAAATTAATACATATACGTAACCGAATCATACTATGCTTTGTTAAGACTTCCTTAATAATAGATTCTAGAGACTAGTGCGGTTGACGGAGGGGAACCGGTGGATACGGTGTTTTTGGATTTCCAAAAGGCGTTTGATAAGGTGCCTCACAAAAGGTTGCTGAAGAAGATTGTGTCACACGGAGTTGGGGGTAGGGTGTTAGCGTGGATTGGGGATTGGCTATCCGACAGGAAGCAGAGAGTCGGAATAAATGGGTGCTTTTCTGGTTGGCGGATGGTAACTAGTGGCGTGCCACAGGGATCGGTACTGGGGCCTCAACTATTTACCATTTATATAGACGATCTGGAGGAGGGGACTGAGTATAGGGTAACAAAGTTTGCAGACGACACAAAGATAAGTGGAAAAGTGAATCGGGTGGAAGGCGTAGAAGGTCTGCAGAGAGATTTGGACAGGCTGAGTGAGTGGGCGAGGATCTGGCAGATGGAGTATAACATTAACAAATGCGAGGTTATTCACTTTGGAAGAAATAATAGCAAATTGGATTATTATCTAAATGGAAAGAAATTACAACATGCTGCTGGGCAGAGGGACCTGGGGGTCCTTGTGCATGGGACGCAAAAACCCAGTCTGCAGGTGCAACAGGTGATCAAGAAGGCAAATGGGATGTAGAACATAGAACATAGAACATAGAACATTACAGCGCAGAACAGGCCCTTCGGCCCACGATGTTGCACCGACCAGTTAAAAAAAAAACTGTGACCCTCCAACCTAAACCAATTTCTTTTCGTCCATGAACCTATCTACGGATCTCTTAAACGCCCCCAAACTAGGCGCATTTACAACTGATGCTGGCAGGGCATTCCAATCCCTCACCACCCTCTGGGTAAAGAACCTACCCCTGACATCGGTTCTATAACTACCCCCCCTCAATTTAAAGCCATGCCCCCTCGTGCTGGATTTCTCCATCAGAGGAAAAAGGCTATCACTATCCACCCTATCTAAACCTCTAATCATCTTATATGTTTCAATAAGATCCCCTCTTAGCCGCCGCCTTTCCAGCGAAAACAATCCCAAATCCCTCAGCCTCTCCTCATAGGATCTCCCCTCCATACCAGGCAACATCCTGGTAAACCTCCTCTGCACCCTCTCCAAAGCCTCCACATCCTTCCTGTAATGTGGGGACCAGAACTGCACACAGTACTCCAAGTGCGGCCGCACCAGAGTTGTGTACAGTTGCAACATAACGCTACGACTCCTAAATTCAATCCCCCTACCAATAAACGCCAAGACACCATATGCCTTCCTAACAACCTTATCTACTTGATTCCCAACTTTCAGGGATCTATGCACACATACACCTAGATCCCTCTGCTCCTCCACACTATTCAAAGTCCTCCCGTTAGCCCTATACTCAACACATCTGTTATTCCTACCAAAGTGAATTACCTCACACTTCTCCGCATTAAACTCCATCCGCCACCTCTCGGCCCAACTTTGCAACCTGTCTAAGTCTTCCTGCAAACTACGACACCCTTCCTCACTGTCTACCACACCACCGACTTTGGTGTCATCAGCAAATTTGCTAATCCACCCAACTATACCCTCATCCAGATCATTAATAAATATTACAAACAGCAGTGGCCCCAAAACAGATCCCTGAGGTACACCACTTGTAACCGCACTCCATGATGAATATTTACTATCAACCACCACCCTCTGTTTCCTATCCGCTAGCCAATTCCTGATCCAATTTCCTAGATCACCCCCAATCCCATACATCTGCATTTTCTGCAGAAGCCTACCATGGTGAACCTTATCAAACGCCTTACTAAAATCCATATATACCACGTCCACTGCCTTGCCCCCATCCACCTCCTTGGTCACTTTCTCAAAAAACTCAATAAGGTTAGTAAGGCACGACCTACCTGCCACAAAACCATGCTGACTATCACCTATCAATTCATTACTCTCCAAATAACTATAAATCCTATCCCTTATAATTTTTTCCAACATCTTGCCGACAACAGAAGTGAGACTCACCGGTCTATAATTCCCGGGGAAGTCTCTGTTCCCCTTCTTAAACAATGGGACAACATTCGCTAACCTCCAATCTTCTGGTACTATACCAGAGGCCAACGACGACCTGAAGATCAGAGCCAGAGGCTCTGCAATCACTTCTCTTGCCTCCCAGAGAATCCTTGGATAAATCCCATCCGGACCAGGGGATTTATCTATTTTCAGACCCTCCAGAATATCCTGCACATCCTCCTTATCAACTGTAATACTGTCTATTCTACTCCCCTGCAACCCAGTGTCCTCCTCAGCTATATTCATGTCCCCTCGCGTGAACACCGAAGAGAAATATTGGTTCAATGCTTCACCAATCTCCTCCGGTTCCACACATAACTTCCCTCTGCCATCTATAACTGGCCCTAAACTTGCCCTAACCGACCTTCTGTTCTTGACATACCTATAGAACGCCTTAGGATTCTCTTTAACCCTATCCGCCAAAGTCTTCTCATGTCCCCTTTTAGCCCTTCTAAGCTCGCTCTTCAACTCCCTCTTAGCCAATCTAAAGCTTTCTAGTGCACTACCCGAGTGCTCACGTCTCATCCGAACATAAGCCTCCTTTTTCTTTTTAACCAACAAAGAAACTTTTTTGGTGCACCACGGTTCCCTAGCCCTACCAATTCCTCCTTGCCTGACAGGGACATACCTATCACAGACTCGCAGTAGCTGCTCCTTGAAAAAACTCCACATGTCGGACGTTCCCAGTCCCTGTAATCTCCTAGTCCAACCTATGTTTCCTAATTCTCTCCTAATAGCCTCATAATTACCCTTCCCCCAGCTAAAACCACTGGCCCGAGGTTCATGCCTATCCCTTTCCATCACTAAGGTGAACGTAACCGAATTGTGGTCACTATCACCAAAATGCACACCAACTTCCAAGTCTAGCACCTGGTCTGGCTCATTTCCCAGCACCAGATCCAATATAGCCTCACCTCTAGTTGGCCTGTCTACATACTGAGTCAAAAAACCTTCCTGCACGCTTTGAACAAAAACTGACCCCTCTAACGAGCTAGAGCTATAACAATTCCAGTCAATATGAGTCAAGTTAAAATCCCCCATAACAATTGCCCTATTACTTTCACTCCTAAGCAGGATTGACTCCGCAATCCTTTCCTCAACCTCTCTAGAACTTTTAGGAGGTCTATAAAAGACTCCCAACAGGGTGACCTCTCCTCTCCTATTTCTAATCTCCGCCCATACTACCTCAACAGATAAGTCCTCATCAAACCTCCTCTCTGACACTGTGATACAATCTCTGACCAATAATGCTACCCCTCCCCCTCTTCTACCTCCTTCCCTACTTCGACTAAAACATTTGAACCCCGGGACCTGCAGCATCCATTCCTGCCCCTGCTCTATCCATGTCTCTGAAATAGCCACAACATCGAAGTCCCAGGTACTGATCCACGCTGCAAGTTCACCCACTTTATTGCGAATACTCCTGGCATTGAAGTATACACATTTCAAACCCTGCTCCACCCCACCTCTGCAATGCCGTGCATTGCAGTCCCCATCCATGCATCCCTCACTTTCAGCCCCACTACTCAGGATCCCTCCCCCCCCCCGAATCAGTTTAAACCTCCCTGCATGGCCTTAGCAAATTTACCCCCCAGGATATTGGTCCCCTTCTGATTAAGGTGTAGACCATCCTTCTCATAGAGGTCACACCTTCCCCAGTACGAGCCCCAATTGCTTAAGTACCTGAACCCCTCCCTCCTGCACCATCCCCTCAGCCATGAATTCAAACCTTCCCTCTCCCTATTCCTCTCTAAACTATCCCGTGGTACAGGCAAGAGTCCAGAGATAACCACTCTGTCAGGTAACCACCATGTTGGCCTATATCGCGAGGGGGATAGAATATAAAAGCAGAGATGTCTTGCTGCATCTATACAGGGCATTGGTGAGGCCACAGCTGGAATACTGTGTGCAGTATTGGTCCCCTTATTTGCGGAAGGATATATTGGCCTTGGAGGGAGTGCAGAGAAGGTTCACCAGGTTGATACCAGAGATGAGGGGTGTTGATTATGAGGAGAGACTGAGCAGATTGGGTTTGTACTCGTTGGAATTTAGAAGGCTGAGGTGGGATCTTATAGAGACCTATAAGATAATGAAGGGGCTGGATAGGGTAGAGGTGGAGAGATTCTTTCCACTTAGAAAGTAAACTAGAACTAGAGGGCACAGCCTCAAAATAAAGGGGGGTCAGTTTAGGACAGAGTTCAGGAGGAACTTCTTCTCTCAGAGGGTGGTGAATCTCTGGAATTCTCTGCCCACTGAAGTGGTGGAGGCTACCTCGTTGAATATGTTTAAATCACGGATAGATGGATTCCTGATCGGTAAGGGAATTAGGGGTTATAGGGATCAGGCGGGTAAGTGGAACTGATCCACTTCAGATCAGCCATGATCTTATTGAATGGCGGGGCAAGCTCGAGGGGCTAGATGGCCTACTCCTGCTCCTATTTCTTATGTTCTTATTCCAGCATTTTCCATGATTGATGACAGACTAATTGGTCTTGGTTGCCTGTTTTCTCTCTCCCTCCTTTTTTGAATAACAGTGTTACGTTTGTTAAATTCCATTCTGCCAGCAATATGCCAGAGTATTCCAGAATGTTCCAGGGAATTTTGGAAAATCATAGCTATTTCATATACCATCTCTGCAACTATGTCTTTTAGAATCCTGGAGCACAGGTCATGATGTCTGGAGATTTTAGTTGCTTGAGTTTCTACAGTAGTTTTTCTCTGCTGATACTAATTACCTGAATTTCTTCACTCTTTTTCGCCCCTAGTTTATCCTTTACTTCTGTTATGTAACTTCTACTCGAAGACAGACAAAAAATATTTGTTTAATGTTTCTGCCATTTCCTCATTCCCCATGATAGTTTCTCCTCTCTCTACCTCTGAGGGACTAACATTTACTTCTTATTGTATCAATTACATAGAAACATAGAAACCCTACAGTGCAGAAGGAGGCCATTCGGCCCATCGAGTCTGCACCGACCACAATCCCACCCAGGCCCTACCCCCACATATTTACCCGCTAACCCCTCTAACCTATGCATCCCAGGACTCTAAGGGGCAATTTTTAACCTGGCCAATCAACCTAACCCGCACATCTTTGGACTTGAAGTTTTGAAGTTTATTCATTAGTGTCACAAGTATAAAATTATGAAAGGCATAGAACATAGAACATAGAAAGCCACAGCACAAACAGGCCCTTCGGCCCACAAGTTGCGCCGATCACATCCCCACCTCTAGGCCTATCTATAGCCCTCAATCCCATTAAATCCCATGTACTCATCCAGAAGTCTCTTAAAAGACCCCAACGAGTTTGCCTCCACCACCACCGACGTCAGCCGATTCCACTCACCCACCACCCTCTGAGTGAAAAACTTACCCCTGACATCCCCCCTGTACCTACCCCCCAGCACCTTAAACCTGTGTCCTCTCGTAGCAACCATTTCAGCCCTTGGAAATAGCCTCTGAGAGTCCACCCTATCCAGACCCCTCAACATCTTGTAAACCTCTATCAGGTCACCTCTCATCCTTCGTCTCTCCAGGGAGAAGAGACCAAGCTCCCTCAACCTATCCTCATAAGGCATGCCCCCCAATCCAGGCAACATCCTTGTAAATCTCCTCTGCACCCTTTCAATGGCTTCAACATCTTTCCTGTAATGAGGTGACCAGAACTGCGCGCAGTACTCCAAGTGGGGTCTAACCAGGGTCCTATAAAGCTGCAGCATTATCTCCCGACTCCTAAACTCAATCCCTCGATTAATGAAGGCTAGTACGCCATACGCCTTCTTGACCGCATCCTCCACCTGCGAGGCCGATTTAAGAGTCCTATGGACCCGGACCCCAAGGTCCTTCTGATCCTCTACACTGCTAAGAATGGTACCCTTCATTTTATACTGCTGCTCCATCCCATTGGATCTGCCAAAATGGATCACCACACACTTATCCGGGTTGAAGTCCATCTGCCACTTCTCCGCCCAGTCTTGCATTCTATCTATGTCTCGCTGCAACTTCTGACATCCCTCCAAACTATCCACAACACCACCTACCTTGGTGTCGTCAGCAAACTTACCAACCCATCCCTCCACTTCCTCATCCAGGTCATTTATGAAAATGACAAACAGCAAGGGTCCCAGAACAGATCCCTGGGGCACTCCACTGGTCACTGACCTCCATGCAGAGAAAGACCCCTCCACAGCCACTCTCTGCCTTCTGCAGGCAAGCCAGTTCTGGATCCACAAGGCAACAGCCCCTTGGATCCCATGCCCTCTCACTTTCTCAAGAAGTCTTGCATGGGGGACCTTATCGAACGCTTTGCTGAAGTCCATATAGACCACATCCACCGCTCTTCCTTCGTCAATGTGCTTGGTCACATTTTCAAAGAACTCAACCAGGCTCGTAAGGCACGACCTGCCCCTGACAAAGCCGTGCTGACTACTTTTGATCATACTAAACTTCTCTAGATGATCATAAATCCTGTCTCTCAGGATCCTCTCCATCAACTTACCAACCACTGAGGTTAGACTCACCGGTCGGTAATTTCCCGGGCTGTCCCTGTTCCCTTTCTTGAATATAGGGACCACATCCGCAATCCTCCAATCCTCCGGAACCTCTCCCGTCTCCATCGACGATGCAAAGATCATCGCCAAAGGCTCCGCAATCTCCTCCCTCGCCTCCCACAGTAACCTGGGGTACATCCCATCCGGTCCCGGCGACTTACCAACCTTGATGCCATTCAATAGTTCCAACACATCCTCTTTCTTTATGTCCACATGCTCGATCCTTTCTGTCCTCCGCAATCCAGCAGTACAACCACCCAGATCCCTTTCCACCGTGAATACCGAGGTAAAGTATTCATTAAGCACCTCCGCCATTTCTAACGGTTCCGCACAAACTTTTCCCCCTTCACCTTTTAAGGGTCCTATGCCTTCACATCTCATCCTTTTACTCTTGACATATTTGTAGAAAGCCTTGGGATTCTCCTTAATCTTACCCGCCAAGGTCTTCTCATGACCCCTTCTCGCTCTCCTAATTTCCTTCTTAAGCTCCTTCCTACATCGCGTATACTCCTCTAAATCCTTAACACCTCCTAGCTCTCTGAACCTTCTGTACGCCTCTCTTTTCTTATTTACCAGGTTCATCACAACCTTCGTGCACCACGGTTCCCGTACCCTACCAACACCCCCCTGTCTCATCGGAACGTTGTCATGCAGAGCTCCAGACAAACATTCCTTGAAAATCCTCCACTTTCCTTCGGTACTTTTCCCCAAGAATGCCTCCTTCCAATTTACCCGTCTAATTTCCTCCCTGATGACACTGTATTTCCCTTTACTCCAGAGAAACACTTTCCTAGCCTGCCTGACCCTATCTCTTTCCAATGCTATCGTGAAGGAGATAGAATTATGATCGCTATCCCCAAGATGCTCACCCACCGAGAGATCCTCCACCTGTCCAGGTTCATTAGCCAGCACCAGATCAAGTACAGCCTCTCCTCTAGTAGGCTTATCCACATACTGTGTCAGGAAACTCTCCTGGACACACCTAACAAACTCCTCTCCATCCAAACCCCTAGCCCTAGGGATATTCCAATCTATGTTTGGGAAATTAAAATCTCCCATCACGACAACTCTGTTATTCCTACATCTCTCCAGGATCTGTTTCCCCATCTGCTCCTCAACATCTCTGTTACTATTGGGCGGCCTATAGAAAACACCCAGCAAAGTTACCGACCCCTTCCTGTTCCTAACCTCCACCCACAGAGATTCCGTAGTCAGTCCCTCCACGGCGTCCACCTTCTCTACAGCCGTGACACTATCCCTGATCAACAGTGCCACTCCCCCCCCTCTCTTGCCTCCCTCCCTGTCCTTCCTGAAACATCTAAAACCCGGCACCTGAAGCACCCAGTCCTGTCCCTGAGACATCCAAGTCTCCGTAATGGCCACCACATCACAATTCGAAGCAGCAATCCACGCTCCAAGCTCATCCACTTTATTCACTACACTCCTGGCATTAAAATAGACACATCTCAGACCTTCAGCCTGAGCACTTCCCTTCTCCCTCACTCGTCTAACCTCCCTCTTACCCTGTCTACATTCCTTATCTATTTGCGAGCTAACCTCCTCGCTCTCAGTCCCCTCATTTCGATTCCCTCCCCCCAACCTTTCTAGTTTAAAGTCTCACCAGTAGCCTTAGCCAACCTTCCCGCCAGGATATTGGTCCCCCTGGGATTCAAGTGCCACCCGTCTTTTTTAAACAGGTCACACCTGCCCCTAAAGAGGTCCCAATGATCCAAGTACCCAAATCCTTGTCCCTTGCTCCAGTCCCTCAGCCACGCATTAATTCTCCACCGATTCCTGTTCTCACTCTCCCGCGGCACAGGCAGCAATCCCGAGATTACTACCTTTGCATTCCTCTTTCTCAGCTGTCTACCCAACTCCCTATATTCTCTTTTCATGACCCCTTCCCTCTTCCTACCTATGTCAGCAGTACCTATATGCATCACGACCTTGGGCTCCTCTCCCTCCCCCTTCAGGATTTCTGGGACTCGACCAGAGACATCCCGGACCCCTGCACCAGGGAGGCAAACCACCATCCGAGAGTCCCGTCTGTGTCCGCAAAAACGCCTATCTGACCCTCTCACCGTAGAGTCCCCAATTAGCACTACCCTATTAGCACTAGCATAGATAGGGTGAACGGTGGGAAGCTTTTCCCCAGGTCGGTGGTGACGTTCACGAGGGGTCATAGGTTCAAGGTGAAGGGGGGAGGTTTAACACAGATATCAGAAGGACATATTTTACACAGAGGGTGGTGGGGGCCTGGAATGCGCTGCCAGGCAAGGTGGTGGAGGTGGACACACTGGGAACGTTTAAGACTTATCTAGATAGCCATATGAACGGAATGGGAACGGAGGGATACAAAAGAATGGTCTAGTTTGGACCAGGGAGTGGCGCGGGCTTGGAGGGCCGAAGGGCCTGTTCCTGTGCTGTATTGTTCTTTGTTTCAGTAGGTTTACATTAACACTGCAATAAAGTTACTGTGAAAATCCCCGAGTCGCCACACTCCAGTGCCTGTTCAGGTACACTGAGGGAGAATTTAGCATGTCCAATGCACCTAACCAGCACGTCTTTCGGACTGTGGGAGCAAACTGGAGCACCTGGAGGAAACCCACGCAGACGTGGGGAAAATGTGCAGACTCAAAGAACAAAAAACAATACAGCACAGGAACAGGCCATTCGGCCCTCCAAGCCCGCGCCGCTCCTTGGTCCAAACTAGACCATTCTTTTGTATCCCTCCATTCCCACTCCGTTCATGTGGCTATCTAGATAAGTCTTAAATGTTCCCAGTGTGTCCGCCTCCACCACCTTGCCCGGCAGCGCATTCCAGGCCCCCACCACCCTCTGTGTAAAATACGTCCTTCTGATATCCGTGTTAAACCTTCCCCCCCTCACCTTGAAGATATGACCCCTCGTGAACGTAACCACCGACCTGGGAAAAATCTTCCCACCGTTCATCCTATCTATGTCTTTCATAATTCATAATCAGCAAGTCAGATACCATTTACACATCACTCACCTTTAACCTCACCAGCATAAACACCTGTGCCAGGACCCACAGCGGCTCAGACAGCAGTTCCACCACAGCAGAGAGGCCAAATGCCACCACTCCAATCCCATAATGGGGTACCAGTGCTGGGTGCGGGATCGTCACCAACTGGAGCCAGATCCAGCCCAAGAGCAGAGCCCAGCACATGCCCAGTGGAACACTGAAACAAAGAGTACATAAAGAATAATCAGTATGAACTGCCATTGTGTCGGTACTGGGTGATGCAGGGGTTAGAACACTGATAGCCATTCCCAACCCAATCTGAGGTTATGCCTGATTTCAGTTTGTGAAATGCACTTGAGAATTCTTTGTATTCCTTATTTCTTATGCAATAAGTATAGTGGACAAATATTGCTTCGAATCTGGTATTTTGTCCAGGCTCCCCGCATTCTCAGAGAACTCATGGCACCGAAGCTCCTCTCTCACCCTCAGAGAACGCACAGCCCCCAGGCTCCTCTCACACTCAGGGAATGTGCAGCCCACAGGCTTCCCTCGCACTCCCTCAGAGTCATAGAGGTTTACAGCATGGAAACAGGCCCTTCGGCCCCAACTTGTCCATGCCACTCTTTTTTGTAACCACTAAGCTAATCCCAATTGCCTTCGTTTGACCCATATCCCTCTATCACCATCTTACCATGTAACTGTCTAAACACTTTTTAAAAGATAAAATTGTACCCGCCTCTACTCCTACCCCTGGCAGCTTGTAGAAAGAGAAAGCCTGATGAGCATAAATAAAGATACCAGCAAAGCCTAATGGTTAAAAAAAGGTTAAGGAAGCAGCCAACGGTCTGTGTCCATAGCCCTTCAAACCCATTACTTATCAAAAATCTGTCCACCTCTTCCTTAAATTTACTCAACGTCCCACCATCCACACCGCTCCATAGAAACCATAGAAACCCTACAGTGCAGAAAGAGGCCATTCAGCCCATCAAGTCTGCACCGACAACAATCCCACCCAGGCCCTATCCCCGTATCCCTACATATTTTACCTGCTAATCCCTCTAACCCTCATAGTTACCCACTAATCCCTGCATCTCCGGACACTAAGGGGCAATTTAGCTTGGCCAATCAACCTAACCCGTACATCTTTGGACTGTGGGAGGAAATCGGAGCACCTGGAGGAAACCCACGCAGACACGGGGAGAACGTGCAGACTCCACACAGACAGTGACCCAAGCCGGGAAACGAACCCCCCCCCGCACTTTTAAGAGTCAACCACATTGTGGATCTGGAGTCACTTATAGGCCAGACCAGGTAAGACAGACTTCCTTCCCTAAGGAACATTAACGAAAGAGATGAGTTTCATTGTCATCATTGGACTTTTAATTCCACATTTTTAGTGAATTCAAATTTTACCATCTGTGGTGGGAGTCAAACCCAGATTCCCAAACCATGCCATGGTCTCTGGATTACTAGTCCAGCAATAATACCACTATGCCACTGCTTCCATGCATACTCATAGAAACAGGTCTCTGGGTTGCCTGAAGACTGTCCAGCCTTCTGACAGTCCAGTCAGGTATGCACTTGGCTTGAGCGCATGGTACCCAAGGGCAGAAGTACATTAGCATTACATTGTTGCCCCTTGGATATGGTGGTCAACTGATGCTGCTGACAAAGACGCTCAAACTCTCAAATTATCGTACAACAATCTCCTTTACTGTACCTTACCAAATCAGCATAACAGTATCAAAATTCCACCACAAAAGTTTACCCGCAAAGTATTCAACCCATCTTATTCTGTTATACACAAAGTATCTAACCTTTGACCTACTCTGTTAACACAAAGTATTCAAAATGCATCAAAAGCATCACAAAAATATCCAAACTCACGACATGCACTTAGATATCACTCGTGGTGAGGTGGTCAGACTCTCACCTGATAGGTTTTGTCCCAACGTCTCCGAGTCCTGGACTCGGGGTCTTGCTTCTTCTCCGGAGGTTGGTCCTGGATTACCGCTCCAGAAATTCCTCTGTTTCTCATTCTTATAGAGATCCGGTGTCTCACAACCCCCAGAGAAAAAAATTCTCCTCATCTCCATCTTCAATGAGCAACCCTTCTTATGAAACAGTGACCCCGAGTTCTAAATTCTCCGACAAGTGGAAACATCCTCTCCACATCCATCCTGTTCAAGTTGTCCCTGACTCTTCTAAACTCTGGTGGATACAAACCAAACCTCTCCAATCTTTGCTCATAAGGCGACCCGCCCATTACTGATATAATTTACGTATATAACAAACAATAAGGATGCGTGGATGAGGGCCTCTATCCCAGATTACTGAGGGAGACAAGAGAGGAAATTGCTGGGCCTCTAACAGAAATCTTTGTTTCCTCCTTGGCCACAGGTGAAGTCCCAGAGGATTGGAGGATAGCCAATGTTGTTCCATTATTTAAGAAGGGTAACAAGGATAACCGGGTAATTATAGGCCAGTGAACTTGATGTCAGTGACAGTGAAATTGTTGTAGAAGATTCTTAGGGATAGGATCTATACACATTTGGAACTGAATGCTCTTATCAGCGACAGACAGCATGGTTTTGTACGAGGGAGGTCATGTCTCATTAATTTGATTGAGTTTTTTGGGGAGGTGACAAAAATGATTGACGAGGAAAGGGCTGTGGATATTGTCTACATGGACTTTAGTAAAGCATTTGACAAGGTCCCTCATGGCAGGCTGGTGCAAAAGTTTAAATCTCACAGGATCAGGGGTGAACTAGCTAGATGGGTTCAGAACTGGCATGGCCATAGAAGACAGAGGGTAGCAGTGGAAGAGTGTTTTTCTGAATGGAGGTCTGTAACTAGTGGTGTTCCACAGGGATCAGTGCTGGGGCCTCTGCTGTTTGCAATATATATAAATAACTTGGAAGAAAACGTAGCTGGTCTGATTAGCAAGTTTGCAGATGATACTAAAATTGCTGGAGTTGCGGATAGTGATGAAGATTGTCAGAGAATACAGCAGGATATTGATAGACTGGAAAATTGGGCAGAGAAATTGGGCCAGTGAGCTGATGAATGGCAGATGGAGTTTAATTTAGACAAATGCGAGGTGATGCATTTTGGTAGATTGAACCAGGACAGGACTTAGTTAATGGTAGGGTGTTGGGGTGAGTTATAGAACAAAGATCTAAGGGTACAGGTTCATAGCTCCTTGAAAGTGGAGTCACAGGTGGACAGAGTGGTGAAGAAGGCATTCAGCATGCTTGGTTTCATCGGTCAGAACATTGAATACAGGAATTGGGATGTCTTATTGAAGTTGTACAAGACATTGGTAAGGCCACACTTGGAATACTGTGTCTCCATCCGTTTTTGAATAAAGAAGTTATATTTGCTATCTTCCCATGTAATGTAACCTTACCCGAATCCAGGGAATTTTGAAAAATTAAATACATCAGTGTCAGGAGGAACTCTATGAGGGGAGACAAAGAAGCATTGGTAGTTGCTCTCTCCTTTCCATTTCTGATTTACAGCTATTTCTGGGATGTTACTTGTGTCCTCTATAGTGAACTGTAAGAAGCCTCACAACACCAGGTTAAAGTCCAACAGGTTTATTTGATAGCACGAGCTTTCGGAGCGCTGCCCCTTCATCAGGTCAGACTCACCTGATAAAGAAGCAGCGCTCCGAAAACTCGCTACCAAAAATGTGCCAGATCATCGACATGGATCCCACCATCACACATGAGAACTCCATCCACCAGATACACAGTACATACTCTTGCCACTCAGCCAACGTTGTCGACCTGATACGTTACAGGAAAGGATATCCCGAGGCATGTACATCGGCAAGGCCATGCAGACACTACGACAACGAATGACTGGACCCCACGCGACAATCACCAGGCAGGAGTGTTACCTTCCTGCCGGGGAACACTTCAGCAGTCAAGGGCATTCAGCCTCTGATCTTCGGGTAAGCGTTCTCCAAGGCGGCCTTCACAACACACAACGCAGCATTGCCGAGCAGAAACTGATAGCCAAGTTCCGCACGCATGAGGACGGTCGGTAGCACAGTGGTTAGCACTGCTGCTTCACAGCTCCAGAGACCTGGGTTCGATTCCCGGCTTGGGTCACTGTCTGTGTGGAGTTTGCACATTCTCCTCGTGTCTGCGTGGGTTTTCTCTGGGTGCTCCGGTTTCCTCCCACAGTCCACAGATGTGCGGGTTAGGTTGATTGGCCATGCTAAAATTGCCCCTTAGTGTCCTGAGATGCATAGGTTAGAGGGATTAGCGGGTAATATGTGTAGGGATATGGGAGTAGGGCCTGGGTGGGATTGTGGTCGGTGAAGACTTGATGGGCCGAATGGCCTGTTTCTGCACTGTAGGGTTTCTATGTTTCTATGGTCTCGACCGGGATCTTGGGTTCATGTCACATTACATGTAACCCCCACCATTTGGCCTGGGCTTGCAAAATCTTACTAACTGTCCTGGCTTGAGACAATTCACACCTCTTTAACCTGTGATTATCCCTCTTTCCACTCGCACTGTCTGTACCTGTAAAGACTTGATTACCTGCCAAGACTCGCATTCCAATCATTATCTTGCAATTGAATCTCTATATATGCGCTGTTTGTGAACCCAATTCTCCACTCACTAGCTGAAGGAGCTGTTGGACTTTAACCTGGTGTTGTGAGACTTCTTACTGTGCCCACCCCAGTCCATGCCGGCATCTCCACATCAAAGCTCTATATAAAGCAGGATCCTGAGTGGGTCCATTGTCTTTAGTCCTGGTTGGGACCTGTTGTGTTCACCAAACACTTGTGGTTTTTATTGTTTTGCAATGAAAGCACTGTTCCCTTACAGCTGACTCCTGAAGTTATTATAATCACTGTGGCTGTTTCCTTTGATAGTGATTGCAATAATCCGTCCACTGACAACTACACCTTTCTGAAATATGTTCTTTAATACTCTTAATGTCCACACTGTCATAACTTGACTGTCTGGTGGTGACATTAGGGTTCCAATATCAAATGGGGCCCTTTAATACCTGATTGATGCAAGCACTCTCTACTGAGGACTGGTTGCATGAGATCCCTCCCCCTAGTTGGAGGACATTGCTGCTTGATACTTCCTGTAGCTTCCTTTTTCAGCGTTCTCAAGTAGTAAGGCTATCTCAATGGCTTTTTTAAAGTCCAATTTGGGTTCTGCCAACAGCTTCTGTTGGATGGTTAGGTCGTTTATACAACATACCAATCTGTCCCATAACATTTCATCAAGAGGCGGTCAAAATTTGCAGTCTTCAGCTTGTTTCTGCAACATAGCCAAGAACTCAGTGACAGGTTCCCCAGGAGTTCTTCCAGCCAAGGTGAAGCAATATCTCTGGGGAATTACTGGGGACTTCGGGTTGAGGTGGTTTTTAATCAGGTCTACCAGTTCATTAAAAGTTTTTGAGTCAGGGCATCCGGATTGGTCAGACTTATTACACTGGGACCAGAATAGATAGGGGTTGTTGATGGCCAGTACAGTACAATGGGCCAAATGGTCTCTCTGTGACTCTAAAGTCAGGGCTCTGCATGCTGTTAGCTATATCACTTTATGCTTTTGTCTCCTTCAATGTTATTAGTACGGCAGCAGTAATGCATGCACTCATTATATAGGTCCCAGTCTTCCTCACTGGTGTCAGAGCGCTCAAGTTCCTGGAAAATAGGCATAATGTTTTCTTCTTACTGGAGAAATTCTTGAGGTTCAGAGGTTAAGAGGGAAAGATGGAGGAAGAAAATATTTTTCTCCTCGTCGCCATTGTAGTAATTCAGCCACACACCAGTTTCTGTCACCAACGCTCTTTATTGTGAACCAAAGGAAAAGGCCGCATCCACGGTTTACAGTCAGGTAGTCTTCACCTCGGGACCTACAACTCCAGTTCGCCTAAAGTTACAGGCTTAAGAAGCCACACTGGCTGCTTCCCATTGGGTGAGCCTCCTCTAGCTCAATAAGACAGCTCGTACTACATGAAGCCCACGTGTAGATCTATCAATGATCTCCCGTAGCCTTCATAACAGTGGTGGAAGTCGAATCTTTGAATATTTTTAAGGCAGAGCTAGATGGATTCTTGATAAGCAAGGAGGTGAAAGATTATCAGCAGTAGGTGGGAATGTGAACTGAGGTTACAATCAGATCAGCCATGGAGGAGCAGGCTTGAAGGGCCGAGTGGCCTCCTCCTGCTTCTAATTGGTATGTTTGCATGTTGAGAGGATAATAGATCACTAACAGTAAAGAATACATCCCTAGTATCACTGACACACGCTGGATACTCACATTAACCAAAGCAGGTTTATAATCTGGGCCCATTTTTGATCTGCACCAACATTCAGGCAGGCTTTCCGAAAAGCTTCTCGTGAGAGGAAAAGAACTGTAGAATACAACAATGTGAGCCTGAATGGAGAGAACAGCAGCTGTTACTCAAGTACACTCACAGCAAAAAGTAAAGATCAGGAAAAGTACAACCCATGTGGGCCAAATGGCCTACTCCAGCTTCTAATTTCTGTGTTTTTATATCCGCCCTGAATGTTTCTCTGGATCAGGAATAAGAGAATGCTACCGGGAGTCGCCGAATCCTTAAATGATCCAACACAGGAGGCCATTTGGCTCATCGTGCCTGTGTCAACTCTCTGAGAGATTTATTGTCTTGTTCTGTTACTCTTGCCACACAACCCTGGGATTATTTTTTCCCTTCAAAGGTTTGTCCAAATTGCCTTTTGAAAGTTAATAAGAATCTGCTTTCAGGTAGCACATTTTTATTTATTGCTGTAAAAAGACACGTGTCGTCAAAGCTTTTCATCTTGCACTCACCAAGACAATTCATAGGAATACCGAATGTAAAGGGAGCAACAATTTATACTTTAGAAGAAGTGTTGATTAATTGGCAAGTGGACTCTGATTGGTAGAGTGCTGCCATAAAGATTGCACCAGTTAACTGATGACCGACAGCTAACTGCCGAGCTTTGCTGAAATTTATATCAGGCAGATTGACTCTGATTGACCGAGGCATTGCCCAGAGGAATGGACCTAAGAATGGCTGTTATCTGATTTCCACTCCATCTGATGAAGGAGCAGCGCTCCAAAAGCTAATGGTATTTGCTACCAAATAAACCTGTTGGACTTTAACTTGGTGTTGTTAAAACTCTTACTGTGTTCACCCCAGTCCAACGCCGGCATCTCCACATTTGGACATCCCCACCATCGAGAACATCCTTCTTGCATCTACCCTGTCTAGTCCTCTTAGAACTTTAAGAGAACCTTTATGAGAACCCCCTCATTCTTCTGAACTCCAGTGAATATAATCCTAACAACTCAATCTCTCCTTATATGTCAGTCCTGCCATCCCAGGAATCAAACTGTTAAACCTTCTCTGCACTCCCTCTCAAGTTAGAACATTCCTCGTCAGACCCCACTTGGAGTACTGTGCTCAGTTCTGGTCGCCTCATTACAGGAAGGATGTGGAAAAGATTGAAAGGGTGCAGAGGCGATTTACAAGGATGTTGCCTGGATTGAGTGGCATGCCTTATGAGGATAGGCTGAGGGAGCTCGGTCTTTTCTCCTTGGAGAGACGTAGGATGAGAGGAGACCTAATAGAGGTATATAAGATGTTCAGAGGCATTGATCGGGTGGACTCTCAGAGGCTTTTTCCCAGAGTGGAAATGGCTGCTACGAGAGGACACAGGTTTAAGGTGCTGGGGTGTAGGTACAGGGGAAATGTTAGGGGGAAGTTTTTCACACAGAGTGGTGGGCGAGTGGAATCGGCTGCCGTCAGTGGTGGTGGAGGCAAACTCAATAGGGTCTTTTAAGAGACTCCTGGATGAGTACATGGGACTTAATAGGATGGAGGGTTATAGGTAGGCCTAAAAGGTAGGGATATGTTCAGCACAACTTGTGGGGCCGAAGGGCCTGTTTTGTGCTGTAGTTTTCTATGTTTCTATTCTTTCTCAGATAAGGAGACCAAAACAGCACACAATATTCCAGGTGTGGCCTCACCAAGGCCCTGTATAACTGCAGCAAGACATCCCTGCTCCTGTTCTTGATTCCTCACGCTATGAAGGCCAAGGTACCATTTGCATTTTTTACTGCCCACTGCACATACCTTCAGTGACTGGTGTACGAGGACACCAAGATCCTGCTGCACATTCCCCTCTCAATTTTTGGCCACTCAGATAATAATCTGTCTTCCTGTTTTTGCAGGAAGTGGATAACCTCATATTTATCCAAATCATACTGCCTACTCACTCAACTTGTCCGAATCACACTGAAGCATCTCTACATCCTCACAGCTCACCCTCCCACCCAACTTTGTGTCAGCTGCAAATTTGGAGATATTACATTTAGTTCCCTCATCTAAATCGTTAATATATATTGTGAATAGCTGGGGTCCCAGCACTGAGCCCTGCGGTACCCCACTAGCCACTGCCTGCCATTTAGTCCGACTCTTTGTATCCTGTCTGCCAATCAGTTTTCTATCCATCTCAATACACTACCCCAATCCCATACGCTTTAATTTTACACGCTAATCTCTTATGTGGGACTTTGTCAAAAGCCTGCTGAAAGTCCAAATAAATCACTTCTACTGGCTCCCCCTCATCAATTCTATATCTTTGAAGAATTCCAGTAGATTTGTCAAGCATGATTTCCCTTTCGTAAATCCGTGCTGACTCTGTCCAATCCTGTCGCTGTTTTCCAAGTGCTCTGTGATAAAATCTTTGATAATGGATTCTAGAATTTTCCCCACCACCAACACTATAGTTCCCTCTTTACTCTCTACCTCCCTTTTTAAATAATGGGGTTACATTGGCTACCCTCCATTCTGGAGGAACTGTTACAGAGTCTATAGAATCCTGGAAGATGACTACTAATGCATCCACTATTTCTCGAGCCACTTCTTTAAGTACTCTGGGATGTAGATTATCAGGTCCTGGGATTTATTGGCCTTCATTTATCCATCAGTTTCCCCAACACCATTTCTCTACTAATACTGATATCCTTCAGCTCCTCCCTATCATTAAACCCTGCGTCTCCCAACTTTTCTGGTATCTTGTTTGTGTCCTCCTTTGAGAAGATGGAACCAAAGTCTGCATTCAGTTAGTCATGATGTGGAGATGCCGGCGTTGGACTGGGGTAAACACAGTAAGAAGTCTAACAACACTAGGTTAAAGTCCTACAGGTTTATTTGGTAGCAAAAGCCACTAGCTTTCGGAACAGGCTGTCCCTTCGTCAGGTGGGTGGGAGTTCTTACCCAATCACCTGACTCCCATCATACTCCCACCCACCTGACGAAGGGACAGCCTGTTCCGAAAGCTAGTAGCTTTTGCTACCAAATAAACCTGTTGGACTTTAACCTGGCGTTGTTAAACTTCTTACTGTATTCTGTTAGTCAGCCATTTCTTTATTCTTTATTATGAATTCCCCTGATTTTGACTGTAAGGGACCTACATTTGTCTTCACCAATCTTTTTCTCCTCACATACCTATGGGAACCTTTAGTCAGTTTTTATGTTCCTCGTTAGTTTATTCTCCTACTCTATTTTCCTCTTCTTTATTAATCCTTTGGTCCTCCTTTGATGAATTCTAAACTGCTCCTAATCCTCAGCTCTGCTGTTGTTTCTGGCCAATTTCTGTGCCCCTCCCTTGTGTCTAATACTATCTCTAATTTCCAAGCAAGCCATGGTTTGACCACCTTTCCCGTTTTACTTTTACACCAGACAGGAATAAACAATTGTTGCAGTTCACCCACGCGCTGCTTGAATGTTTGCCATTGCCAATCCACCATCATCCCTTTAAATAACTTTTCCCAATCTATCATTGCCAACTGGTGCCTCATAGCATCGTAGTTTCCTTTACTTAGATTCAGGACCCTGGTCTCAGAATCACCAACGTCACTCTCCATCTTGGTGAAACATTCTATCATGTTATGGTCACTCATCCCCAACTAGATTACCCATGATGCCTTTCTCATTACACAGTATCCAGTCGAGAATGGCCTGCTCTCTAGCTGATTCCTCAACATATTGATCCATATATACTCCAGGAATTCCCCCTCTACGGTATTATAACTAATTTAATTTGCCCAGTCGATATGCAGATTCAAATCACCCATAATTATAGATAAGTTTTAAGTTTAAGTTTATTTATTACTGTCACAAGTAGGCTTACATTAACACTACAATTAATTTACTGTGAGAATCCCCTAGTTGCCACATTCTGGCGCCTGTTCGGGTACACTGAGGGAGAATTTAGCATGGCCAATGCACCTAACCAGCACATTTTTCAGACTGTGGGAGGAAACCGGATGCATCTCTAATTTCCTGTTTAAGTCATTACCATCATCACCACTACAGTTTTGGGCTCTATATACAACCCCCACGAATGCATTTGGTGTTTCTTAGCTCTACCCATATAGATTCCACATCATTGGAGCTAATATCCTTCCTCAGTATGGTGTTAATTTCCTCTTTGACCAGCAATGCAACTCCACCGCCTTTATCTTTTTGTCTGTCCTTCCTAAATACTGAATACCCCTGGATGTTCAGTTCCTATCCCTGGCCACCCTGCAGCCATATCTCCGTAACCCCGACTCTACATCATACCTGCTTACATCTATTTGTGCTATTAATTCATCCACTTTATTGCAAATGCTCCGCATGTTAAGGCACAAAGCCTTTAAACTTGTCTTTTTAGGTTCTACACTGTCCTCTTCACAGTTTACAGGACTTCCAAGTTTTGGGTCATCTGCAAACTTTGAAATTGTTCTCTGCACCAAGATCTAGATCATTGTTCCACAGGAGCAGGCTGAGGGTAAGGGAGCTTGTTTGTGCACTAATTTATTTAATTAATTTTCAGTTAAATTAGTGAAAAAAATCGGAGGTTTTTTTTCTAAACAGGAAATAGGCCCAGCAGCAGCCTGGGAAGATTTTGGAGGGTTTAAAAGTGCTTAACTTGGAGGTTTCAGCCTCATTGTTCCACAGGAGCAGGCTGAGGGAAATAGGCCCAGCAGCAGCCTGGGAAGATTTTGGAGGGTTTAAAAGTAGGCCGCACCTTTGAGCGGGCAGCGTCGTTAGCGGGCAGTGGAGTGAGCAGGGGACAGAGTGAGAGCTATAAGGGCTTTGGCTCACAGGGCTTCGGCGAGGAAGGTTGTTTGTTTGTTTTTCTTTGGTTACACCCCCTTTTTGTTTTATCCCCAAAACTAAAAAGGACATGGCTGGTATGAGTGGGAGGCCAGTATACTGCATTCGGTGTGGGATGTGGGAGTTCCTGGAGACAACTTGCCTCCCGGAAGTCCATATCTGTGCCAGATGTGTGGAACTGCATCTCCTGAAGGATCGTGTAAGGGAGCTGGAGCTGAGGCTCGATGAACTCAGTTTAGTTAGGGAAAATGAGAGAGTCATAGATAAAAGTTATAGTCAGGTAGTGACACCAGGGTCTCGGAAGGAAGACACGTGGGTCACGGTTAGGAGGGGTAATAGTCAGAAGGGTGATGTGCCAGAAAGCACCCCAGTGGCAGTCTCCCATAAGAGAAAGGGATGGGCAACAGATGGGAGAAGGGAAGGGAGTGAGCAGTCTGTGGAGGGATCCCCTGTGGTTGTCCCCCTCCACAATAGGTATATTGTTTTGGATTCTGTGGAGGGGGATGACCCTCCAGGGGTAAGCCACGAGGACCAGATCGCCTCCACGGAGACAGGCTCAGGGGTCCGGAAAGGAAAGAAGGGGTTTAGGAGAGCGATAGTTGTGGGGGACGCAATAGTTAGAGGCACGGACAGGCGCTTCTGTGGGACTGAACAAGAATCCAGGATGGTAGTCTGCCTCCCTGGTGCCGGGGTACTGGATGTCTCCGAGAGGGTAGGAAGCATATTTAAAAAGGAAGGTAGTCAAACGGATGTGATTGTACACATTGGGGGAAATGATGTAGGTAGGAAGAGCAGGGGGGTCATACGAGAGAAATTCAGGGAGTTGGGTGCTAGGCTAAAAAGTAAGACCTCCAGTGTAGCAATCTCTGGACTGCTCCCGGTGCCTAGTGCAAGTGAGGCTCGGAACAGGGAGATTCTACAGTTGAACGCGTGGCTAAAGGACTGGTGCAAGAGGGAGGGTTTTAAATTCATAGATAACTGGGAAATCTTCAAGTCAGGATGGCAACTGTACAGAAAGGATGGGTTACACCTTAACTGGAAGGGAGCAAATATCCTGGCTGGGAGTTTTGCTCGAGTGTTTCGGCAGGATTTAAACTAGTGTGGCAGGGGGGTGGGGAACAAAACAGGAGGTCAGTAAATACTGAGGCTGGGGTCGAGCTGGGGGCCAGGGCAAGGCTAGCTAAGAAGAGGAGCACTCTGGAGGAGGAGGACCTGACTGGGCCTGGAGGTCTGGAGTGCATCTGCTTCAATGCGAGGAGTGTAACGGGTAAAACAGACGAACTTAGGGCCTTAATGCTTGTGCGGAATTTGGATGTGGTTGCGGTGACGGAAACTTGGTTAAAAGGACAGGACTGGCAGCTGAATATTCCGGGGTATCAGTGTTTTAGGCGAGACAGAGGAGGGGCTAAAAAAGGTGGGGGAGTAGCGATATTAGTTAAGGAGCATATTACCGCGGTGCAGAGGGTAGACAACTTGGAGGGGTCATGTACTGAGTCGCTGTGGGTGGAACTCAGAAACAGGAAGGGTGCAGTCACTATGCTGGGGGTGTACTACAGACCACCCAACAGCCCACGGGAAGTGGAGGAAAGGATATGTCAGGAGATTCTGGATAGGTGCAGAAAAAATAGGGTTGTTGTAGTGGGGGACTTTAATTTCCCTGGCACAGACTGGAAAGTGCTTAGAGCTGGGGGACCGGACGGGGAGGAATTTGTAAAATGCGTACTGGAAGGTTCTTTGGAACAGTATGTAGATAGCCCGACTAGAGAGGGGGCTATACTGGACCTAGTTCTGGGAAATGAGCCCGGTCAGGTCGTCAAAGTTTCGGTAGGGGAACATGTGGCAAATAGTGACCACAACTCTGTTAACTTTAGGATAGTAATGGACAAGGATGAGTGCTGTCCTACGGGCAGGGTGCTAAATTGGGGGAAGGCTGACTATAGCCGGATTAGGCAGGAATTGGTGGATGTTGATTGGGAGAGGATGTTCGAGGGTAAGTCCGCGTCTGGCATGTGGGAGTCTTTTAAGGAACTATTGATAAGGCTGCAGGATAGGCATGTGCCTGTAAAAAGGAAAGATAGGAAAGGTAGGATTCGAGAGCCGTGGATAACCAGGGAAATTGAGGATCTGATTAAAATGAAAAGGGAGGCGTACGTTACGTCCAGGCAACTGAAAACAGATGGAGCTCTGGAGGAATACAGAGAGAGTAGGAAAGATCTCAAACGGGGAGTTAGAAGGGCAAAAAGAGGGCACGAGATGTTCTTGGCAGGCAGGATTAAGGAGAATCCTAAGGCATTCTATTCATACGTTAGGAACAAAAGAGTTGTCAGGGAGAAAATCGGACCTCTCAGGGACAAAGGAGGGGAATTATGCTTAGAACCCAAGGGAATAGGGGAGATCCTAAATGAATACTTTGCATCGGTATTCACGAAGGAGAGGGGCGTGTTAACCGGGAGTGTCTCGGAGGGAGGTGTTGACCTGTTAGAGAAAATCTCCATTACGAGAGAGGAAGTGTTAGGTTTTTTAGGGAACATTAAAACTGACAAAGCCCCAGGGCCTGATGGCATCTATCCTCGACTGCTCAGGGAGACGAGAGGGGAAATTGCTGGGCCTCTGACGGAAATCTTTGTCGCTTCTTTGGACACGGGTGAGGTCCCTGAGGATTGGAGGATAGCGAATGTGGTCCCGTTGTTTAAGAAGGGTAGCAGGGATAACCCAGGAAATTATAGGCCGGTGAGCTTGACGTCCGTGGTAGGGAAGTTGTTGGAGAGGATTCTTAGAGACAGGATGTATGTGCATTTAGAACGGAACAATCTCATTAGTGACAGACAGCATGGTTTTGTAAGAGGGAGGTCGTGCCTTACAAATTTGGTGGAGTTTTTTGAGGAAGTGACAAAAACGGTTGATGAAGGAAGGGCCGTGGATGTCGTCTATATGGATTTCAGTAAGGCATTTGACAAAGTCCCACATGGCAGGTTGGTTAAGAAGGTTAAGGCTCATGGGATACAAGGAGAAGTGGCTCGATGGGTGGAGAACTGGCTTGGCCATAGGAGACAGAGGGTAGTGGTCGAAGGGTCTTTTTCCGGCTGGAGGTCTGTGACCAGTGGTGTTCCGCAGGGCTCTGTACTGGGACCTCTGCTATTTGTGATATATATAAATGATTTGGAAGAAGGTGTAACTGGTGTAATCAGCAAGTTTGCGGATGACACAAAGATGGCTGGAATTGCGGATAGCGAAGAGCATTGTCGGGCAATACAGCAGGATATAGATAGGCTGGAAAATTGGGCGGAGAGGTGGCAGATGGAATTTAATCCGGATAAATGCGAAGTGATGCATTTTGGAAGAAATAATGTAGGGAGGAGTTATGCAATAAATGGCAGAGTCATCAGGAGTATAGAAACACAGAGGGACCTGGGTGTGCAAGTCCACAAATCCTTGAAGGTGGCAACACAGGTGGAGAAGGTGGTGAAGAAGGCATATGGTATGCTTGCCTTTATAGGACGGGGTATAGAGTATAAAAGCTGGAGTCTGATGATGCAGCTGTATAGAACGCTGGTTAGGCCACATTTGGAGTACTGCGTCCAGTTCTGGTCGCCGCACTACCAGAAGGACGTGGAGGCATTGGAGAGAGTGCAGAGAAGGTTTACCAGGATGTTGCCTGGTATGGAGGGTCTTAGCTATGAGGAGAGATTGGGTAGACTGGGGTTGTTCTCCTTGGAAAGACGGAGAATGAGGGGAGATCTAATAGAGGTATACAAGATTATGAAGGGTATAGATAGGGTGAACAGTGGGAAGCTTTTTCCCAGGTCGGAGGTGACGATCACGAGGGGTCACGGGCTCAAGCTGAGAGGGGCGAAGTATAACTCAGATATCAGAGGGACGTTTTTTACACAGAGGGTGGTGGGGGCCTGGAATGCGCTGCCAAGTAGGGTGGTGGAGGCAGGCACGCTGACATCGTTTAAGACTTACCTGGATAGTCACATGAGCAGCCTGGGAATGGAGGGATACAAACGATTGGTCTAGTTGGACCAAGGAGCGGCACAGGCTTGGAGGGCCGAAGGGCCTGTTTCCTGTGCTGTACTGTTCTTTGTTCTATGTTCTTATTAACATATATCAGGAAAAGCAAAGGTCCCAAAACCGACTCCTGGGGAACTCCACTAAAACCTTCCTCCAACTCAAAAAATTTCTGTCGACTAATACTCTCTGTTTCATATTATTCAGCCAATTTTGTATCCACATTGAACATAGAACATAGAACATAGAACATTACAGCGCAGAACAGGCCCTTCGGCCCACGATGTTGCACCGACCAGTTAAAAAAAAAAACTGTGACCCTCCAACCTAAACCAATTTCTTTTCGTCCATGAACCTATCTACGGATCTCTTAAACGCCCCCAAACTAGGCGCATTTACTACTGATGCTGGCAGGGCATTCCAATCCCTCACCACCCTCTGGGTAAAGAACCTACCCCTGACATCGGTTCTATAACTACCCCCCCTCAATTTAAAGCCATGCCCCCTCGTGCTGGATTTCTCCATCAGAGGAAAAAGGCTATCACTATCCACCCTACCTAAACCTCTAATCATCTTATATGTTTCAATAAGATCCCCTCTTAGCCGCCGCCTTTCCAGCGAAAACAATCCCAAATCCCTCAGCCTCTCCTCATAGGATCTCCCCTCCATACCAGGCAACATCCTGGTAAACCTCCTCTGCACCCTCTCCAAAGCCTCCACATCCTTCCTGTAATGTGGGGACCAGAACTGCACACAGTACTCCAAGTGCGGCCGCACCAGAGTTGTGTACAGTTGCAACATAACGCTACGACTCCTAAATTCAATCCCCCTACCAATAAACGCCAAGACACCATATGCCTTCTTAACAACCTTATCTACTTGATTCCCAACTTTCAGGGATCTATGCACACATACACCTAGATCCCTCTGCTCCTCCACACTATTCAAAGTCCTCCCGTTAGCCCTATACTCAACACATCTGTTATTCCTACCAAAGTGAATTACCTCACACTTCTCCGCATTAAACTCCATCCGCCACCTCTCGGCCCAACTTTGCAACCTGTCTAAGTCTTCCTGCAAACTACGACACCCTTCCTCACTGTCTACCACACCACCGACTTTGGTGTCATCAGCAAATTTGCTAATCCACCCAACTATACCCTCATCCAGATCATTAATAAATATTACAAACAGCAGTGGCCCCAAAACAGATCCCTGAGGTACACCACTTGTAATCGCACTCCATGATGAATATTTACTATCAACCACCACCCTCTGTTTCCTATCCGCTAGCCAATTCCTGATCCAATTTCCTAGATCACCCCCAATCCCATACATCTGCATTTTCTGCAGAAGCCTACCATGGTGAACCTTATCAAACGCCTTACTAAAATCCATATATACCACGTCCACTGCCTTGCCCCCATCCACCTCCTTGGTCACTTTCTCAAAAAACTCAATAAGGTTAGTAAGGCACGACCTACCTGCCACAAAACCATGCTGACTATCACCTATCAATTCATTACTCTCCAAATAACTATAAATCCTATCCCTTATAATTTTTTCCAACATCTTGCCGACAACAGAAGTGAGACTCACCGGTCTATAATTCCCGGGGAAGTCTCTGTTCCCCTTCTTAAACAATGGTTTAGTTTACGGCATTGCTACTGTCCCTTTCATTCCCTAAATCCTTTGTTATTTAAAGCAACTGAACATCCAAGAAAAAGGTGATGTCCAGGAGTTTAAGTGGGATCAGCGTGAAATGCCAGGCACTTACCTCACATTGACAACACCAATGGTCTCCTTTGAAACATAGCGCAGGGTATATGCATTCAGAAGAAAGGTCAGCACCCGAAACAGCACCTGGTACAAAACAAAATACAGTCAGAAGTGTTAATGTAAGCCTACCTGTGACACTAATAAATAAAAATAATTAGGATCATCCCCACATAGGGCCAACATGCTGGCACAATGGGTAACACTGCTGCCTCACAGCGCCAGGGGCCTGGGTTTGATTCCTGGCTTGGATCACTGCCTATGTGGAGTATGCACGTTCTCCCCGTGTCTGCATGGGTTTCCTCCAGATGCTCCGGTTTCCTCCCACAGTCTGAAAGACAAGCTGGTTAGGTGCGTTGGCTATGCTAAATTTTCCCTCAGTGTCCTCGAACAGGCACCGGAGTGTGGCGACTAGGGGATTTTCACAGTAACTTCATTGCAGTGTTGATGTAAGTCTACTTGTGACAATAATAAATAAACCAAAAAATGCTTTAGAATGCGATCTGTCCCGCACAGGGGGGCTTGGGCATTTGGGATTGGGGGAGAGGCGGGTATTTTGGGGTTTGGGATGGGGGGTTGTGAATATTTGGGGTTTAGGGGGACAGGGGGGTATTTGGGGATGGGGGTTTGGGGGGGTTGGGCATTTAGGGGTGTATTTAGGGGTTGGGTATTTGGATGGGGGAGTGGGGTATTGGGAGTGGGATATTTTGGGGGGTATGTAGAGGTGTTTGGGGTTGGGGATTTCAGGGTTTAGGGGGTATTTGGGGATGGGGGTTTGGGGATTGGGTATTTGCGATGGGGGAGAGGTGAGTATTGGGGCAGGGTATTTGAGGGGTATTTAGAGGTATTTGGGGGTTTGGTTTATTATCCAATCAGTCCCGCACAGTGGCGGGTTTTTGGGGGGGGCAGGGTTTGGAGAGTATTTAGGGATACAAAGAACAAAGAAAATTACAGCACCGGAAAGGCCCTTCGGCCCTCCAGGCCTGCGCCGACCACGCTGCCCGACTGAACTAAAACCCCCTACCCTTCTGGGGACCATATCCCTCTATTCCCATCCTATTCATGTACTTGTCAAGACGCTCCTTAAAAGTCACTACCGCATCCGCTTCCACTACCTCCCCGTCAACGAGTTCCAGGCACCCACTACTCTCTGTGTAAAAAATCTGCCTCGTACATCTCCTTTAAACCTTGCCCCTTAAACCTGTGCCCCCTAGTAATTGACTCTTCCACCCTGGGAAAAAGCTTTTGGCTATCCACTCTGTCCATTCCTCTGATAATCTTGTAGACTTCTATCAGGTCTCCCCTCAACCTCCGTCGCTCCAGTGAGAACAAACCAAGTTTCTCCAACCTCTCCTCATAGCTAATGTCCTCCATACCAGGCAACATCCTGGTAAATCTTTTCTGTAACCTCTCCAAAGCCTCCACATCCTTCTGGTGGTGTGGCGACCAGAATTGAACACTATATTCCAAGTGCGGCCTCACTAAGGTTCTATAAAACTGCAACATGACTTGCCGATTTTTAAACTCAATACCCCAACCAATGAAGGCAAGCATGCCATATGCCTTCTCCACCTGCATTGCCACTTTCAGTGACCTGTGTACCTGTACACCCAGATCCCTTTGCCTATCAATACTCTTCAGGGTTCTGCCATTTACTGTATATTTCCTAGTTGGATTAGACCTTCCAAAATGCATTACCTCTCATTTGTCCGGATTAAACTCCATCTGCCATCTCTCTGCCCAAGTCTCCAACTGATCTATATCCTGCTGTATCCTCTGATGGTCCTCATCGCTATCCACAAATCCACCAACCTTTGTGTCGTCCGCAAACTTACTAATCAATCCAATTACATTTTCCTCCAAATCATTTCTATATATTACAAACAGCAAAGGTCCCAGCACTGACGGATTTTTGGGGGTAGGGTATTTGCGATGGGGGAGAGGCGGGAATTTGGGACGGGATGTTTGGGGGCGGTATTTGGGTATTTTGGGGGTGGGGTATTGAGGGTTTAGGGGGTGGTTTGGGGGTATTTAGGGAGGATTTATGGGGGAATTTGGGGTTCGATTGGTATTGGGGCCATTTAGGGAGGGTTTAGGGGGTATTTGGGGTTCGGGGGGTATTGGGGGCATTTAGAGAGGGTTTAGGGGGTTATTTAGGTATTTTGTTTGCGGCCTCTCCGCACCTGCAGCCCCGCGCTGTACGACGTCAATCTGGCCGCGTGTCTCAGCGCCTCCTGCGGCTGTTTCGCTGCTCCGGGGCCCGGCTCCATCCCCCGGCCCAATCCAGCTCCAAGACCCCGGCTCCTGTCCCAGCCACAGTCCCAGTTCCGGGCCTCGGCCTCAGTGTGAGCCGCGCTTCGGGTCTCGGGAAGGCGCCGCAGCCGCTTCTCCAGCCCGGGGAGAGAGAGAGAGAGAGGGCGGAGCGTCAGTGACTAAACCCGAGTGAGAGACTGAGAGGGACTGAGTGTGAGGAATGAGTGTGAACACTGAGTGTGGGAGGAACTGAGTGTGAGGCACTGAGGTCACTGGGTGTGAGGGGGCATTGAGTGTGACAGGTCACGGTGTGAGGGGTAACCATACTGTGCATTTAAGTGTGTTTGTGCATGTTGTTTAGCAGCCAGTTCTATGTATCGGTGCCGCTTTGTATAACCAGCTTCCACATGTGGATGCTGCAGAGGCATAACTGACCCTAATTGCTGGAATGTTTGATTTAATTTGGGCTAATGCACTGTTGTTATTTTTAAATTTTCCTCTGGGGTCTTTCAGAACAGGGCTTGATTAGGTTGATTGACAGGAAAAGTCATGTGAATGGATGGGGCTTTACATGTATTAGTATACAGTGAAAAGTATTATTTCTTGCGTGCGCTGCAGACAAAGCATACCGTTCATAGAGAAGGAAACAAGAGAGTGCAGAATGTAGTGTTACAGTCATAGCTAGGATGGAGAGAAAGATCAACTTCATATAAAGTAGATCCATTCAAAAGTCTGATGGCAGCAGGGAAGAAGCTGTTCTTGAGTCAGTCGGTACTTGATCTCAGGCTTTTGTATCTTTTTCCCGATGGAAGAGAGAATGTCCGGGGTGCGTGAGGTCCTTAATTATGCTGGCTGCTTTTCTGAGGCAGCGGGAAGTATAGACAGAGTCAATGGATGGTAGGCTGGTTTGAGTGATGGACTGGGCTTCATTCATAACCCTTTGTAGTTTCTTGTGGTCTTGGGCAGAGCAGGAGCCATACCAAGCTGTGATACAACCAGAAAGAATGCTTTCTATGGTGCATCTGTAAAAGTTGGTGAGGGTCGTAGCGGACATGCCAAATTTCCTTAGTCTTCTGAGAAAGTAGAGGCATTGGTGAGCTTTTGTAACTATAACATCAGCGTGGAGGGACCAGGACAGGTCGTTGGTGATCTGGACACCCAGAACCTGAAGCTTTCAAACAATTTCACTTCATCACCATTGATGGAGACAGGGGCATGTCCTCCACTACGCTTCCTATAACATAGAATCATAGAAACATAGGAAAAAGGTGAAGGAGTAGCCATTCGGCCCTTCCCCTTTGAGCCTGTACCACCATTCAATATGATCATGGCTGATCATGCACTTTCAGTAACCCACTCTCGCTTTCTCGCCATACCCCTTGATCCCTTTAGCCACAAGGGCCACATCCAGCTCCCTCTCGAACATATCTAACGAACTGGCCCCAACAGCTTTCTGTGGTCGAGAATTCCACAGGTTCACAACTCTGAGTGAAGAAATTCTTCCTCATCTCAGTCCTGAGTGGCTTACCCCTTATTCTTAGACTGTGACCCATAGTTCTGGACTTCCCCAACATCAGGAACGTTCTTCCCGCATCTAGTCTGTCCAGCCCCACCAGGATTTTATGTTTCAATGAGATCCCCTCTCATTCTTCTAAATTCCAATGAGTACAAGCCCAGTCGATCCAGTCTCTCTTCATATGTCAGTCCTATCATTCTGGGAATCAGTCTGGTGAACCTTCACTGGACTCTCTCAATAGCAAGAATGTCCTCCCTCAGACAAGGAGACCAAAACTACACAATATTCAAGGTGTGGCCTCACCAAGGCCCTGTATAACTGCAGCCAGACATCCTTGCTCTATACTCAAATTCTCTTGCTATGAAGGCCAGCATGCCATTAGCTTTCCTCACCGCCTGCTGTACCTGCATGCCAACCTTCAGCGACTGTTCCACCATGACACCCAGGTCACGTTGCACTTCCCCTTTTCCTAAACTGCCACCATTCAGACAGTAATCTTCCTTCCTGTTTTTGCCACTAAAGTGGATGATCTCACATTTGTCCACATTATATTGCATTTGCCAAGTATTTGCCTACTCAGTCAGCCTGTCCAAAGCATCCTGCAGCCTCTTAGCATCCTCCTCACAGCACACACTGCCACCCACTTAGTGTCGTCTGCAAATCTCGAGATATTGCATTCAATTCCTTCATCCAAATCATTAATGTATATTGTGAAGAGCTGGGATCCCAGCACTGAACCTTGCGGTACCCCAATAGTCACTGCCTGCCACGTCAATACATTACCCCCAATACCATGAGCTTTAATTTTGTGAACAAATCTCTTCAGAAGTTCATAGAATCATAGAATCCCTACAGTGCAGAAGGAGGTCATTCGGCCCATCGAGCCTGCACTGACCACAATCCCACCCAGGCCCTATTCCTATAACCCCACATATATTGATACTCAGGTCAATTGAGCATGGTCAATCAACCTAACCCACACATCTTTGGACTATGGGAGGAAACCGGAGCACCCGGAGGAGACCCACACAGACACGGGGAGAATGTGCAAACTCCACACAGACAGTGACCTGAGGCTGGATTTTAATGTGGCGCTGTGAGGCAACAATGCTAACCACTATGCCACCGTGCCGCCCCTTGTGTGGGCCCCTTTTCAATAGTCTTTTGGGAGTCCAGCTACACAACATCCACTGGTTCACCCTTGTCCACTCTACGGTACATGTACAAAAAATTCCATAAGATTTGTCAAGTACTATTTCCCTTTAGTGAATCCATGCTGACTCGGACCAATCCTGTCACTGCTTTCCAAATGCTCAGTTATTACATCCTTAATAATTGACTCCAGCATTTTCCCCATCGCCGACATCAGGCTAACTGGTCTATCATTCCCCATTTGCTCTCCCTCCTTTTTTTGAAAAGTGGGGTTACGTTAGCTACCCTCCAATCCACTGGAACTTTTCCAGAGTCTATAGAATGCTGGAAAATGATTACCAATGCGTCCACTATTTTTAGGGCCACTTCCTTGTGTACTCTGGGATGCAGAGCATCAGGCCCTGGGGACTTATCGGGTTTTAATCCCAGCAATTGCACCAATACAAGTTCCTGACTAATAACGATTTCCTCCAGTTCCTCCTTCATGCTAGACCCTCTGTCCCCTAGTATTTCTGGAAGGTTATTTGTGTCCCCCTGAGTGAAGACAGATCCAAAGTATTTGTTCAGCTGGTCTACCATCTCTTTGTTGCCCATTTTGAATTCACCTGATTCTAACTGTAAGGGACCTACATTAATCTTCACCAGTCTTTTTCTCTTTACATATCTATAGAAGCTTTTGCAGTCAGTTTTTGTTTTCTGCAAGCTTACTCTTGTATTCTATTTTCCCTTCTGAATTAAACCCTTTGTCCTCCTTTGCTGATTTTTAAATTGCTCCCAGTCCTCAGGTTTGCTGCTTTTTCAGGCCAATTTATAAGCCTCCTGTTTGGCTTTAACACTATCCCTGATTTCCCTTGTTAGCCGTGGATAATCCACCTTCCCCATTTTACTCTTACGCCAGACAGGGATGTACAATTGTTGAAGTTCATCCATGTGTTTGATTTAATTTATTATTATCACATGTATTAACATACAGTGAAAAGTATTGTTTCTTGCGTGCCACACAGAAAAGCATACCGTTCATAGTGAAGGAAAGGAGAGAGTGCAGAATGTAGTGTTACAGTCATATCTAGGGTGTAGAGAAAGATCAATTTAGTGAGGGTAGGTCCATTCAAAAGTCTGATGGCAGCAGGAAGAAGCTGTTCTTGAGTCGGTTGGGACGTGACCTCAGACTTTTGTGTCTTTTTCCTGACGGAAGAAGGTGGAAGAGGGAATGTCCGGGGTGCTTGGGGTCCTTAACTATGCTGGCTGCTTTTCCGAGGCAGCAGAAAGTGTAGACAGAGTCAATGGCTTGCATGATGGACTGAACTTCATTCATGACCCTTTGTAGTTTCTTGCGGTGTTGGGCAGAGCAGGAGCCATACCAAGCTGTGATACAACCAGAAAGAATGCTTTCTATGGTGCATCTGTAAAAGTTGGTGAGAGTTGTAGCGGACATGCCAAATTTCCTTAGTCTTCTGAGAAAGTAAAGGCGTTGGTGGAATTTCTTAACTATAGTGTTGGCATGGGGGGACCAGGACGGGTTGCTGGTGATCTGGACACCTAGAAACTTGTAGCTCTGGACCATTTCTACCTTGTCCTCATTGATATACATGATGTGAAGATGCTGGCATTGGACTGGGGTAAACACAGTAAGAGTTTTAACAACACCACGTTAAAGTCCAACAGGTTTATTTGGTAGCAAATGCCATTAGCTTTCGGAGCGCTGCTCCTTCATCAGATGAAGTGGAAATCTGCTCTGGAAGAGCAGATTTCCACTCCATCTGACGAAGGAGCAGCACTCCTTAGTGATTACCCTCAACACCCTCCTTAGTGATTGTGGTCTGTGAGTTAGGAAGCTCAGGGTCCAGTCGCAGTTCTTTAAATATCTGCCATTGCCTATCCACTGTCAACCCCTTAAGTATCCTTTGCAAGCTTATCGTAGCAAATGCACATCTCATACCATCAAAGTTAGCTTTCCTTAAGTTCAAGACTCTACTCAGACTTAATTGTGTCATTCTCCATCTGAATGAAGAATTCTACCATATTATGGTCACTTCTCAAAGGATCTTGCACCATAAGGTTGCTAATTAATCCTCTCTCATTACACAATATCCAGTCTTGGATGGCCTGCTCTCTAGTTGGTTCCTGGTCGCTGACTATCTCCTTTGTTTTACTGACATTGAAGGAGAGATTATTGTCGTTGCACCATTTCACCAGATTATCTATTTCCTGTACTCTGTCTCATCGTTGTTTGAGATAGGACCTACAACAGTGGCGTCATCAGCAAGATTCAAAATGGAATTGGAGTAGCATTGGGCCACATGGTCATAGGTGTATGAGGAGTATAGTAAGGGGCTGAGGACACAGATTTGTGGGGCTGTGTTGAGGGTAATCATGGAGAAGGTGTCGTTGTCTATCCTTACTGGTTGCGGTCTGTGGGTTATGAAGTCTAGGATCCAGTCGCAGAGGGAGGAGCCGAGCCCTAGGCCACGGAGTTTGGAGATGAATTTTGTTGGGATAATGCTGTTAAAGGCTGAGCTGTAGTCACTAAATAGTTTAAGTTTATTTATTAGTTTCACAAGTAGGCTTACATTAACACTGCAATGAAGTTACTGTGAAAATTCCCTTGTCGCCACATTCTGGCACTGTTCTTGTTCGGGTACACTGAGTGAGAATTTAGCATGGCCAATGCACCTAACCAGCATGTCTTTTGGACTGCATTAGGAGTCTGACATAAGTGTCTTTGTTATCTAGGTGTTCCAGGATTGAGCGCAGGGCCAGG
Source organism: Mustelus asterias (assembly GCF_964213995.1). Lineage (NCBI taxonomy): Eukaryota > Metazoa > Chordata > Chondrichthyes > Carcharhiniformes > Triakidae > Mustelus > Mustelus asterias. The sequence goes on along the minus strand of NC_135803.1, from coordinate 159,294,425 downwards.
GAGATGGTGTCTGCTGTGGACCTGTTGCAGCGATAGGCAAACTGTAGTGGATTCAGGCAATCTGGGACACTGGAGTTGATGTGTGCCATGACTGACCTTTCGAAACATTTCATAATGATGGATGTCAGAGCCACCGGGCGATCATCATTAAGGCACGCTGCCTGGCTTTTCTTTGGTACAGGATGATGGTCATCTTCTTGAAGCAGGTATGGACCTCAGATTGGTGTGAGGAGAGGTTAAAGATGTCTCCAAGTACCTCTGCCAGCTGGTCCGCACAGGATATGAATGCTCGTCCGGGTACCCCATCCGGGCCACTCGCTTTGCGTGGGTTGACTTTCAAGAAGATCAATCTGATGTCTGCGATGGTGACTTCAGATACCGGTTTGGTCAAGGCTTCCGGGGCAGATGACTCCTCTCGCTGACATCTTGCTCAAAACAGGCATAGAATGCATTGAGCCCATCAGGGAGATGAGCATTGTTGCCGGCGATACTACACACCTTCACCTTGTAGCCTGTGATGTCGTCTAGACCTTGCCATAATCAGTGTGTGTTTGTGTGGCTAGCCTGGAACTCTAGCTTTGTCTGGTACTGTCTCTTCATATCTTTAATAGAACCATAGAACCATAGAAAATTACAGCTCAGAAACAGGCCTTTTGGCCCTTCTTGTCTGTGCCGAACCATTTTATGCCTAATCCCACTGACCTGCACTTGGACCATATCCCTCCACACCCCTCTCATCCATGAACCCGTCCAAGTTTTTCTTAAATGTTAAAAGTGACCCCGCATTTACCACTTTATCCGGCAGCTCATTCCACACTCCCACCACTCTCTGCGTGAAGAAGCCCCCCCTAATATTCCCTTTAAACTTTTCTCCTTTCACCCTTAACCCATGCCCTCTGGTTTTTTTCTCCCCTAGCCTCAGCGGAAAAAGCCTGCTCGCATTCACTCCATCTATACCCATCAAAATCTTATACACCTCTATCAAATCTCCCCTCAATCTTCTACGCTCCAGGGAATAAAGTCCCAACCTATTCAATCTCTCTCTGTAACTCAGCTTCTCAAGTCCCGGCAACATCCTTGTGAACCTTCTCTGCACTCTTTCAATCTTATTTACATCCTTCCTGTAACTAGGTGACCAAAACTGTACACAATACTCCAAATTCGGCCTCACCAATGCCTTATATAACCTTACCATAACACTCTAACTTTTATACTCGATGGTTCTCAGTAGATCATATCTGGAATTCTTGTATAGATCTTGATCAATTGGACCAGTGGGCTGACGAATGGCAGATGGAGTTTAATTTAGACAAATGTGAGGTGATGCATTTTGGTAGACTGAACCAGGGGCAGGAATTACTCAGTTAATGGTAGGGCGTTGGGGAGAGTTACAGAACAAAGAGATCAAGGGGTACATGTTCATAGCTCCTTGAAAGTGGAGTCACAGGTGGACAGAGTGGTGAAGAAGGCATTCAGCATGCTTGGTTTCATTGGTCAGAACATTGAATACAGGAGTTGGGATGTTGTTGAAGTTGTACAAGACATTGGTAAGACCACACTTGGAATACTATGTACAGTTCTGGTCACCCTATTATAGAAAGGATATTATTAAACTAGAAAGAGTGCAGAAAAGACTTACTTGGATGCTACCGGGACTTAGAACATAGAACATAAAAAAATACAGCACAAACAGACCCTTCGCCCACAAGTTGTGCCGGTCATGTCCCTACCTACCTAGGCTTATTTATAGGCTTACCTATAACCCTCAATCCTATTAAGTCCCATGTACTCATCCAGAAGTCTCTTAAAATACCCTATCGAGTTTGCCTCCACCACCACTGACGGCAACCGATTCCACTCACCCACCACCCTCTGAGTGAAAAACTTACCCCTGACACCTCCTCTGTACCTACTCGCCAGCACCTTAAACCTGTGTCCTCTCGTAGCAGCCATTTCAGCCCCGGGAAAAAGCCTCCGAGAATCCACCCGATCTATACCTCTCAACATCTTGTACAACTCTATCAGGTCACCTCCCATCCTTCGTCTCTCCAAGGAGAAAAGACCGAGCTCCCTCAACCTATCCTCATAAGGCATGCCAACCAATCCAGGCAACATCCTTGTAAATCTTCTCTGCACCCTTTCAATCATTTCCACATCCCTCCTGTAATGAGTTGACCAGAACTGAGCACAGTACTCCAAGTGGGGTCTGATGAGGGTCTTATAAAGCTGCATCATTATCTCCCGACTCCTAAACTCAATCTTGATGGCTTAAGTTATAAGGAGAGGCTGGATAGACTGGGACTTTTTTCTCTGGAGTGTAGAGGGCTGAGGGGATGATCTTATAGAGGTCTATGAAATAATGAGGGGCACAGATCAGCTAGATAGTCAATATCTTTTCCCAAAGGTAGGGGAGTCTAAAACTAGAGGGCATAGGTTTAAGGTGAGAGGGGAGAGATACAAAAGTGTTCAGAGGGGCAATTTCTTTCCCACAAAGGGTGGTGAGTGTCTGGAACGGGTTGCCAGAGGTAGTAGTAGAGGCAGGTACAATTTTGTCTTTTAAAAAACATTTAGACAGTTACATGGATAAGATGGGTATAGAGGGATTTGGGCCAAACCCGGGCAATTAGGATTAGTTTAGTGGTAAAAACTGGGTGGTTATGGACAAGTTGGGCCGAAGGGCCTGTTTCCATGCTGTAAACCTCTATGACTGTGAGGACACCCAGGTCCCTCTGCACAGCAGCATGCTGCAATTTTTTAATAATCCATTTTGCAGGTATTCCTACCAAAATGGATGACCTCACATTTACCAACATTGTACTCCATCTGCCAGACCCTCGCCCACTCACTTAGACTATCTAAATCCCTTTGCAGACTTTCAGCGTCCTCTGCACACTTTGCTCTGCCACTCATCTTAGTGTCATCTGCAAATTTTGACACATGAACTTGGTCCCCAACTCCAAATCATCTATGTAAATCGTAAACAATTGCGGTCGCAACACTGATCCCTGAGGCACATCACTAGTCACTGATCGCCAACCAGAAAAACATCCATTTACTCCCACTCTTTGCTTTCTGTTAGTTAACCAATCCTCTACCCATACTAATACATTACCCGTAACACCGTGCACCTTTATCTTATGTAGCAGCCTTTGGTGTGGCACCTTGTCAAATGCCTTCTGGAAATCCAGATACACCACATCCACAGGTTCCCCATTGTCCAACTCGCATGTAATGTTCTCAAAGAATTCCACCAAATTAGTCAAACATGTCCTGCCCTTCATGAACCCATGCTGCATCTTCCCAATGGGATAATTTATATCCAGATGTCTCGCTATTTCTTCCTTGGTGATAGATTCAAGCAGTTTCCCTACTACAGCAGTTAAGCTAACCGGCCTATAGTTACCTGCCTTTTGTCTACCTCCTTTTCTAAACAGTGGCGTCACATTTGCTGTTTTCCAATCTGCGGGAATCACCCCAGAGTCCCGCGAATTTTGGTAAATTACCACTAGTGCTTTTGCTATTTCCCCGCCATCTCTTTTAGTACCCTGGGATGCATTCCATCAGGGCCAGGAGACTTGTCTACCTTTAGCCCCATTAACTTGCCCAACACTACCTCTTTCGTGATAATGATAGTTTCTAGGTTCTCACCTGCCATAGCCTTCCTGTCATCAATTTTTGGCATGTTATTTGTGTCTTCCACTGTGAAGACCGACACAAAATACCTGTTCAATGCCTCAGCCATTTTCTCATTTCCAGTTATTACATCCCCCTTCTCGTCCTCTAAAGGACCAATGTTTACTTTCGCCACTCTTTTTCGTTTTATATATTTGTAGAAACATTTGCTCTCTGTTTTTATATTCTGAGCTAGTTCATTCCCATAATCCATCTTACCTTTCTTTATAGCTTTTTTGTGGCTTTCTGTTGACCTTTAAAGATTTCCCAATCCTCTAGTTTCCCACTAATCTTTGCCACTTTGTATGAATTTTCTTTCAATTTGATACCCTCCTTTATTTCCTTAGATATCCATGGCTGATTAACTCTTTTTCTACAGTCCTTCCTTATCACTGGTATAAACTTTTGCTGAGCACTGTGAAAAATTGCTTTGAAAGTCCTCCACTGTTCCTCAATTGTCCCACCATAAAGTTTTTGCTCCCAGTCTACCTTAGCCAACTCCTCCCTCATCCCTTTGTAGTCTCCTTTGTTTAAGCACAAGACACTGGTATTGGATTTTACCTTCTCACACTCCATCTGTATTTTAAATTCAACCATACTGTGATCGCTTCTTCCTAGAAGATCCCTAACTATAAGATCATTAATTATTCCTGGGCCAGTCCAACACCGGCATCTCCACATCATTACACAGGACCAGATTTAGGATAGCTTGCTCCCTCATAGGTTCCATTACATACTGTTCAAGGAAGCTATCGCGGATACATTCTATGAACTCCTCAAGGCTGTCTTGACTGACCTGGTTTGACCAATTTATATGTAGATTAAAATCCCCCATGATAATTGCTGCACCTTTTTACATGCATCAGTTATTTCTTTGTTTATTTCTCGCTCCACCATGATGTCATTATTTGGTGGCCTATAGACTATGCCTATCAGTGACTTTTTCTCCTTACTATTTCTAATTTCCACCCAAATGGAATCAATATTTTGTTCCATAGAATCTATAAAATTTCTCACTACCGCCCTGATATCATCCTTAAATACAGTAAGAAGTTTAACAACACCAGGTTAAAGTCCAACAGGTTTATTTGGTAGCAAAAGCCACACTCATCCTTAAATATCAGAGCTACACCACCTCCCTTACCTTCCTGTCTGTCCCTCCGAACAGTCTGATACCCCTGGATATTCAACTCCCAGTCGTGACCATCCTGCAACCATGTCTCTGTAATGACCACCAAATCATACTCATTCATAATGATTTGTGCCGTCAACTCATTTACCTTGTTCTGAATGTTACGAGCATTCAGGTAAAGCGCCCTTATGCTAGTTTTTGTACCTTCTTTTTGAATTCTAACACTTCCATTAATAACATCTCCTGAGTTCTCCTTCCTTTTAACTTTTTTCCTGATTTTTGATGTAGTTGGAACCTTCTCCCCACATTTTGTCCTTGCTCCCTCCTTCTCTAACTCCTTACATAGCTTCCCACCCCCCCTGGCATATTAGTTGAAATCCTCCCCACCGCTCGAGAAACACTCCCCCTGGGACATCAGTCCCAGTCGTGCCCAGGTGTAACCCGTCCAATTTGTACAGATCCCACCGCCCCCAGAACCAGTCCCAATGCCCCAGGAATCTGAACCCCTCCCCCGACACCATTTCTTCAGCCACGTATTTATCCAATATATCCTGTCATTTTTACTCTGACTAGCACGTGGCACCGGTAGTAATCCTGAGATCACTACCTTTGAGGTCCGATTTCTCAACTTTCTTCCCAGCTCCCTGGATTCTGCTTTTAGGACCTCCTCTTTTTTTTAACCCATGTTGTTTGTACCGACGTTTACTCCGACCACTGGCTGTTCGTCCTCCCCCTTCAGAATGTCCTGCAGCTGCTCTGAGACATCCTTGACCCCAGCACCAGGAAGGCAACATACCATCCTGGAGTCTCGTTTGCGGCCACAGAAATGCCTGTCTATTCTCCTAACAATTGAGTCCCCTATAACTATTGCACTGGCCCACTTTTTATCCCTCCCAGAACCAACCGTGGTGCAACGAGTTTGGATGCTGCTGCTTTCCCCAGAGAGGTCATTCCCCTCAACAGTATCCAAAGCGGTATATCTGTTCTGCAGGGAAATGGCCACAGGAGATTCCTGCACTACCTGCCTATCTCTCTTGCTCTGTCTGGTGGTCACCCATTCCCTTCCTGCCTGCGGAGCCTGAGCCTGCGGTGTGACCAACTCTCTATACGTGCTATCCACGATACTCTCTGACTCGCGGATGCTCCACAGTGTCTCCAGCCGCTGCTCCAGCTCTGAAACTCAAGCTTCCAGGAGCTGCAGCTGGAGACACATCCCGCACACATGCTGACCCAGGAGACTAGAAGTGTCCCCAGCCTGTCACATGGAGCAAGAGGAGCAAACCAGGGCTTGGAGCTCTCCTGTCATGTCTTACCCCTTTAAATTCAACTTTTGAAAGATGTTTTATACATAGAACATAGAACAGTACAGCACAGAACAGGCCCTTTGGCCCACGATGTTGTGCCGAGCTTTATCTGAAACCAAGATCAAGCTATCCCACTCCTTATCATCCTGGTGTGCTCCATGTGCCTATCCAATAACCGCTTAAATGTTCCTAAAGTCTCTGACTCCACTATCCCTGCAGACAGTCCATTCCACACCCCAACCACTCTCTGGGTAAAGAACCTACCTCTGATATCCTTCCTATATCTCCCACCATGAACCCTATAGTTATGCCCCCTTGTAATAGCTCCATCCACCCGAGGAAATAGTCTTTGAACGTTCACTCTATCTATCCCCTTCATCATTTTATAAACCTCTATTAAGTCTCCCCTCAACTTCCTCCGCTCCAGAGAGAACAGCCCTAGCTCCCTCAAGGTTTCCTCATAAGACCTACCCTCCAAACCAGGCAGCATCCTGGTAAATCTCCTCTGCACTCTTTCCAGCGCTTCCACATCCTTCTTATAGTGAGGTGACCAGAACTGCACACAGTATTCCAAATGTGGTCTCACCAAGGTCCTGTACAGTTGCAGCATAACCCCATGGCTCTTAAATCTTAGAAACCCTACAGCACAGAAAGAGGCCATTCGGCCCATCGACTCTGCACCGACCACAATCCCACCCAGGCCCCACCCCCATATCCCTACATATTTACCCACTAACCCCTCTAACCTATGCATCCCAGGACACTAAGGGCAATTTTAGCATGGCCAATCAACCTAACCCGCACATCTTTGGACTGTGGGAGGAAACCGGAGCACCCGGAGGAAACCCACGCAGACACAAGGAGAATGTGCAAACTCCACACAGACAGTGACCCAAGCCGGGAATCGATCCCAGGTCTCTGGAGCTGTGAAGCAGCAGTGCTAACCACTGTGCTACCGTGCCGCCCAACCCCCTGTTAATAAAAGCTAACACACTATAGGTCTTCTTCACAGCTCTATCCACTTGAGTGGCAACCTTCAGAGATCCGTGGATATGGACCCCAAGATCTCTCTGTTCCTCCACAGTCTTCAGAACCCTACCTTTGACCCTGTAATCCACATTTAAATTTGTCCTACCAAAATGAATCGCCTCACATTTATCAGGGTTAAATTCCATTTGCCATTTTTCAGCCCAGCTTTGCATCCTATCTATGTCTCTTTGCAGTCTACAACAGCCGGCACGGTAGCGCAGTGGTTAGCACTGCTGCTTCACAGCTCCAGGGTCCCGGGTTCGATTCCCGGCTCGGGTCACTGTCTGTGTGGAGTTTGCACATTCTCCTCGTGTCTGCGTGGGTTTCCTCCGGGTGCTCCGGTTTCCTCCCACAGTCCAAAGATGTGCGGGTTAGGTTGATTGGTCAGGTTAAAAATTGCCCCTTAGAATCTTAAAATGTGTAGGTTAGAGGGATTAGTGGGTAAAATATGTGGGGGTAGGGACTGGGTGGGATTGTGGTCAGTGCAGACTCGATGGGCCGAATGGCCTCCTACTGCACTGTAGGGTTTCTATGATTTCTATAACAGCCCTCCACCTCATCCACTACTCCACCAATCTTGGTGTCATCAGCAAATTTACTGATCCACCCTTCAGCCCCCTCCTCTAAGTCATTAATAAAAATCACAAAGAGCAGAGGACCAAGCACTGATCCCTGTGGCACTCCACTAGCAACCTGCCTCCAGTCCGAAAATTTTCCATCCACCACCACCCTCTGTCTTCGATCAGTCAGCCAGTTACCTTTCCAATCGGCCAACTTTCCCTCTATCCCACACCTCCTTACTTTCATCATAAGCCGACCATGGGGGACCTTATCAAACGCCTTACTAAAATCCATGTATTTGACATCAACTGCCCTACCTTCAGCAACACTCTTAGTTACCTCCTCAAAAAATTCTATCAAATTTGTGAGGCACGACTTGCCCTTCACGAATCTGTGCTGACTATCCCGGATTAATCTGCATCTTTCTAAATGGTCGTAAATCCCATCACTAAGGACCTTTTCCATCAATTTACCAAACACCGAAGTAAGACTAACCGGCCTATAATTACCAGGGTCATTTCTATTCCCTTTCATAAACAGAGGAACAACATTCGCCACTCTCCAGTCCTCTGGCACCATCCCCGTGGACAGTGAGGACCCAAAGATCAAAGCCAAAGGCACTGCAATCTCATTCCTTGCCTCCCAAAGAATCCTAGGGTATATTTCATCAGGCCCAGGGGACTTATCGACCTTCGGTTTATTGAAAACTGCTAGTACATCCTCCCTCCGAACATCTACTTCCCCCAGCCTATTAGCCTGTGACACCTTCTCTTCCTCAAAAACATGGCCCCTCTCCTTGGTGAACACTGAAGAAAAGTATTCATTCATCACCTCTCCTATCTCTACTGACTCCATACACAAGTTCCCACTACTGTCCTTGACTGGCCCTAACCTCACCCTGGTCATTCTTTTATTCCTCACATAAGAGTAAAAAGCCCTGGGGTTTTCCTTGATCCGACCCGCCAAGGACTTCTCGTGTCCCCTCCTAGCTCTCCTAAGCCCCTTTTTCAGCTCATTCCTTGCTAACTTGTAAGCCTCAATCGAGCCATCTGAACCTTGTTTCCTCATCCCTACATAAGCTTCCCTCTTTCTTTTTGCAAGACATTCCACCTCTTTTGTGAACCATGGTTCTCTCCCTTGGCCATTCCTCCCTGCCTGACAGGGACATACCTGTCAAGGACACACAGTATTTGTTCCTTGAAAAAGTTCCAATTTTCATTAGCGCCTTTCCCTGACAGTTTCTGTTCCCATCTTATGTCCCCTAATTCTTGTCGAATCGCATCATAATTACCTCTCCCCCAATTATAAACCTTGCCCTGCCGCACGGCCCTATCCCTCTCCATTGCAATAACAAAAGACACCGAATTGTGGTCACTATCTCCAAAGTGCTCTCTCACAACCAAATCTAACACTTGGCCCGGTTCATTTCCCAGTACCAAATCCAATGTGGCCCCACCTCTTGTCGGCCTATCCACATATTGTGTCAGGAAACCCTCCTGCACACACCACAAAAACTGCCCCATCCGAACTATTCGACCTACAAAGGTTCCAATCAATATTTGGAAAGTTAAAGTCCCCCATGACAACTACCCTGTGACCCCCACACATATCCATAATCTGCTTAGCAATTTCTTCCTCCACATCTCTATTACTATTTGGGGGCCGATAGTAAACACCTAACAAGGTGACCGCTCCTTTCCTATTTCTAACCTCAGCCCATATTACCTCAGATTATATCCAATTCTCTCGGGTCCTTCTTTCCTGCTTAGTTATTGCCGAATATAACCTTTGCAAACTATAAACTACAGAAATTACACAGAAACACTATTGTAGTCTAGAACAACAACAACTGCAATGCCAAGAGTAAAAAGAAAAGAAAAAATTACTTACCAGTCACCAACCAATCACTTACTTGCTGGCTGTGACGGCACAGTTCGATTTCCTTTTAGCTCTCACTTGCCCTCGAATCCCCCTCACATGTCCGCCTCTCCCGAAGATGAGCACCTCCTCCTTCTCGGCATCAAATTCCCACCCAGCTCCAAATTCCCGATACCCTCACTCTGGCTGCAATTCACTCCAGCTGCAGTCTCTCTCCCACTGGCGTGCGCAGGCTCACTCACAAAAGGGCCTGTTCCTGTGCTATACTTTTCTTTGTTCTTTGACACAGTTCCCAGACTGCTTCATTGCAATGCACCATTCCCAGACCATGTGGGACCTTATCAAATGTCTTATTGAAATTCCTGTAGACAACATCCACTGCAATCCTTCTTGGTACTTCCTCAAAAAATTTGATCAACTTAGTAAGAAATGATCTTCCCCTAACAAAACCATTCTGACCATCCCTGATCAACCTGTGCCTTTCTAAGTGATGGTCTATCCTGTCTCTCAGTCTTGTTCCATCTGCCACGTATCTGCCCATTTGACCATTCTGTCTATATCTTCTTGTAGCCCAAGAAACTCAGCTTCGCTGTTCACCAATTTTTGTGTCATCTCCAAATTTACTAATCCTACACATAGTCATCAATGTCATTTATATCAATGATGAATAATAGGCAGCCCAACACAGATCCCTGTGGTTCGGCCACTGAACTCTGGCTTCCAGTCACTAAAGCAGCCTCTGTCATCACCCTCTGTCTCCTACAACTGAGCCAATTTTGAATCCACTTTATCAAATTACCCTGTATCCCATGTGCATTTACCTTTTTTACAAGTCTCCCATGTGGGACCTTGTCAAAAGTCTCCCATGTAGGACCTTTGCTGAAATCCATACAAACTACATCGACTGCACTACCCTCGTTTATGCACCTGGTCACCTCTCAGAAAATTCAATCAAATTTGTTAGGCATGACCTCCCTCTGACGAAGCCATGCTGACTATCCCTGATCAAGCTTTGTCGCTCCAAGTGGAGATAGATGCTCCCCTTCTCTAATAGTTTCCCTACCACTGACATGAGACTCACCAGTCTGCAGGTCCCTGGTTTATCTCTACAACCCTCCTTAAAGAGCAGAACCACTTTAGCTGTTCTCCAGTCGTCTGGCACCTCCCCCATGAGTCGCTGAGCAGAAACTGATAGTCAAGTTCCGCACACATGAGGACGGCCTCAACCAGGATCTTGGGTTCATGTCACACTATCTGTAACCCCCATGACTTGCCTGGGCTTGCAAAATCTCACTAACTGTCCTGTCTGGAGACAATAAACATCTCTTTAACCTGTGCTTAACGCTCTCTCCACTCACATTTTCTGTACCTTTAAGACTTGATTACTTGTAAAGACTCGCATTCCAACCATTATTTTGTAAATTGAGTTTGTGTCTTTATATGCCCTGTTTGTGAACAGAACTCCCACTTATCTGACGAAGGAGCAGCGCTCCGAAAGCTAGTGGCTTTTGCTACCAAATAAACCTGTTGGACTTTAACCTGGTGTTGTGAAACTTCTTACTGTGTTCACCCCTGTCCAACGCCTGCATCTCCACATCATGACCTCCCCCATGGCCAGAGAGGAATTGAAAATTTGGGTCAGTGCCCCTGCAATCTCCTCCCTTGCCTCCCACAGCAGCCTAGGGCACAATTCACCTGGACCTGGAGACTTATCCACTTTTAAGGCTGTCAAAACCTCCAACACCTTGTCCTTCCAATGTCAATTTGCTCAAGAACCTCACAGTCTCCCTGAATTTCAGACCATCATCCTCATTCTCATGGGTGAAGATGGATGTGAAGGTATTCATCCAAAACTCTCCCAATGTCCTCCGGCTCCACCCACAGATTGCCCCCTTAGATCCTAATGGACCCTACTCTTTCCCTGGCATACTTACAGAATAGCTTGGGATTTTCCCTACTTTTACCAGCTGAAGCTTTCTGATATCCTCTCTTTGCATTCCTAATTGTTTTCTGAAGCTCCACCCTGCACTTTCTATACCTAATGCTTCCACTGATTTGCTCTCCTTGTACTTATTAAAAAGTTTTTTTTATCTTCTCATTGTATCCTGAATATCTCTGGTTAGTCATGATGTGGAGATGCCGGCGTTGGACTGGGGTAAACACAGTAAGAAGTTTAACAACACCAGGTTAAAGTCCAACAGGTTTATTTGGTAGCAAAAGCCACACAAGCTTTCGGAGCTGCAAGCCCCTTCTCACAAACAGAGCATATAAAGACACAAAGGGGCTTGCAGCTCCGAAAGCTTGTGTGGCTTTTGCTACCAAATAAACCTGTTGGACTTTAACCTGGTGTTGTTAAACTTCTTACTATCTCTGGTTATCCATGGTTCTCCGGACTTGTTATTCCTACCTATCACCCGAGAGGGAACATGCTGTGCTTGCACTCTTCCCATTTCCTTTTTCAATGCCCCCCAATGCTCTTCGGTAGATTTTGCCGTCAGTAGCTGTTCACAGTCTATCCAGGCCAGATCCTGCCTTATTTTATTAAAATCCGCTCTCCCCCAATCCAAAACATTTTTTTGCAGCTTGGTCTATTTCCTTGTCCATAACAAGCTTAAATTGTACATTATACACATGCCTATACATTATACCTTATCTATAATTAATTGATCAACACTTTCAGGAGTTTTGGAGAATCTTTACAGTTGAATAAAAATAAAATATTCTCATAATATCTTTAAAACAGAAATCAAACATTTCTGTTTGATTCCAGACATTAACAAATTTTGCTCGTTTGTTCTTTTCCTGAAACTTCAGGTAAATTTCCAATTTAAATGCTTGAATTAGCAACTCATGTCCAAATAGTTATCAATTCCAATTTCAGAAGCAGACTTGGTGGTTTTCTGAAAAGTAAAGTCTTTTATCCTGTGCTTTAATTCTCAAACTGTTGTCTTCACTCGGAGCCGGGAACAATCATCACTTGATTTAAAAAACACAAACAATCCACCTGGCTCTGACCAGAGTTAATCGGTCCATTCAGGTTACATTAAAAAGCAAAAGCTGGGTGGAGATTATATAAAAAATCAGCTGTCTGCTGAAAGGGTTAATATTTTCTGCAGAATCTAGAGGGTCGGCGAGGGGGGGGAGTGGGGGTGGGCGGAGAGACGATGGCAATTCCTTCACTTCACATAATTTAAAAAACTTCCTTTGTTCGGTTTTCTCCAATTTTGCTCGAATTTCATCTCTTTTGTCTATTGTTTCTCTTTAAAGCAATTTTTAATTGCCAATGTTCGCTACTTAATTAAAGTTGAAAGAAATACTCTGTGAAATATGTTTTTAACTGAATCTTAACAATTTTAAAAAATTCAAATGTTTTGGAAAATTCAAACTGGATTGCTGGCAAACTCCTCATATCCTCATATTTTGGGAACAAACTCTATTTCACAATTCTAAACTTCTGCAACTTAATTTCAAATTGAAACCCAACCCTTTGAATTTTAGCAGTTTGAATTTATTTTGAACAGAAACACACAGCAGTACAAATTCAATTAATTTTATTCAAACTAATTATTTGAATATATGAAGCTTGTGAACAGCTCCCTGCGTCGGCAATGACTTGACTTAAATGTATGGTATTCTTTCAACTTGGCAAACGTATTCAAAGTAAGGATCATGAATAATGATGGTAGGGAAATTATTGGAGAGGATTCTTTGAGACAGGATTTATTCCCACTTGGATATAAGTGGATGTATTAGTGAGAGGCAACATGGTTTTGTGAAGGGGAGGTCGTGTCTGACTAACTTGATTGAATTTTTCAAGGAAGCGACGAAGATGATTGATGAGGGTAGGGCAGTGGATGTTGTCTACATGGACTTCAGTAAGGCCTTTGACAAGGTCCTTCATGGCAGACTGGTGCAGAAGATGAAGTCGCATGGGATCAGAGGTGAGCTGACAAAGTGGATACAAAACTGGCTCTGTCAAAGAAGACAGAGGGTAGCAGTGGAAGGGTGCATTTCTGAATGGAGGGCTGTGACAAGTGGCGTCCCGCAGGGATCAGTGCTGGGACCTTTGCTGTTTGTAATATATATAAATGATTTGGAGGAAAATGTAATTGGATTGATTAGTAAGTTTGCGGACGACACAAAGGTTGGTGGATTTGTGGATAGCGATTAGGACCATCAGAGGATACAGCAGGATATAGATCAGTTGGAGACTTGGGCAGAGAGATGGCAGATGGAGTTTAATCCGGACAAATGTGAGGTAATGCATTTTGGAAAGTCTAATACAAATAGGAAATATACAGTAAATGGCAGACCTCTTAAGAGTATTGATAGGCAAAGGGACCTGGGTGTACAGGTACACAGGTCACTGAAAGTGGCAATGCAGGTCGAGAAGATAGTCAAGAAGGCATACGGCATGCTTGCCTTCATCGGCCACGGCATTGAGTTTAAAAATTGGCAAGTCATGTTGCAGCTTTATAGAACCTTCGGCTGCACTTGGAATATAGTGTTCAATTCTGGTCGCCACGCTACCAGAAGGATGTGGAGGCTTTGGAGAGGGTACAGACAAGATTTACCAGGAAGTTGCCTGGTATGGAGGGCATCAGCTATGAGGAGAGGTTGGAGAAACTTGTTTTGCTCTCACTGGAACGACGGAGGTTGAGGGGTGACCTGATAGAAGTCTACAAGATTATGAGAGGCATGGACAGAGTGGATAGTCAGAAGCTTTTTCCCAGGGTGAAAGAGTCAATTACTAGGGGGCACAGGTTTAAGGTGCGAGGGGCACGGTTTAAACGAGATGTACAAGGTAGATTTTTTACACAGAGGGTGGTGGGTGCCTGGAACTCATTGCTGGGGGAGGTAGTGGAAGCAGATACGATAGTGACTTTTAAGGGACGTCATGACAAATACATGAATAGGATGGGAATAGAGGGATATGGTCCCTGGAAGGTAGGGGGTTTTAGTTAAGTCGGGCAGCATGGCCGGTGCAGGCTTGGAGGGCTGAAGGGGCTGTTGCTGCGCTGTAATTTTCTTTGTTCTTTGTTCTTTGATGGTGTAGGAGCCATAGCCAACTTCACACACCAGCATTTCCTTATCACTCAAGAGGTGAAGGAGAGGAGGAAGTGCTTTCAATTGTATCAGTTGTCCTGATTTTGGAGGCAGCTGATGCAACTGCACGCTGTCGACTGACCTGTGCCTGGGGTTATTTGCTGTTGATTAAACACAGCAAGTGGTCTGCTTCAGGGGAGGTGACACTTTATGGCTGAATTTACTTCCTTGAAGCCCCGACTGCGTATTCGAATTCTTCACTTGTCTGGTATTTTCTGAGTTAAATCAATATTTTGTTCCAGTCTTTGGTCTGACAGCAGCTTTTTTCTTAGCACAGCGCACCCAATTATGTGCCTGCTGTTCCCAACGTAACTGATTGTTCAGGACAGACTTGTTCAACTTGTCAGAGAAGTTGCATTCTTTGACAAGGTAACACATGATAGTTGTTGCATAAGGTTAAATCTCACGGGATCCAGGGTGAGGTATCTAAATGGACACAAAATTGGCTTGATGACAGAAGACAGAGGGTGGTTGTAGTGGGTTGTTTTTCAAACTGGAGGCCTGTGACCAGCGGTGTGCCTCAGGGATCGGTGCTGGGTCCACTGTTATTTGTCATTTATATTCATGATTTGGATGAGAATATAGAAGGCATGGTTAGTAGGTTTGCAGATGACACCAAGATTGGTGGCATAGTGGACAGTGAAGAAGGTTATCTAGGATTGCAACGGGATCTTGATCAATTGGGCCAGTGGGCTGACGAATGGCAAATGGAGTTTAATTTAGACAAATACAAGGTGATGCATTTTGGTAGATTGAACCAGGGCAGGACTTACTCAGTTAATGGTAGGGCGTTGGGGAGAGTTACAGAACAAAGAGATCTAGGGGTACATGTTCATAACTCCTTGAAAGTGGAGTCACAGGTGGACAGAGTGGTGAAGAAGGCATTCGGCATGCTTGGTTGCATCAGTCAGAACATTGAACACAGGAGTTGGGACGTCTTGTTGAAGTTGTACAATACATTGGTAAGGCCACACTTGGAATACTGTGTACAGTTCTGGTCAGTCTTGGAATACTGTGTACAGTTCTGGTCACCCTGTTATGGAAAGGATATTATTAAACTAGAAAGAGTGCAGAAAAGATTTACTTGGATGCTACCGGGGCTTGATGGTTTGAGTTATAAGGAGAGGCTGGATAGACTGGGACTTTTTTCTCTGAAGCATAGGAGGCTTAGGGGTGATCTTATAGAGGTCTATAAAATAATCAGAGGCATAGATTAGCTAGATAGTCAATATCTTTTCCCAAAGGTAGGAAAGTCTAAAACTAGAGGGCATAGGTTTAAGGTGAGAGGAGACAGATACAAAAGAATCCATGGGGGCAATTTTTCACACAGAAGGTGGTGAGAATTTGGAACAAGATGCCAGAGGTAGTAATAGAGGCGAGTACAATTTTGTCTTTTAAAAGCATTTAGACAGTGTAAGAGGAATTTTCTCAGGTATCCCCTGGGGTGCTCTGTACTTGTTGAACCTCACTCAACCAATACATAAACTACAAAAGACAGTATATAGTTAAAGAACGAAAAGGAATTTATTTGCTAATGCGTGCATCAGGAGAGAGAGACACAGTCCATGAGGGATGACTGTCCTCTCTGAGCTAATATTGCTAATATAAATTATTACATTATTCTGAACATTTCAATATCCCACCCAGTCTTGTCAATCAGACTGGAGGGCCCAATCACAATATTCAACGTTATTACCTTAGCCAATAACATTCCACCTGTCAACAGGCATAGGAGATTACTAGTTTATTGTCCATGTAGGTTCCTTCCCCTTTACCTAGGAAACCTAACGCATGTCATTACCAGTGTCTAAGGCCATTATTAACATCTGTGATTTTGAATTGGTGAAAGGACTCACTCTTTCGCTGGAAGCTGGGCCTCCTTTATCAGCTTGCGAGACTACTCCAGCCTTGCTACCCATGAACAAATTTACTCCCATAATAGCAGACCTATGATTAAACTTGCCATTCGCATATCCAAAAACAGATAAGAGAAGCTGCCTTTCTGTGCTCCATTGTGTTAACAGAATTTGGCCTGTCTACCACTGTGTTTCCCATCATGCTGCATTCAGAACGAAGTTGGCCAAGGCGCACAATACATACATATAGAAAATACAGTTTAAGTTTATAATCCTTGGTTAATTTGTGGTTATGCAGTTTATAATACCTTTGCAGTTTATAATAGCTTTGTATATTTTGTTCCAGGCACATTGTGAATTCTCACTATATATAAAGCACTTTATAATTACCTTAATCTAGTCTACTTATATTGGTAAAACTAAAATGAAGGGCCTGATACTAGAATTCTATACTATCCCCCATCAGTCCCTGCAATGTGGCCCTTGGCTATAGCCGAAGATAAGGCCACTAAATAGAAGTGTCCCAATATTTATTCCTGCGTTCTGAAGGACGACTGGCCTCTTCTCGTTGCTTGCTCAACTTCACTGCCATCACTGGTACCATCCCTTCTGTGGTCTTAGAGTCATAGAGTCATAGAGGTTTACAGCATGGAAACAGGCCCTTCGGCCCAACTTGTCCATGCCGCCCTTTTTTTTAAACCCCTAAGCTAATCCCAATTGCCCGCATTTGACCCATATCCCTCTATACCAATCTTATCCAGGTAATTATTTAAATGCTTTTTAAAAGACAAAATTGTACCCGCCTCTACTACTACCTCTGGTAGCTTGTTCCAGACACTCACCACCTTCTGTGTGAAAAAATTGCCCCTCTGGACACTTTTGTATCTCTCCGCTCTCACCTTAAACCTATGCCCTCTAGTTTTAGACTCCCCTACCTTTGGGAAAAGATATTGACTATCTCGCTGATCTATGCCCCTCATTATTTTATAGACCTCTATAAGATCACCCCTCAGCCTCCTACGCTCCAGAGAAAAAAGTCCCAGTCTATCCAGCCTCTCCTTATAACTCAAACCATCAAGTCCCGGTAGCATCCTAGTAAATCTTTTCTGCACTCTTTCTAGTTTAATAATATCCTTTCTATAATAGGGTGACCAGTATTCCAAGTGTGGCCTTACCAATGTCTTGTACAACTTCAACAAGACGTCCCAACTCCTGTATTCAATGTTCTGACCAATGAAACCTGGCATGTCGAATGCCTTCTTCACCACTCTGTCCACCTGTGACTCCACTTTCAAGGAGTTATGAACATGTACCCCTAGATCTCTTTGTTCTGTAACTCTCCCCAATGCCCTACCATTAACTGAGTAAGTCCTGCCCTGGTTCAATCTACCACAATGCATCACCTCACATTTGTCTAAATTAAACTCCATCTGCCATTTGTCAGCCCACTGGCCCAATTGATCAAGATCCCGTTGCAAACGGAGGTTGGTCTTCGACAACCTTGCACAGGCACACTTAACTACATTGACAAGCACCATCAGTGCCAAGATCAGCATGAAGAATATTGCAATCCTTTGTAGGATTGATGTTCCTAAGGAGCCCAGCCAGCCTGCGAGCCAACCACCAAATGTAAATGGTTCAGGGTCTTTGAATTTCTCCACCTCTTTCATATATGATTAACCAGATAAGTTATGTTTTCTGAACGATCTGGTATGTCCGTACAACATCCTGATCCAATCACTGCACAAGTCCCACCCCTTGCCACCAAGACCTAATCCAATGCCAATGTGTGTTGGAGTACCATGGTGTGCATGGCTGCCATCTCATCATGAACCTCAGCAAGGGCAGTTACTGTATCATTGGCGACTTGTTCCAAAATGGAGCATAGAACCAGAATTTCACGCATTGCTTTAGCTACTCCATATTGGGGAAACAATATGCCAAAGAACCATTCTGTTTCTGTAAAAGCTCGTCGATGTCTTGGCAGGGGAGGGAGTTTAGGAGTGTGATATATGCAAGGGATTACATATCCAAGGTAACATGACACCTTCCATCTGACAAGGAGCCAAGGATATGCCCTATCCCAACAAATCCAATATGTTCCATTGAGAGTTAGAACATAGAACATAGAACAGTACAGCACAGAACAGGCCCTTCGGCCCACGATGTTGTGCCGAGCTTTATCTGAAACCAAGATAGAACATAGAACATAGAAAGCCACAGCACAAACAGGCCCTTCGGCCCACAAGTTGCGCCGATCACATCCCCACCTCTAGGCCTATCTATAGCCCTCAATCCCATTAAATCCCATGTACTTATCCAGAAGTCTCTTAAAAGACCCCAACGAGTTTGCCTCCACCACCACCGACGTCAGCCGATTCCACTCACCCACCACCCTCTGAGTGAAAAACTTACCCCTGACATCTCCTCTGTACCTACCCCCCAGCACCTTAAACCTGTGTCCTCTCGTAGCAACCATTTCAGCCCTTGGAAATAGCCTCTGAGAGTCTACCCTATCCAGACCTCTCAACATCTTGTAAACCTCTATCAGGTCACCTCTCATCCTTCGTCTCTCCAGGGAGAAGAGACCAAGCTCCCTCAACCTATCCTCATAAGGCATGCCCCCCAATCCAGGCAACATCCTTGTAAATCTCCTCTGCACCCTTTCAATGGCTTCAACATCTTTCCTGTAATGAGGTGACCAGAACTGCGCGCAGTACTCCAAGTGGGGTCTAATCAGGGTCCTATAAAGCTGCAGCATTATCTCCCGACTCCTAAACTCAATCCCTCGATTAATGAAGGCCAGTACGCCGTACGCCTTCTTGACCGCATCCTCCACCTGCGAGGCCGATTTAAGAGTCCTATGGACCCGGACCCCAAGGTCCTTCTGATCCTCTACACTGCTAAGAATGGTACCCTTCATATTATACTGCTGCTTCATCCCATTGGATCTGCCAAAATGGATCACCACACACTTATCCGGGTTGAAGTCCATCTGCCACTTCTCCGCCCAGTCTTGCATTCTATCTATGTCTCGCTGCAACTTCTGACATCCCTCCAAACTATCCACAACACCACCTACCTTGGTGTCGTCAGCAAACTTACCAACCCATCCCTCCACTTCCTCATCCAGGTCATTTATGAAAATGACAAACAGCAAGGGTCCCAGAACAGATCCCTGGGGCACTCCACTGGTCACTGACCTCCATGCAGAGAAAGACCCCTCCACAGCCACTCTCTGCCTTCTGCAGGCAAGCCAGTTCTGGATCCAAGCTATCCCACTCCCTAGCATCCTGGTGTGCTCCATGTGCCTATCCAATAACCGCTTAAATGTTCCTAAAGTGTCTGACTCCACTATCACTGCAGGCAGTCCATTCCACACCCCAACCACTCTCTGCGTAAAGAACCTAACTCTGATATCCTTCCTGTATCTCCCACCACGAACCCTATAGTTATGCCCCCTTGTAATAGCTCCATCCACCCGAGGAAATAGTCTTTGAACGTTCACTCTATCTATCCCCTTCATCATTTTATAAACCTCTATTAAGTCTTCCCTCAGCCTCCTCCGCTCCAGAGAGAATATCCCTAGCTCCCTCAACCTTACCTCATAAGACCTACCCTCCAAACCAGGCAGCATCCTGGTAAATCTCCTCTGCACTCTTACCAGCGCTTCCACATCATTCTTATAGTGAGGTGACCAGAACTGCACACAATATTCCAAATGTGGTCTCACCAAGGTCCTGTACAGTTGCAGCATAACCCCACGGCTCTTAAGCTCCAACCCCCTGTTAATAAAAGCGAACACACTATATGCCTTCTTCACAGCTCTATCCACTTGAGTGGCAACCTTTAGAGATCTGTGGATATGGACCCCAAGGTCTCGCTGTTCCTCCACAGTCTTCAGAACCCTACCTTTGACCCTGTAATCCACATTTAAATTAGTCCTACCAAAATGTATCACCTCACATTTATCAGGGTTAAACTCCATTTGCCATTTTTCAGCCCAGCTTTGCATCCTATCTATGTCTCTTTGCAGCCTACAACAGCCTTCCACCTCATCCACTACTCCACCAATCTTGGTGTCATCAGCAAATTTACTGATCCACCCTTCAGCCCCCTCCTCTAAGTCATTAATCAAAATCACAAAGAGCAGAGGACCAAGCACTGATCCCTGTGGCACTCCACTAGCAACCTGCCTCCAGTCCGAAAATTTTCCATCCACCACCACCCTCTGTCTTCGATCAGTCAGCCAGTTACCTATCCAATCGGCCAACTTTCCCTCTATCCCACACCTCCTCACTTTCATCATAAGCCGACCATGGGGAACCTTATCAAACGCCTTACTAAAATCCATGTATATGACATCAACTGCCTTACCTTCATCAACACACTTAGTTACCTCCTCAAAAAATTCAATCAAATTTGTGAGGCACGACTTGCCCTTCACGAATCCGTGCTGACTATCCCGGATTAATCCGCATCTTTCTAAATGGTCGTAAATCCCATCCCTAAGGACCTTTTCCAACAATTTACCAACCACCGAAGTAAGACTAACCGGTCTATAATTACCAGGGTCATTTCTATTCCCTTTCTTAAACAGAGGAACAACATTCGCCATTCTCCAGTCTTCTGGCACCATCCCCGTGGACAGCGAGGACCCAAAGATCAAAGCCAAAGGCTCTGCAATCTCATCCCTTGCCTCCCAAAGAATCCTAGGATATATTTCATCAGGCCCAGGGGACTTATCAACCTTCAGTTTATTCAAAACTGCCAGGACATCCTCCCTCCGAACATCTATTTCCTCCAGCCTATTAGCCTGTAATACCTTCTCTTCCTCAAAAACATGGCCCCTCTCCTTGGTGAACACTGAAGAAAAGTATTCATTCATCACCTCGCCTATCTCTACTGACTCCATACACAAGTTCCCACTACTGTCCTTGACCGGCCCTAACCTCACCCTGATCATTCTCTTATTCCTCACATAAGAGTAAAAAGGCTTGGGGTTTTCCTTGATCCGACCCGCCAAGGACTTCTCGTGTCCCCTCCTAGCTCTCCTAAGCCCCTTTTTCAGCTCATTCCTTGCTAACTTGTAACCCTCAATCGAGCCATCTGAACCTTGTTTCCTCATCCCTACATAAGCTTCCCTCTTTCTTTTCACAAGACATTCCACCTCTTTCGTGAACCATGGTTCCCTCACTCGGCCATTTCCTCCCTGCCTGACAGGGACATACCTATCAAGGACACCCAGTATTTGTTCCTTGAAAAAGTTCCACTTTTAGAACCATAGAAAATTACAGCTCAGAAACAGGCCTTTTGGCCCTTCTTGTCTGTGCCGAACCATTTTATGCCTAGTCCCACTGACCTGCACTTGGACCATATCCCTCCACACCCCTCTCATCCATGAACCCGTCCAAGTTTTTCTTAAATGTTAAAAGTGACCCCGCATTTACCACTTTATCCGGCAGCTCATTCCACACTCCCACCACTCTCTGCGTGAAGAAGCCCCCCCTAATATTCCCTTTAAACTTTTCTCCTTTCACCCTTAACCCATGCCCTCTGGTTTTTTTCTCCCCTAGCCTCAGCAGAAAAAGCCTGCTTGCATTCACTCTATCTATACCCATCAAAATCTTATACACCTCTATCAAATCTCCCCTCAATCTTCTACGCTCCAGGGAATAAAGTCCCAACCTATTCAATCTCTCTCTGTAACTCAGCTTCTCAAGTCCCGGCAACATCCTTGTGAACCTTCTCTGCACTCTTTCAATCTTATTTACATCCTTCCTGTAACTAGGTGACCAAAACTGTACACAATACTCCAAATTCGGCCTCACCAATGCCTTATATAACCTTACCATAACACTCCAACTTTTATACTCGATACTCCGATTTATAAAGGCCAATGTACCAAAGGCACTCTTTACGACCCTATCCACCTGTGACGTCACTTTTAGGGAATTCTGTACCTGTATTCCCAGATCCCTCTGTTCAACTGCACTCTTCAGAGTCCTACCATTTACCCTGTACGTTCTACTTTGATTTGTCCTTCCAAAGTGTAATATCTCACACTTGTCTGCGTTAAATTCCATTTGCCATTTTTCAGCCCATTTTTCTAGTTGGTCCAAATCCCTCTGCAAGCTTTGAAAGCCTTCCTCACTGTCCACTACACCTCCAATCTTTGTATCATCAGCAAACTTGCTGATCCAATTGACCACATTATCATCCAGATCATTGATATAGATGACAAACAACAATGGACCCAACACCGATCCCTGCGGCACACCACTAGTCACAGGCCTCCACTCAGAGAAGCAATCCTCCACAACCACTCTCTGGCTTCTTCCATTGAGCCAGTGTCTTATCCAATTGACTACCTCCCCATGTATACCTAGCGACTGAACCTTCCTAACTAACCTCCCATGAGGGACCTTGTCAAAGGCCTTGCTGAAATCCAGGTAGACAACATCCACCGCCTTCCCTTCATCCACTTTCCTGGTAACCTCCTCGAAAAACTCTAATAGATTGGTCAAACATGACCTACCACGCACAAAGCCATGTTGACTCTCCCTAATAAGTCCCTGTCTATCCAAATATTTGTAGATCCTATCCCGTATCACACCTTCCAATAACTTGCCCACCACCGACGTCAAACTTACTGGCCGATAATTTCCCGGATTTCTTTTGGAACCTTTTTTAAACAACGGAACAACATGAGCCACCCTCCAATCATCCGGCACCTCCTCCATGAATACTGACATTTTAAATATGTCTGCCAGGGCCCCTGCAAGTTCAACACTAGCTTCCCTCAAGGTCCGTGGGAATACCCTGTCCGGTCCTGGGGATTTATCCACTCTGATTTGCCTCAAGACAGCGAGCACCTCCTCCCCTTTAATCTGTAAAGGTTCCATGGCCTCCCTACCAGTTTGCCCTATTTCCGTAGACTCCATGCCTGTTTCCTCAGTAAATACGGATGCAAAAAAACCATTTAGTATCTCCCCCATCTCTTTTGGTTCCATACACAGTCTACCACTCTGGTCTTCAAGGGGACCAATTTTATCGCTCACTATCCTTTTGCTCCTAACATACCTATAGAAGCTCTTTGGATTTTCCTTCACTCTGTCTGCCAAAGCAACCTCATGTCTTCTTTTAGCCCTCCTGATTTCCCTCTTAAGTAGCTTCTTGCACTTTTTATACTCCTCGAGCATCTGATCTGTTCCTTGCTGCCTGTACATTTCATACAACTCTCTCTTCCTCTTAATCAGTGTTACAATCTCCCTCGAGAACCAAGGTTCCTTATTCCGATTTACTTTGCCTTTAATCCTGACAGGAACATACAAACTCTGCACTCTCAAAATTTCTCCTTTGAAGGCCTCCCACTTTCCATTTACATCCTTATCAGAGAACAGCCTGTGCCAATCCACACTTCCCAGATCCCTTCTCATTTCATCAAATTTGGCCTTTTTCCAGTTCAGAACTTCAACCCGAGGACCAGATCTATCCTTATCCACGATCAGGTTGAAACTAATGGCATTATGATCACTGGATCCAAAGTGTTCCCTCACACTCACATCCATCACCTGCCCTAACTCATTTCCCAATAGGAGATCCAATATCGCATCCTCTCTAGTTGGCACCTCTATATACTGATGTAGAAAATTCTCCTGAACACATTTTACAAACTCTACCCCGTCTAAACCTTTAACAGTATGCGAGTCCCAATCTATATGTGGAAAATTAAAATCCCCTACTATCACAACTTTGTGTTTCTTGCAGTTGTCAGCTATCTTGCTGTTTGTCATTTTCATAAATGACCTGGATGAGGAAGTGGAGGGATGGGTTGGTAAGTTTGCTGACGACACCAAGGTAGGTGGTGTTGTGGATAGTTTGGAGGGATGTCAGAAGTTGCAGCGAGACATAGATAGAATGCAAGACTGGGCGGAGAAGTGGCAGATGGACTTCAACCCGGATAAGTGTGTGGTGATCCATTTTGGCAGATCCAATGGGATGAAGCAGCAGTATAATATGAAGGGTACCATTCTTAGCAGTGTAGAGGATCAGAAGGACCTTGGGGTCCGGGTCCATAGGACTCTTAAATCGGCCTCGCAGGTGGAGGATGCGGTCAAGAAGGCGTACGGCGTACTGGCCTTCATTAATCGAGGGATTGAGTTTAGGAGTCGGGAGATAATGCTGCAGCTTTATAGGACCCTGGTTAGACCCCACTTGGAGTACTGCGCGCAGTTCTGGTCACCTCATTACAGGAAAGATGTTGAAGCCATTGAAAGGGTGCAGAGGAGATTTACAAGGATGTTGCCTGGATTGGGGGGCATGCCTTATGAGGATAGGTTGAGGGAGCTTGGTCTCTTCTCCCTGGAGAGACGAAGGATGAGAGGTGACCTGATAGAGGTTTACAAGATGTTGAGAGGTCTGGATAGGGTAGACTCTCAGAGGCTATTTCCAAGGGCTGAAATGGTTGCTACGAGAGGACACAGGTTTAAGGTGCTGGGGGGTAGGTACAGAGGAGATGTCAGGGGTAAGTTTTTCACTCAGAGGGTGGTGGGTGAGTGGAATCGGCTGACGTCGGTGGTGGTGGAGGCAAACTCGTTGGGGTCTTTTAAGAGACTTCTGGATGAGTACATGGGATTTAATGGGATTGAGGGCTATAGATAGGCCTAGAGGTGGGGATGTGATCGGCGCAACTTGTGGGCCGAAGGGCCTGTTTGTGCTGTGGCTTTCTATGTTCTATGTTCTATCTCTCCGCTGATTTGCTCCTCCAATTCTCGCTGATTATTGGGTGGTCTATAATACAAGCCCATTAATGTGGTCATACCTTTCCTGTTTCTCAGCTCCACCCATAGGGCCTCTGTAGACAAGCTCCCTAATCTATCCTGCCTGAGTACCGCTGTAACATTTTCCCTGACCAACAATGCCACCCCCCACCTTTTATCCCTCTGCCTCTATCCCGCCTGAAACATTGGAACCCTGGATCATTGAGCTGCCAGTCCTGCCCCTCCTGTAGCCAAGTTTCACTAATGGCTATAATGTCATATTTCCACGTGTCTATCCACGCCTTCAGCTCATCTGCCTTCCCCACAATACTCCTGGCATTGAAATAGACACACCTCAAAAAATTATTTCCACCACACTCTACCCTTCCATTTGTGATTTTGCTTGAACTAACCTGTCTGTTTACCCCTGCTCCACTATCTGCTCTGGCACTCTGGTTCCCACCCCCCTGCAAATCTAGTTTAAACGCTCTCCAATAACACTAGCAAATCTCCCTGCAAGTATATTGGTCCCCTTGTAGTTTAGGTGTAACCCGTCTCTCTTGTACAGGTCCCACCTGCCCCAGAAGAGGTCCCAATGATCCAAGAATTGGAAACCCTGCCCCCTGCACCAGTTCCTCAGCCACGTGTTTATCCGCCCAAGCATCCTACTCCTGCCCTCACTGGCATGTGGCTCAGGTAGCAATCCTGAGATTACTACCCTTGGGGTCCTGCTTTTTAACTTCCTTCCAAGCTCTTTGTACTCACTCTTTAGGACCTCCTCACTCTTCCTTCCCACATCATTGGTACCGACGTGTACCACGACATCTGGCTGATCACCTTCCCACTTTAGAACGCTGTGCACGCGATCAGAGACATCACTGACCTTGGCACCTGGGAGGCAGCAAACCATGCGGGAGTCTCTGTCCCAACCACAGAACCTCCGGTCTGTACCTCTGACCATCGAGTCCCCTATCACTACTGCTCTCCTCTTCTTCATCCCACCCTTTTGCGCTGTAGAACCAGACTCAGTATCAGAGTTCCGGCTGTCGCAGCTTGTCCCAGGTAAAGCATCTCCCACAACAGTATCCAATTCAGTATACCTGTTGTGGAGGGGTATGGCCTCAGGGGAACCCTGCTCTGCCTGTCCTTTCACACTGCCATTTCCTCTCCTTACAGTAACCCAATTTCCTGTGCTCTGCTGCTTAGGTGTAACTATCTCCCTAAAGCTACTGTCTATAAACTTCTCATTCTCCCGAATTAGATGGAGGTCATCAAGCTCCTTCTCCAGTTCCCTAACACGCTTTGCTAGCAGCTGCAGCTGAATGCATCTTTTGCAGGTGCTGTCGTCAGGGATACCGGAGGTCTCCCTGATCTCCCACATCCTGCAAGAGGGGCATTCCAACATCCTGCCTGGCATTTTTTTTTAGTCTGGGGAAAAACAAGAATAAACTTTCTGGGAAAGAAAAAACCTACTCTCGCCACTGCCTGTTCTCGTCGAAGCCCGTTTTGAGCCAAAGCCCTTCAGCTCTCACTCTGCCCCCTGCTCACTCTGCTGCCCGCTAACGACGCTGCCCGCTCAAAGGTGCGGCCTACTTTTAAACCCTCCAAAACCTTCCCAGGCTGCTGCTGGGCATACTTCCTGTTTTGAAAAAAAACCTCTGATTTTTTTCACTAATTTAACTGAAAAATAAATAAATTAATAAAATGCACAAACAGCTCCCTTACCCTCAGCCTGCTCCTGTAGAACAATGAGGCTGAAACCTCCAAGGTAAGCACTTTTAAACCCTCCAAAACCTTCCCAGGCTGCTGCTGGGCCTACTTCCTGTTTTGAAAAAAAACCTCCAATTTTTTTCACTAATTTAACTGAAAAATAAATAAATTAATAAAATGCACAAACAGCTCCCTTACCCTCAGCCTGCTCCTGTGGAATCATTAGTTCCTTTCTCTGACAGTTTCTGTTCCCAACTTATGCCCCCTAATTCTTGTCTAATCGCATCATAATTACCTCTCCCCCAATTGTAAACCTTGCCCTGCCGTACGGCCCTATCCCTCTCCATTGCAATAACAAAAGACACTGAATTGTGGTCACTATCTCCAAAGTGCTCTCCCACAACCAAATCTAACACTTGGCCCGGTTCATTTCCCAGTACCAAATCCAATGTGGCCTCACCTCTTGTCGGCCTATCCACATATTGTGTCAGGAAACCCTCCTGCACACACTGCACAAAAACTGCCCCATCCGAACTATTTGACCTACAAAGGTTCCAATCAATATTTGGAACGTTAAAGTCCCCCATGACAACTACCCTGTGACCCCCACACATATCCATAATCTGCTTAGCAATTTCTTCCTCCACATCTCTATTACTATTTGGGGGCCTATAGTAAACTCCTAACAACGTGACCGCTCCTTTCCTATTTCTAACCTCAGCCCATATTACCTCAATGTGCAGATTCCCCTCGAAGTGTCTTTCCGCAGCCATTAAACTATCCTTGATTAACAATGCCACTCCTCCACCTCTTTTACCAGCTTCCCTACACTTAGTGAAACATCTATACCCCGGAACGTCCAACAACCATTCCTGTCCTTGTTCTACCCATGTCTCCGTAATGGCCACGACATCGTAGTCCCAAGTACCAATCCACGCCCCAAGTTCATCTACCTTGTTCCGGTTGTGGGAGAGCACTTTGGAGATAGTGACCACAATTCGGTGTCTTTTGTTATTGCAATGGAGAGGGATAGGGCCGTACGGCAGGGCAAGGTTTACAATTGGGGGAGAGGTAATTATGATGCGATTAGGCAAGAATTAGGGGGCATAAGTTGGGAACAGAAACTGTCAGGGAAAGGAACTAATGAAAAGTGGAACGTTTTCAAGGAACAAATACTGGGTGTCCTTGATAGGTATGTCCCTGTCAGGCAGGGAGGAAATGGCCAAGTGAGGGAACCATGGTTCACGAAAGAGGTGGAATGTCTTGTGAAAAGGAAGAGGGAAGCTTATGTAGGGATGAGGAAACAAGGTTCAGATGGCTCGATTGAGGGTTACAAGTTAGCAAGGAATGAGCTGAAAAAGGGGCTTAGGAGAGCTAGGAGGGGACATGAGAAGTCCTTGGCGGGTCGGATCAAGGAAAACCCCAAGGCTTTTTACTCTTATGTGAGGAATAAAAGAATGACCAGGGTGAGGTTAGGGCCGGTCAAGGACAGGAGTGGGAACTTGTGTATGGAGTCAGTAGAGATAGGCGAGGTGATGAATGAATACTTTTCTTCAGTGTTCACCAAGGAGAGGGGCCATGTTTTTGAGGAAGAGAAGGTGTTACAGGCCAATAGGCTGGAGGAAATAGATGTTCGGAGGGAGGATGTCCTGGCAGTTTTGAATAAACTGAAGGTCGATAAGTCCCCTGGGCCTGATGAAATATATCCTGGGATTCTTTGAGAGGCAAGGGATGAGATTGCAGAGCCTTTGGCTTTGATCTTTGGGTCCTCGCTGTCCACGGGGATAGTGCCAGAGGATTGGAGAATGGCGAATGTTGTTCCTCTGTTTAAGAAAGGGAATAGAAATGACCCTGGTAATTATAGACCGGTTAGTCTGACTTCGGTGGTTGGTAAATTGATGGAAAAGGTCCTTAGGGATGGGATTTACGACCATTTAGAAAGATGCGGATTAATCCGGGATAGTCAGCACGGATTCGTGAAGGGCAAGTCGTGCCTCACAAATTTGATAGAATTTTTTGAGGAGGTAACTACGTGTGTTGATGAAGGTAGGGCAGTTGATGTCATATACATGGATTTTAGTAAGGCGTTTGATAAGGTCCCCCATGGTCGGCTTATGATGAAAGTGAGGAGGTGTGGGATAGAGGGAAAGTTGGCCGATTGGATAGGTAACTGGCTGTCTGATCGAAGACAGAGGGTGGTGGTGGATGGAAAATTTTCGGATTGGAGGCAGGTTGCGAGCGGAGTGCCACAGGGATCAGTGCTTGGTCCTCTGCTCTTTGTGATTTTTATTAATGACTTAGAGGCTGAAGGGTGGATCAGTAAATTTGCTGATGACACCAAGATTGGTGGAGTAGTGGATGAGGTGGAGGGCTGTTGTAGGCTGCAAAGAGACATAGATAGGATGCAAAGCTGGGCTGAAAAATGGCAAATGGAGTTTAACGCTGATAAATGTGAGGTGATTCATTTTGGTAGGACTAATTTAAATGTGGATTACAGGGTCAAAGGTAGGGTTCTGAAGACTGTGGAGGAACAGAGAGATCTTGGGGTTCATATCCACAGATCTCTAAAGGTTGCCACTCAAGTGGGTAGAGCTGTGAAGAAGGCCTATAGTGTGTTAGCTTTTATTAACAGGGAGTTGGAATTTAAAAGCCGTGGGGTTATGCTGCAACTGTACAGGACCTTGGTGAGATCACATTTGGAATATTGTGTGCAGTTCTGGTCACCTCACTATAAGAAGGATGTGGAAGCGCTGGAAAGAGTGCAGAGGAGATTTACCAGGATGCTGCCTGGTTTGGAGGGTAGGTCTTATGAGGAAAGGTTGAAGGAGCTAGGGCTGTTCTCTCTGGAGCGGAGGAGGCTGAGGGGAGACTTAATAGAGGTTTATAAAATGATGAAGGGGATAGATAGAGTGAATGTTCAAAGACTATTTCCTCGGGTGGATGGAGCTATTACAAGGGGGCATAACTATAAGGTTTGTGGTGGGAGATATAGGAAGGATATCAGAGGTAGGTTCTTCACGCAGAGAGTGGTTGGGGTGTGGAATGGACTGCCTGCAGTGATAGTGGAGTCAGACACTTTAGGAACATTTAAGCGGTTATTGGATAGGCACATGGAGCGCACCAGGATGATAGGGAGTGGGATAGCTTGATCTTGGTTTCTGATAAAGCTCGGCACGACATCGTGGGCCGAACGGCCTGTTCTGTGCTGTACTGTTCTATGTTCTATGTTCTATAACAAATCCATGCTGACTGTCATTTCTTAACCCAGCTTTTTCCAAATGATAACTATTTTTTGTGTCTAAAAGTTTCTCCACTCTTTACAAAGAACAAAGAAAATTACAGCACAGGAACAGGTCCTGCGGCCCTCCAAGCCTGGACCGACCATGCTGCCCAACTGAACTAAAACCCCCTACCCTTCTGCGGACAGTATCCCTCTATTCCCATCCTATTCATGTATTTGTCAAGATGCCCCTTAAAAGTCACTATCATATCTGCTTCCACTACCACCCCCCTGGCAGCGAGTTCCAGGCACCCACCACCCTCTGTGTAAAGAAACTTACTTCGTACATCTCCTTTAAACCTTGCCCCTCGCACCTTAAACCTATGCCCCCTAGTAATTGACTCTTCCACCCTGGGAAAAAGCTTCTGACTATCCACTCTGTCCATGCCTCTCATCATCTTGTAGACTTCTTTCAGGTCACCCCTCAACCTCCGTCGTTCCAGTGAGAACAAACCAAGTTTCTCCAACCTCTCCTCATAGCTAATGCCCTCCATACCAGGCAACATCCTGGTAAATCCCGGTAAATCTTTTCTGTACCCTCTCCAAAGCCGCCACATCCTTCTGGTAGTGTGACGACCAGAATTGAACATTATATTCCAAGTGCAGCCTAAATAAAGTTCTATAAAGCTGCAACATGACTTGCCAATTTTTGAACTCTGTGCCCCAGCTGATGAAGGCAAGCATGTCGTATACCTTCTTGCCTACCTTCTCCACCTGTGTTGCCACTTTCAGTGACCTGTGTACCTGTACACCCAGATCCCTCTGCCTATCAATACTCTTAAGGGTTCTGCCATTTACTGTATATTTCCTTTCTGTATTAGGCCTTCCAAAATGCATTACCTCACATTTGTCTGGATTAAATTCCGATGGCCATCTCTCCGCCCAAGCCTCCAACCGATCTATATCCTGCTGTATCCTCTGATGGTCCTCATTGCTATTCGCAAATCCACCAACCTTTGTGTCATTCGCAAACTTACTACTCAAACCAGTTACATTTTCCTTCAAATCATTTATATAAATTACAAACAGCCCTGATCCCTGAGCAGCGCCACTTGTATCAGCCCTCCATTCAGAAAAGCACCCTTCCACTGCTACCCTCGGTCTTCTATGACCGAGCCAGTTCTGTATCCACCTTGCTTTTTCTGATTTTCCGTGACCCCCTTTAGCTCACCTCTGATCCCATGCGACTTCACCTTCTGCACCAGTCTGCCATGAGGGACCTCGTCAATGAAGTCCATGTAGACAACATCCACTGCCCTACCCTCATCAATCATCTTCGTCACTTCCTCGAAAAACTCGATCAAGTTAGTGAGACACAAACTCCCCTTTACAAAACCATGTTGCCTCTCGCTAATACGTCCACTTATTTCCAAGTGGGAATAAGTCCTGTCTCGAAGAATCCTCTCCAATAATTTCTCTACCACTGAGGTAAGGCTCACCGGCCTGTAATTACCTGGATTATTCTTGCTACCCTTCTTAAACAAAAGAACAACATTGGCTATTCTCCAATCCTCTGGGACCTCCCCTGTAGCCAGTGAGGATATAAAGATTTCTCCCAAGGCCCCAGCAATTTCCTCCCTTGCCTCTCTCAGTATTCTGGGGTATATCCCATCAGGCCCTGGGTCTACCTTAATGTTTCTCAAGAACCCCAGTACTTCCTCCTTTTTGATCTCAACATGATTCAAACTATCTACATACCCTTGCCCAGATTCATCATCTACCAAGTCCTTCTCTTTGGTGAATACCGACACATTTAATACCTCACCCATTTCTTCTGGCTCCACGCATAGATTCCCTCTGCTGTCCTTGAGTGGGCCAATCCTCTCCCTGGCTACCCTCTTGCTCTTTATATATGAATAGAAAGCCTTTAGATTTTCCATAATCCTGGTGGCCAATGATTTTTCGTGACCCCTTTTAGCCCTCCTTACTCCTTGCTTAAGTTTTTTTCTACTTTCCTTGTATTCCACACTTGCTTCGGGCGTTCCCAGCCTCCCAGCCTTGACAAATGCTTCCTTTTTCTCTTTGACTCGGCTCACAATATCTTTCATTATCCAAGGTTATAGTTATAGTTGCAGGGTTTATCCCTCTTCCTTTTGATTTGATTTATTATTGTCACATGTATTGGTAAACAGTGAAAAGTATTGTTTCTTGCACTATACCAACAAACATACCATTCATAGAGTACATAGGGGAGAGGAAAGGAGACAGTGCATAGAAATCATAGAAACCCTACAGTGCAGAAGGAGGCCATTCGGCCCATCGAGTCTGCACCGACCACAATCCCACCCAGGCCCTACCCCCACATATTTTACCCGCTAATCCCTCTAACCTACACATCCCAGGACTCTAAGGGGCAATTTTTAACCTGGCCAATCAACCTAACCCGCACATCTTTGGACTGTGGGAGGAAACCGGAGCACCCGGAGGAATGCCACGCAGACACGAGGAGAATGTGCAAACTCCACACAGACAGTGACCCGAGCCGGGAATCGAACCCGGGACCCTGGAGCTGTGAAGCAGCAGTGCTAACCACTGTGCTACCGTGCCGCCCTACCGTGCAGAATGCAGTGTTACAGTCATAGCATTAAAAAAGATCAACTTAATATGAGGGTAGGTCCATTCAAAAGTCTGATGGCAGCAGGGAAGAAGCTGTTCTTGAGTTGGCTGGTACATGACCTCAGACTTTTGTATCTTTTTCCTGACGGAAGAAGGTGGAAAGAGAATGTCCGGGGTGCGTGGGGTTCTTAATTATGCTGGCTTCTTTTCCAAGACAGCGGGAAGTGTAGACAGAGTCAATGGATGGGAGGCTGGTTTGCGTGATGGACTGGGCTTCGTTCACGACCCTTTGTAGTTTCTTGTGGTCTTTTGGGCAGAGCAGGAGCCATATCAAGCTGTGATACAACCAGAAAGAATGCTTTCTATGGTGCATCTGTGAAAATTGGTGAGAATCGTAATGGACATGCCGATGATAGAAACATAGAAAACTACAGCACAAAACAGGCCTTTCGGCCCCACAAGTTGCGCCGAACATATCCCTACCTTTTAGGCCTACCTATAACCCTCCATCCTATTAAGTCCCATGTACTCATCCAGGAGTCTCTTAAAAGACCCTATTGAATTTGCCTCCACCACCACTGACGGCAGCCGATTCCACTCGCCCACCACCCTCTGTGTGAAAAACTAACCCCTAACATTTCCCCTGTACCTACCCCCCAGCACCTTAACCTGTGTCATCTCGTAGCAGCCATTTCCACCCTGGGAAAAAGCCTCTGAGAGTCCACCCGATCTATGCCTCTCAACATCTTATATACCTCTATTAGGTGATGAAGATTTGAACAATTCTCTGTTGACCAAACAAAAAATAATTTGTGTTAAGAAATTGAACCTGGATCATCTAATACTGCTAGTGTGTCGATAAGAAGGGGGTTATAGAATCGCTACAGTGCAGAAGGAGGCCATTCAGCCCAATGAGTCTGCACCAACCACAGTCCCACCCAGGCCCTATTCCCATAATCCCTCATATTTACCCTGCTAATCCCCCTGACACTAAGGGGCAATTTATCATGGCCAATCAACCTAACCCGCACATCGTTGGACTGTGGGAGGAAACCGGAGCACCCGGAGGAAACCCACGTAGACACGGGAAGAACGTGCAAACTCCACACAGACAGTGACCCAAGGCCGGAAATGAACCCGGGTTCCTGGTGCTGTAAAGCAGCAGCGCTAAACCACTGTCCACTGTACTCGTGAAAATTCCAAATGGGGGCTGACCATTTAGCCACTGAAACCTGTTCTGACATCACAATCTTGTGTGTGCGGCTTTGATCGCCTCACGTTGCTTCTTCATCAAGCAATCAAAGACTTGTCTGTAAATTACAAGTCTTATCCTCTGAGCTTCAACTCTAAGGAGCCATTCAATTGTGTTAATTATTTGGTGGTGATTTACAAGAATGTTATTTTGATGTAATATACAAACTACTTATGATTTTTCGTGACCTGAATTTCTGCAAGGACATTGGGATCGGGAGAATTTTAAAATATATATCTTCAATAAATTATGACAGAAACAGAACAATGTCCCAATTTGGCATTGATAGGTAAAATACATGCAACGAGCGTGTCTGGTGCTCATGTTCCATACCCTTGGCCAATCAACAGACACCAAAAGCTCAGTGTGAATGAGTTGCTAAGTGTCCTTGTGCAGAGTTTTAAAATAGGTTAAGGTTGTAGAGTTAGCTCCCTTTAGGAAAGGTCAGTGTATTGGAGCTCTGAGCTGTCCCCATTCCCAACTTGTATATTTACAGAGATAGAAGCGGTGATGTGTGAAAATCTGGCTATGTTCCTCCTGTTTGACATTTGTGTTAATAATATACATCATGTCAAAGTGAGCAATGTAAATGGAACACAGCATCACACTGGCACTGTCAGCGACACAGGAGCTGCCCTACTTAACAATTTATATAAAAGTGTGTCCTAAATTTAAAGAACTGGCTATGCGGAGCCTGGGGGAATGTTTAAACTGCAATAAAGTATTGTACTTTTGCAACACTTTGAAGATTTTGAATAAACCTGTTTGGGTCCAAACTGAGACCCCCGGGCAGCAATGAAATTAGTTTTGGATTGATACAGAGGTATGAGGAGAGAGAGCAGGGCAGTCAAATTGTTTTGGGATAGATGGAGGGCTATCGGGAGAGAGAGTGAAGTAGTGGCATTATTTTAGGAGTGATTCAGGGCTATGGGGAGAGAACAGAGCAGTGGGATCTTTTGAGGACTACAAAGAAAAAGAACAAAAGAAATTACAGCACAGGAACAGGCCCTTCGGGCCTCCAAGCCTGCACCGACCATGCTGCCCGACTGAACTAAAACCCCCAACCCTTTATTCCCATCCTATTCATGTATTTGTCAAGACGTCCCTTAAAAGTCACTAACAAATCTGCTTCCATTATCTCCCCCAGCAGCGAGTTCCAGGCACCCACCACCATCTGTGTAAAAAAACTTGCCTCGTACATCTTCTTTAAACCTTGTCCCTCGCACTGTAAACCTATGCCCCCTAGTAATTGACTCTTCCACCCTGGGAAAAAGCTTCTGACTATCCACTCTGTCCATGCCTGTCATAAACTTGTAGATTTCTATCAGGTCGCCCCTCAACCTCCGTCATTTCAGTGAGAACAAACCAAATTTCTCCAACCTCTCCTCATAGCTAATGCCCTCCATACCAGGCAACATCCTGGTAAATCTTTTCTGTACCCTCTCCAAAGCCTCCACATCCTTCTGGTAGTGTGAAGACCAGAATTGAACACTATATTCCAAGTGCAGCCGAAGGTTCTATAAAGCTGCAACATGACTTGCCATTTTTTAAACTCAATGCTCCGGCCGAAGAAGGCAAGCATGCCGTATGCCTTCTTGACTACCTTCTCCACCTGCGTTGCCACTTTCAGTGATCTGTGTACCTGTACACCCAGATCCCTCTACCTATACTCTTAAGGGCTCTGCCATTTATTGTATATTTCCTATCTGTATTAGACCTTCCAAAATGCATTACCTCACATTTGTCCGGATTAAACTCAGTGCTTGTAAATATTTACTTGTTTTGTAGTGTAGTCCCAAACCAGGTTGAAACATTTTGAACCCAGAAGTAATTAAATTGGTTTGACACTGTGAAGATTCCATCCAGGACTGGAAACATTGAATGCAGAGTGTAGAGAGCAGAAATTGGCCAGAGACAAGATCCTATTGTGCAGTGTGCTCCCAATTACTCAGAGGGCCAGCAGTGCAGGAGACCATTCAGCCCATTGTTCCAGTACGAGCTCTCCGAATGAGCAACAGTAGCAACAGTGCCACTCAATTGTGCTCAAACACATAATAGTGATTCTATCCAGTGAGTGGGTGGACATTAGGAATGACAAGGGTTAGAAAATGCCGAAGGGAGTAGTTTATAGGCTATCTCCCCATCCCCAGCCAGTGACCTAACTCTGGCTTGACCAGTACGCATTTCTAAGATAGTCAGAGGTGAGAGGAGTGGAGAAAATTTGTGTTGATTTGCTCAGCTCTGCAACTTGCAGATTAACAGAACCTTCAAATGGCACAGAAAGAGGTTCTGGAGTCTGTAAGAACCTAGTGAGGGACTCTGTAGTTGCCACAATATCCCTGCTGTTATAGAGGAAAAGTTACTGTTTTCTCGGCACAAATATTTCTTCCAATAATTTTATACCACATCAGAGGCAAATTAACCCTTCGACTGGTTTATACAGCAAAGGGAAATTATTTCTAAGATGGAGTTATGAGTTACAATATAGCTGGAAAAGGTTGAGCAGGGAAAGGATATGGAAAGAAAGAAATGGGAAGGAGATTGAGGGAACACGGAGACAGTATGGGGAATGGGCAGACAGGAGGGAAGAGAAGGTGATGATAGGGAGAGGATGGAGATGGTGTGAGGGAGCAGTAGACGGGGCGGGGGAGACTGAAGGGACCCGGGGAGCAGGAGACAATCTCCCAATATGTGGGAGTGTGACAGAAAAGTGGGGTTAGTTTTGGATCACTGGCTAGTATTGATTTTGGGGTTCAGGATGTGGACAGGTGTTGGTATCAGTTGGATGGAGAATGTTGGGATTGATGGAGGAATGATCCTAAGGTGAATTATTGGAACAAACATCAAACTCACCCAAGTGGAACCGAGTTAATTTTTCAACTGCCTCCCTATTGTAGGGGGGAGGGGGGGTGGGGAAGGGGAATCTTGGGATGGCTGCTTGTGGCAGAGTAAGGGGGAACCATCCAGACATGCTTTAATCTTGCTGCGTTGTGTAGTATTTGGAAGGATTGGCTACCACCAATTAGCATATAATGAACTATAATGGTTTATGTACAAGCAGATCGACATACAGAGTATTTTCATGATGTTAACACTCCCAGCTCTCGGTTCTACTCTGGTTGCAAAAGCCCATGCTCTGCAACAAGATCCCCACGCTTGTTCCCCATTGGGTGATTGGGTCACATGACCCAGTCCATGCCCCTTAAAGAGCCAGCTACTATAAGTTGACATTAACACTCTACACAAACTTTCCAGCAAAAACCATAATGCCAGCAAGGGGTAAGATTCCAGGAAGCCAGAAGATGCCATTACCTGGGCGCAGGTAAGTCATCTTACTTTTTTGCAAATAGGCCCCTCTATCTCACCAGCAAAACAGAGCCAGGAGGATAGCAAACCAATTTGTGCCGGGCATAAATTGTTTTTTTAAACCCTTGCCCGCAATCTTCTTCACTCGCCACACTAATCGACCGGCACTGTGAGCCGGTAAGATCGCGCCCACCATGTTTTTTTTATGTTTAAGGGGAACGTTTAAAAATTCAGCTTTACTCTACAGGCAGTCAGTATGTCTGGTAGGAAAGCAGCTTGGATTTTGGGAGAGCAGGGTAACTACTCACTTCAACTTTGCAAGTGTTTATTTTAAGTAGAGCTAATGGACTTTTGCTTA
The DNA here is from genome assembly GCF_964213995.1 of Mustelus asterias. Classification (NCBI taxonomy): domain Eukaryota; kingdom Metazoa; phylum Chordata; class Chondrichthyes; order Carcharhiniformes; family Triakidae; genus Mustelus; species Mustelus asterias. Next base: position 159,256,663 of record NC_135803.1, on the reverse strand, counting down.
ATTCAGTTCCCCTGGGATTTGTGATTTGAGTGATTGATAGGCTTATGTGATGATGTGGTTTATATGCATAGCTGTGACTGCAGCAGAGAGAAAAAAATTGCAGAAAGTAGTCAGTTGCAGCTGAAGGTTGAAGTTGGAAGGAATTTTCAGGGTTCTGGAACTCTATCTTTCTCTGAAAGCAAGTATGCCTATGGTTTGCTAACTTGAGTTATTTAAAAGTGGATTTGGTTTCTGCATGAATGGGGCTTATTTGGAACTGGAACAGTCAGAAGCTGAAAAGTGAAATTACTTCCTTTAATTTTTAAATATTGTTCAACTGTTAATGGTTAAGCTGATTTATTTGTTAGAGTTTTATTTAAACTGTGCTATTAAATAAAGTTTGTTTCACTATAAAATATCCCTAATTTCTCAGTTGAATCATTGCTGGAAAGAAATATCTTATCCTCATACTTATGCCAAAATAGAAACATTTTCGAGGTCTAGTCTGGCTTCCTAATGTAACTTGCTGTTCTGGTCCAGGACCCTAACACCACCTTCAATGTTACTGAGGAAGTCAAACAAGACCTAGAGAAATATTTTGAGAAGTACAAAACCAAAGCCAGATTTCGGCCAGGAAACCTACAATGGGTTAAAGAAACAACTAACTAAGCCCAATCATATATACATTATTGTTATACAGCAGGCCTAGGACAATAGGAAAGAAATTGAAAGCATAAAAGAAACTTGGCGGAGAAATGATATTTGTAGCTGGGGCACAAACATTCAGACACACCTTGGATAAGAAATACCTAACATTGTAATCGTTGTAATGGTTCTGATTTAGCAAATGTATACTTTAATCATGTTTAAGCATTGGAGTAAAGAAATGGGGCGGCATTGTGGCAGTGGTTAGCACTGCTACCTCACAGCGCCAGGGACCCGGGTTTGATTCCCAGCTTGGGTCACTGTCTGTGTGGAGTTTGCACATTCTCCCGTGTCTGTGTGGGTTTCCTCCGGGTGCTCCAGTTTCCTCCCACAGTCTAAAGGTGTGCAGCTTAGATTGATTGGCCATGATAAATTGGCCCTAGTGTCAGAGGGATTGCAGGGTAAATATGTGGGGTTACAGGGATAGGGCCTTGGTGGGATTGTGGTTGGTGCAGACTCGATGGGCTGAATGGCCTACTTCTGCACTGTAGGGATTCTATGATATGTCCCAGGATTCAAGAATTCTGTGCCAAGGGAATAATTTTGTCCTATCCACTCTATCTCTTCCCGTCATAACTTTGTACAACCTCAACTGAGTCACCCCTGAGCCTTCATTGTTTAAAGGAAAATAACCCCAACCTGTCCAATCTCTTCTCATAGCTACAAACTCCAAAGATGCACAGGTTAGGTTGATTGGCCATGTTAAATTGCCCCTTAGTGTCTCAAGATGGATTAGCCATGGTAAATGTGTGGGGCTGTGGGCATAAGGTGGGGGAAAGGGCCTGGGTAAGGTATTCTGTCGGAGACAGTCAGTGCAGACTCAATGACCTCCTTCTGCACTATAGGGATTCTATGATTCTATGATACACTTTTATAAACCTCCTCTGCACTCTTTCCTATCCTTTGTGTAATGTGACCGGAACTGCACACAATACGCCAGCTGTGGCCTCACCAGTGTTTTCTACAATTCCAACATTATAAATTTACTTTTGTATAATACTTCTGCCAATGAAGGAGAGCATTCCATATGCCTTTTTTACAACCTTGTCTACTTGAACTGCTACCTTTAGGGACTTGTGTACTTGTACACCAAGATCTCTCACTTCATCCACCCCTTTCAGTATATTCCCATTTATTGTGTACTCCCTTTTACTGTTTGAATTCCCCAAATGCATTACCTCACACTTCTCTGTGTTAAAGTCCATCTGCCACTTAACCGCGCACTCCACCAATCCATTTATATCATTTTGGAGATTATAGCAATCTCTACACTATCCACTACTCAGCCAATCTTTCAATTATCTGCAAATTTTCCAATCGTGTCTTCCACGTTTACGTCCAAATCATTAATATATCACACAAACAGTAATGGTCCCAACACTGAGCCCTATGGAACACCACTTAAAACTTTCCATTTGCAAGGGCATCCGTCCACCATTACCCTTTGTTTCCTGTTACTAAGCCAACCTTTGATCCAGTTTGCCACATTACAATGTATCGTACGGCACGGTAGCACAGTGGTTAGCACTGCTGCTTCACAGCTCCAGGGACCTGGGTTCGATTTCCGGCTTGGGTCACTGTCTGTGTGGAGTTTGCACATGCTCCTCGTGTCTGCATGGGTTTCCTCCGGGTGCTCCGGTTTCCTCCCACAGTCCAAAGATGTGCGGGTTAGGTTGATTGGCCATGCTAAAAATTGCCCCTTAGTGTCCTGAGATGTGTAGGTTAGAGGGATTAGTGGGTAAATGTGTAGGGATATTGGGGTAGGGCCTGGGAGGGATTGTGGTTGGTGCAGACTCGATGGGCCAGATGGCCTCTTTCTGCACTGTAGGGTTTCTATGATCCCATAGGCTTTTACTTTTTTGACTAGTCTGCCATGTGGGACCTTGTCAAACAGCTTGCTAAATTCCATGTACACAGCATCCACTGCACTTCCTTCATCGACCCTTCTTGCCCACTGAGGTGGTGGAGGCTACCTCGCTGAATATGTTTAAAGCGCGGATGGATGGATTCCTGATTGGTAAGGGAATTAAGGGTTATGGGGATCAGGCGGGTAAGTGGTACTGATCCACGTCAGATCAGCCATGATCTTATTGAATGGCGGGGCAGGCTCGAGGGGCTAGATGGCCTACTCCTGCTCCTATTTCTTATGTTCTTATGTTCTTGTCACTTCCTCAAACATTTCAATCAAATTTGTAAGGCAAGACCTTCCTTTAACAAATCCTTGCTGACCATCCCTGACAAGTCCATGCCTTTCTATATGACAGCTAATCCTATCTCTCAGGATTGATTCTACTAATTTGCCCACTACTGATGTAAGACTAACCGGCCTACAATTGTTTAGCATTTCCTTCGATCCCTTTTTAAACAATGGAACTATATTTGCATTTCTCCAGTCCCCTGGTACATCTCCTGTATCTGGTGAGGATTGGAAAATCATCCTCAGAGAATCTGCTATCTTCTTCCTGACCTCCTTCAGCATCCTCGGAAACAATCCATCTGACCATGGCAACTTAACAACTTTCAAGGATTCTAACCCTTTGAGTAAGGTGGCTCAGTCACGACTAACAAAGGAAATCAGGGTTAGTGTTAAAGCCAAAGAGGAGGCATATAAATTAGCCAGAAAAAGCAGCAAGCCTGAGGACTGGGGGAAATTTAAAATCCAGCAGAGAAGAACAAATGGTTTAATTCGGAAGGGGAAAATGGAATACAAGAGTACCATAGAACCATAGAAAATTACAGCTCAGAAACAGGCCTTTTGGCCCTTCTTGTCTGTGCCGAACCATTTTATGCCTAGTCCCACTGACCTGCACTTGGACCATATCCCTCCACACCCCTCTCATCCATGAACCCATCCAAGTTTTTCTTAAATGTTAAAAGTGACCCCGCATTTACCACTTTATCCGGCAGCTCATTCCACACTCCCACCACTCTCTGCGTGAAAAAGCCCCCCCTAATATTCCCTTTAAACTTTTCTCCTTTCACCCTTAACCCATGCCCTCTGGTTTTTTTCTCCCCTAGCCTCAGCGGAAAAAGCCTGCTCGCATTCACTCTATCTATACCCATCAAAATCTTATACACCTCTATCAAATCTCCCCTCGATCTTCTACGCTCCAGGGAATAAAGTCCCAACCTATTCAATCTCTCTCTGTAACTCAGCTTCTCAAGTCCCGGCAACATCCTTGTGAACCTCCTCTGCACTCTTTCAATCTTATTTACATCCTTCCTGTAACTAGGTGACCAAAACTGTACACAATACTCCAAATTCGGCCTCACCAATGCCTTATATAACCTTACCATAACACTCCAACTTTTATACTCGATACTCCGATTCATAAAGGCCAATGTACCAAAGGCACTCTTTACGACCCTATCCACCTGTGACGTCACTTTTAGGGAACTCTGTACCTGTATTCCCAGATCCCTCTGTTCAACTGCACTCTTCAGAGTCCTACCATTTACCCTGTACGTTCTTCTTTGGTTTGTCCTTCCAAAGTGCAATATCTCACACTTGTCTGCGTTAAATTCCATTTGCCATTTTTCAGCCCATTTTTCTAGTTGGTCCAAATCCCTCTGCAAGCTTTGAAAACCTTCCTGCCTCCACCACCCTACTTGGCAGCGCATTCCAGGCCCCCACCACCCTGTGTAAAAAACGTCCCTCTGATGTCTGAGTTATACTTCGCCCCTCTCAGCTTGAGCCCGTGACCCCTCGTGATCGTCACCTCCGACCTGGGAAAAAGCTTCCCACTGTTCACCCTATCTATACCCTTCATAATCTTGTATACCTCTATTAGATCTCCCCTCATTCTCCGTCTTTCCAAGGAGAACAACCCCAGTCTACCCAATCTCTCCTCATAGCTAAGACCCTCCATACCAGGCAACATCCTGGTAAACTTTCTCTGCACTCTCTCTAACACCTCCACGTCCTTCTGGTAGTGCGGCGACCAGAACTGGACGCAGTACTCCAAATGTGGCCTAACCAGCTGCATCATCAGACTCCAGCTTTTATACTCTATACCCCGTCCTATAAAGGCAAGCATACCATATGCCTTCTTCACCACCTTCTCAACCTGTGTTGCCACCTTCAAGGATTTGTGGACTTGCACACCTCGGTCCCTCTGTGTTTCTATACTCCTGATGACTCTGCCATTTATTGTATAACTCCTCCCTACATTATTTCTTCCAAAGTGCATCACTTCGCATTTATCCGGATTAAATTCCATCTGCCACCTCTCCGCCCAATTTTCCAGCCTATCTATATCCTGCTGTATTGCCCGACAATGCTCTTCGCTATCCGCAATTCCAGCCATCTTCGTGTCATCCACAAACTTGCTGATTACACCAGTTACACCTTCTTCCAAATCATTTATATATATCACAAATAGCAGAGGTCCCAGTACAGAGCCCTGCGGAACACCACTGGTCACAGACCTCCAGGCGGAAAAAGACCCTTCGACCACTACCCTCTGTCTCCTATGGCCAAGCCAGTTCTCCACCCATCTAGCCACTTCTCCTTGTATCCCATGAGCCTTAACCTTCTTAACCAACCTGCCATGTGGGACTTTGTCAAATGCCTTACTGAAATCCATATAGACAACATCCACGGCCCTTCCTTCATCAACCGTTTTTGTCACTTCCTCAAAAAACTCCACCAAATTTGTAAGGCACGACCTCCCTCTTACAAAACCATGCTGTCTGTCACTAATGAGATTGTTCCGTTCTAAATGCACATACATCCTGTCTCTAAGAATCCTCTCCAACAACTTCCCTACCACGGACGTCAAGCTCACCGGCCTATAATTTCCTGGGTTTTCCCTGCTACCCTTCTTAAACAACGGGACCACATTCGCTATCCTCCAATCCTCAGGGACCTCACCCGTGTCCAAAGAAGCGACAAAGATTTCCATCAGAGCCAGTGTCTTATCCAATTTACTACCTCCCCATGTATACCCAGCGACTGAACCTTCCTAACTAACCTCCCATGAGGGACCTTGTCAAAGGCCTTGCTGAAATCCAGGTAGACAACATCCACCGCCTTCCCTTCATCCACTTTCCTTGTAACCTCCTCGAAAAACTCTAATAGATTGGTCAAACATGACCTACCACGCACAGTAAGTTTGCAGAAAACATAAAAACTGACTGCAAAAGTTTCTATAGATACATAAAGAGAAAATTGGTGAAGACAAATGTAGGCCCTTTATAGTTAGAATCAGGTGAATTCATAATGGGCAACAAGAGATGGTAGACCAGCTGAACAAATATTTTGGATCTGTGTTATGAAAGAGTTGGGTACAAGCAGTCTTCAACGAACATAAACAATTGGCAGCTGTGGCCATGAAACACTGCTGTTTTCCTTGTGAGAAAACCTGTTTATCTTGCATTGTACTTTCAAAGAATGTAGCCAATTTCTAAGCTCAAATCCCAGAATTCCAAGCCGAGTTTTAAAATGTGGTCAAGTTAGCTTAAGTTAGCTTTGAAGCATAGCATAATTAGTTACGTGGGCAGAAATACCTTAAAATGAAACCTTTTAACTCATGCAAACCATACAGAGGATACCACAGTCATTGACTTCAGGAAACATAGTGGAGGACATGCCCCTGTCTACATTAAAGGTGATGAAGTAGAAATGGTGGAGAGCTTCAGGTTTCCAGGTGATCAGATCACCAATAACCTGTCGTGGTCCCTCCACACTGATTCTATAATTAAGAAAGCCCACCAACGCTTAGAACCGTAGAACCATAGAACATTACAGCACAGAAACAGGCCTTTTGGCCCTTCTTGGCTGTGCCGAACCATTTTTCTGCCTCGTCCCACTGACCTGCACTTGGACCATATCCCTCCACACCCCTCTCATCCATGTACCTGTCCAAGTTTTTCTTAAATCTTAAAAGTGAGCCCGCATTCACCACTTCATCTGGCAGCTCATTCCACACTCCCACCACTCTCTGTGTGAAGAAGCCCCCCCCTAATATTCCCTTTAAACTTTTCCCCCTTCACCCTTACCCCATGTCCTCTAGTTTTTTTCTCCCCGAGCCTCAGTGGAAAAAGCCTGCTTGCATTCACTCTATCTATACCCATCATAATTTTATACACCTCTATCAAATCTCCCCTCATTCTTCTACGCTCCAGGGAATAAAGTCCTAATGTATTCAACCTTTCTCTGTAACTCAGTTTCTCAAGTCCCAGCAACATCCTTGTAAACCTTCTCTGCACTCTTTCAACCTTATTAATATCATTTCTGTACTTAGGGTGACCAAAACTGCACACAATACTCTAAATTCGGCCTCACCAATGTTTTATACAACCTCACCATAACATTCCAACTCTTATACTCAATACTTTGATTAATAAAGGCCAATGTACCAAAAGCACTCTTTACGACCCAATCTACCAGTGACGCCACTTTTAGGGAATTATGTATCTGTATTCCCAGATCCCTCTGTTCTACTGCGCTCTTCAGTGTCCTACCATTTACCTTGTATATTCTACCTTGGTTTGTCCTTCCAAAGTGCAATACCTCACACTTGTCTGCATTAAACTCCATCTGCCATTTTTCAGCCCATTTTTCTAGCTGTTCTAGTTCCTACTTCCTCAGAAGGCTAAGGAAATTTGGCATGTACACTATGGCAAAAAGGAGCATCAAGTAAAACAGGCATCAATGAGAATTAAGAAGAAGAGCAATATGTACAGAGCAAACTCAAGAGATACCAGGCCACACATGGCATCCCACAACAGATAATAACGGACAACACTCGTCAGTTCAATTCTAGAGTGTTCAGGGACTTTGCACACGCATGACACTTTTAGCACATCATGGGGAGTCCATGTATCCACAGTCCAACGACTTGGCAAAAAGGGCAGTGTGTTCAGCCAAGCAACTGCTTGAGAAATGTGCCCGAGGCCATGCAGATTTCTCTGCTACACTCCTCAGCCTGTGAAATGTGCCCAGACAAGGTCTGCCATGTCAGTGCTGGCAATGTTCTCCAGGCACACCATGATTTCCATTGCCAGGACCCTCTTGCAACTGAAGGTCAAAACCAATGTGAGTGGTGCCCTTATGTAGTGACAACGAAGAGAAAGAGGTATTAGATTGAAATACTCGCAGACTCTGCCCTTTTGAACCTGGTCAAATGGTCATAATCCAGACCACACGAGGGCACCCAATCTGAGGACATCTCGAGCACAGCCAACTGATACAATCATATGCTCAGGTTTCCAGAGCCAACCAAATCCAAGGTTCAAGGACTATGTGATGAACTAGTCTAGAATGACTTTGTTTTAATGGGGGTTGGGGGGCAGAGACTCAACAGCATGCGCCAGCTGCAGGAGCCCAATCAGTGCCTTGTACATTGTAAATAGTTTTATGTTGTTAACCCTGTTTAATTTTATATGGTGTAAATAGTTTATACGTTGTGACTGTTCTGCACTGTTACACATCAGCACGATGTGGAGATGCCGGCGTTGGACTGGGGTAAACACAGTAAGAAGTTTAACAACACCAGGTTAAAGTCCAACAGGTTTATTTGGTAGCAAAAGCCACACAAGCTTTCGAGGCTCTGAGCCCCTTCTTCAGGTGAGTAGGAATTCTGTTCACAAACAGAACTTATAAGACACAGACTCAATTTACATGAATAATGGTTGGAATGCGAATACTTACAACTAATCCAGTCTTTAAGAAACAAAACAATGGGAGTGGAGAGAGCATCAAGACAGGCTAAAAAGATGTGTATTGTCTCCAGACAAGACAGCCAGTGAAACTCTGCAGGTCCACGCAACTGTGGGAGTTACAAATAGTGTGACATAAATTCTGATTCTAGGATCGCATGATAAAGACTCAGGAGGAAAAAAGCAGAAATATTTATGTGAAATAGTGTGACATAAACCCAATATCCCGGTTGAGGCCGTCCTTGTGTGTGCGGAACCTGGCTATCAGTTTCTGCTCCGCGACTCTGCGCTGTCGTGTGTCGCGAAGGCCGCCTTGGAGAACGCTTACCCGAATATCAGAGGCCGAATGCCCGTGACCGCTGAAGTGCTCCCCAACAGGAAGAGAACAGTCTTGCCTGGTGATTGTCGAGCGGTGTTCATTCATCCGTTGTCGCAGCGTCTGCATAGTTTCCCCAATGTACCATGCCTCGGGACATCCTTTCTTGCAGCGTATCAGGTAGACAACGTTGGCCGAGTTGCAAGAGTATGTACCGTGTGCCTGGTGGATGGTGTTCTCACGTGAGATGATGGCATCTGTGTCGATGATCCGGCACGTCTTGCAGAGGTTGCTGTGGCAGGGTTGTGTGGTGTCTTGGTCACTGTTCTCCTGAAGGCTGGGTAGTTTGCTGCGGACAATGGTCTGTTTGAGGTTGTGCGGTTGTTTGAAGGCAAGAAGTGGGGGTGTGGGGATGGCCTTGGCGAGATGCAGACAAAGGAGGGGCCATCGTCATACTGAACAGAACGGATTACTGCAAAGAAGTGTACCGACAACTCAACAACGAGGAACACTACAGACAGTTACCTGCAGATCCGACCAAAGAACACACCCGTCAACTCAACACTCTGATCAAGACCTTTGATCCGGACCTTCAGAACACCCTCCGTGCTCTCATCCCACGTACTCCCCGCGTTGGAGATCTCTACTGCCTCCCGAAGATACACAAGGCAAACACACCCGGCCGTCCCATCGTATCGGGCAATGGGACCCTGTGCGAGAACCTCTCCGGCTATGTCGAGGGCATCCTGAAACCCATTGTACAAAGAACCCCCAGCTTTTGTCGCGACACGACGGACTTCCTACAGAAACTCGGCACACATGGAGCAGTTGAACCAGGAGCGCTCCTCGTCACAATGGATGTCTCAGCACTCTACACCAGCATCCCCCATGACGATGGCATTGCTGCAACGGCCTCAGTGCTCAGCGCCAACAACTGCCAGTTTCCAGATGCAATTTTACATCTCATCCGCTTCATCCTGGACCACAATATCTTCACCTTCAACAACCAGTTCTTCATCCAGACACACGGAACAGCCATGGGGACCAAATTTGCACCTCAATATGCCAACATCTTCATGCACAGGTTCGAACAAGACTTCTTCACCGCACGGGACCTTCAACCGGTGCTATACACTAGATACATCGATGACATTTTCTTCCTTTGGACTCATGGTGAACAATCACTGAAACAACTCTATGATGACATCAACAAGTTCCATCCCACCATCAGGCTCACCATAGACTACTCTCCGGAATCGGTTGCATTCTTGGACACGCGCATCTCCATTAAGGACGGTCACCTCAGCACCTCACTGTACCGCAAGCCCACGGATAACCTCACGATGCTCCACTTCTCCAGCTTCCACCCTAAACACGTTAAAGAAGCCATCCCCTACGGACAAGCCCTCCGTATACACAGGATCTGCTCGGATGAGGAGGATCGCAACAGACACCTCCAGACGCTGAAAGATGCCCTCATAAGAACAGGATATGGCGCTAGACTCATTGATCAACAGTTCCAACGCGCCACAGCGAAAAACCGCACCGACCTCCTCAGAAGACAAACACGGGACACAGTGGACAGAGTACCCTTCGTTGTCCAGTACTTCCCCGGAGCGGAGAAGCTACGGCATCTCCTCCGGAGCCTTCAACATGTCATTGATGAAGACGAACATCTCGCCAAGGCCATCCCCACACCCCCACTTCTTGCCTTCAAACAACCGCACAACCTCAAACAGACCATTGTCCGCAGCAAACTACCCAGCCTTCAGGAGAACAGTGACCAAGACACCACACAACCCTGCCACAGCAACCTCTGCAAGACGTGCCGGATCATCGACACAGATGCCATCATCTCACGTGAGAACACCATCCACCAGGCACACGGTACATACTCTTGCAACTCGGCCAACGTTGTCTACCTGATACGCTGCAAGAAAGGATGTCCCGAGGCATGGTACATTGGGGAAACTATGCAGACGCTGCGACAACGGATGAATGAACACCGCTCGACAATCACCAGGCAAGACTGTTCTCTTCCTGTTGGGGAGCACTTCAGCGGTCACGGGCATTCGGCCTCTGATATTCGGGTAAGCGTTCTCCAAGGCGGCCTTCGCGACACACGACAGCGCAGAGTCGCGGAGCAGAAACTGATAGCCAGGTTCCGCACACACAAGGACGGCCTCAACCGGGATATTGGGTTTATGTCACACTATTTCACATAAATATTTCTGCTTTTTTCCTCCTGAGTCTTTATCATGCGATCCTAGAATCAGAATTTATGTCACACTATTTGTAACTCCCACAGTTGCGTGGACCTGCAGAGTTTCACTGGCTGTCTTGTCTGGAGACAATACACATCTTTTTAGCCTGTCTTGATGCTCTCTCCACTCCCATTGTTTTGTTTCTTAAAGACTGGATTAGTTGTAAGTATTCGCATTCCAACCATTATTCATGTAAATTGAGTCTGTGTCTTATAAGTTCTGTTTGTGAACAGAATTCCTACTCACCTGAAGAAGGGGCTCAGAGCCTCGAAAGCTTGTGTGGCTTTTGCTACCAAATAAACCTGTTGGACTTTAACCTGGTGTTGTTAAACTTCTTACACATCAGCACTACCAGTTGTACCAATTTAAATGGGAAGATATAGACTGGTTGGTCACGTGGACCAACGGGTATTTTCTCTTTATGTATCTATAGAAACTTTTGCAGTCAGTTTTTATGTGTTCTGCAAACTTACTCTCGTATTCCATACGGGTATAAATGAGGTCATGTGTCAGGAGTGTGAGAGATCTCCTGGAGTGCAGGCAGACACACAGCATGGAGAGCTACTCAGTTGTTGTCAATAAACATCTATAGTTGTTAGTCCCTGGTTGCCATTTATTTCAACCTAATAGAGTCATGGAGTCATAGAGGTTTACAGCATGGAAACAGGCCCTTCGGCCCAACTTCTCCATGCTGCCCCTTTTTTAACCCCTAAGCTAGTCCCAATTGCGTTTGGCCCATATCCCTCTCTACCCATCTTACCCATGTAACTGTCTAAACGCTTTTTAAAACACAAAATTATACCAACCTCTACTACTACCTCTGGCAGCTTGTTCCAGACACTCACCACCCTCTGTGTGAATTAATTGCCCATCTGGACCCTTTTGTATCTCTCCCCTCTCACCTTAAACCTATGCCCTCTAGTTTTAGACTCCCCGATCTTTGGGAAAAGATATTGACTATCTAGCTGATCTATGCCCCTCGTTATTTTATAGACCTCCATAAGATCACCCCTAAGCCTCCTATGCTTCAGAGAAAAAAGTCCCAGTCTATCCAGCCTGTCCTTATAACTCAAACCATCAAGTCCCGGTAGCACCTGAGTAAATCTTTTCTGCACTCTTTCTAGTTTAATAATATCCTTTCTATAATAGGATGACCAGAAATGTACACAATATTCCAAGGGTGGCCTTACCAATGTCTTGTACAACTTCAACAAGATATCCCAATTCCTGTAATCAATGTTCTGACCAATGAAACCAAGCATGCCGAATGCCTTCTTCACCACTCTGTCCACCTGTGACTCCACTTTCAATCTGCCATTCGTCAGCCCACTGGCCCAATTGATCAAGATCCCATTGCAATCCTAGATAACCTTCTTCACTGTTCACTACGCCATCAATCTTGGTGTCATCTGCAAACGTACTAACCATGCCTCCTAAATTCTCAACCAAATCATTAATATAAATGACAAATAACAGTGGACCCAGCACCGATCCCTGAGGCACACCGCTGGTCACAGGCCTCCAGCTTGAAAAACAACCCTCTAGCTTCTGTCATCAAGCCAATTTTGTATTCATTTGACTACGTCACCCTGGATCCGTGAGATTTAGCCTTATGCAACAACCTACCATGCGGTACCTTGTCAAAGGCCTTGCTAAAGTCCATGTAGACAACATCCCTCAACTATGTTCTTGGTTACCCCTTCAAAAAACTCAATCAAATTTGTCTGACATGATTTTCCACTCCAAAGCCATGCTGACTGTCCCTAATCAGTTCTTGTGTCTCTAATTGCCTGGAGATCCTGTCTCTCAAAATACCTGCTAACAACTTACCCACTACAGATGTGAGGCTCACCGGCCTGTAGTTCCCAGGCTTTTCCCTGTAGCCCTTTTTAAACAAAGGCACAACATTTGCCACCCTCCAATCTTCAGGCACCTCACCTGTGACTATCAATGATTCAAATATCTCTGCTAGGGGACTTCTACAGATGACACTGCTCAGTCCTACATTAACTCTGTATGTTCCAGACCATTCTACTACAGATGACGGGTTATCCTGGGATTATTCTGGCCCAGTAATCTCTGGATTCAGCTCCTCACTGAGACCTAGGTGGTCACCAGCCCTGTCAGGTATGGCCTAAATCCATGGGAACCACAAGTTTGCACACAATTTGCTACGATTGTACAGGGTGTTGCTGAGACATCACCTGCAATTCTGTATGCAGTTTTGTTCTCTGTATCTATGGAAGGATAAACTTGAATTGGAGATGGTACAGCAAAGGTTCACTGGTTTGGTTCTGAGGATGAGAGGGTTATCCCATGATGAGAGGCTTAGTAAATTGGGTCTATACTCTGGTGTTTAGAAGAATAGAAGCGACCTCATCAAAATGTACAAGATTCCGAAGGCTCTTGAAACATTGACACTGAGAGGCTGTTTGCCCTGGCAGGGGAATGGAGAACAATGAGGGCACAGTCTCAGGATAAGACATTGATTGTTTACGACTGAGATGAGAAATGTCTTCACTCAGAGGGTTGACAGTGGTTAGCACTGCTGCCTCACAGTGCCAGGGACCCGGGTCCGATTCCCGGCTTGGGTCACTGTCTGTGTGGAGTTTGCACGTTCTCCCTGTGTCTGCGTGGATTTCCTCCGTTTCCCAGTTTCCTCCCACAGTCCAAAGATGTGCTGGTTAGGTGCATTGACCTGAACAGGCGTCGGAGTATGGCGACTAGGAGAATTTCACAGTAATTTCATTGCAGTATTAATGTAAGTCTTACTTGTGACGAATAAATAAACTTTAAACTTTAAATATTTCAAATATTCTACCCAAAGAGCTGCAAATGCTCCATCACTGTGTAAAGTCCTCCTGTTTGCAAGTTCCTTGCTTGCATATTCACTTATGAGTTCTAAACCCTTTGTACACAGTATCAACCATCGAATGAACAATTGTTCCCTTACATTTTCTTTCCTCTTTCTCTTTCCCAAGGAGACAGCAGCCGTGATGGAGGGAGACCTTGCCATGTTCAAATAGGGAGATGGTGTCGGAATCTCTAGAATCCCAGGGGGACCAATATCCTGGCAGGGAGGTTTGCTAAGGCTACTGGGGAGAGTTTAAACTAGAATGGTTGGGGGGTGGGAATCAAATTGAAGTGACTGGGAGAGAGGAGATTAGCTCACAAATAGAGAAAGCTTGTCGACAGTGTGAGAGGGAGGATAGGCAGGTGATAGAGAAGGGGAGCGCTCAGACCGAAGGTTTGAGATGTGTCTATTTTAACGCAAGGAGTGTTGTGAACAAAGTGGATGAGCTTAGAGCGTGGATCACTACTTGGAAATATGATGTGGTGGCCATTACAGAGACTTGGATGACTCAGGGACAGGACTGGTTACTTCAAGTGCCAGGTTTCAGATGTTTCAGAAGGGACATGGAGGGAGGCAAAAGAGGTGGGGGAGTGGCACTGTTGTTCAGACATAGTGTCACGGCTGCAGAAAAGAACATAAGAACATAAGAAATAGGAGCAGGAGTAGGCCATCTAGCCCCTCGAGCCTGCCCCGCCATTCAATAAGATCATGGCTGATCTGACGTGGATCAGTACCACTTACCCGCCTGATCCCCATAACCCTTAATTCCCTTACCGATCAGGAATCCATCCATCCGCGCTTTAAACATGTTCAGCGAGGTAGCCTCCACCACCTCAGTGGGCAGAGAATTCCAGAGATTCACCACCCTCTGGGAGAAGAAGTTCCTCCTCAACTCTGTCTTAAACCGACCCCCCTTTATTTTGAGGCTGTGTCCTCTAGTTTTAACTTCCTTACTAAGTGGAAAGAATCTCTCCGCCTCCTCCCTATCCAGCCCCCGCATTATCTTATAAGTCTCCATAAGATCCCCCCTCATCCTTCTAAACTCCAACGAGTACAAGCCCAATCTCCTCAGCCTCTCCTCATAATCCAAACCCCTCATCTCCGGTATCAACCTGGTGAACCTTCTCTGCACTCCCTCCAATGCCAATATATCCTTCCTCATATAAGGGGACCAATACTGCACACAGTATTCCAGCTGCGGCCTCACCAATGCCCTGTACAGGTGCATCAAGACATCCCTGCTTTTATATTCTATCCCCCTCGCAATATAGGCCAACATCCCATTTGCCTTCTTGATCACCTGTTGTACCTGCAGACTGGGCTTTTGCGTCTCATGCACAAGGACCCCCAGGTCCCTTTGCACGGTAGCATGTTTTAATTTGTTTCCATTGAGATAGTAATCCCATTTGTTATTATTTCCTCCAAAGTGTATAACCTCGCATTTCTCAACGTTATACTCCATTTGCCATATCCTCGCCCACTCACTCAGCCTGTCCAAATCTCTCTGCAGATCTTCTCCGTCCTCCACACGATTCACTTTTCCACTTACCTTTGTGTCGTCTGCAAACTTCGTTACCCTACACTCCGTCCCCTCCTCCAGATCATCTATATAAATGGTAAACAGTTGCGGCCCGAGTACCGATCCCTGCGGCACGCCACTAGTTACCTTCCTCCAACCGGAAAAACACCCATTTATTCCGACTCTTTGCTTCCTGTCGGATAGCCAGTCCCCAATCCACTTTAACACACTACCCCCAACTCCGTGTGCCCTAATCTTCTTCAGCAGCCTTTTATGGGGCACCTTATCAAACGCCTTTTGGAAATTCAAAAACACCGCATCCACCGGTTCTCCTCCATCAACCGCCCTAGTCACATCTTCATAAAAATCCAACATGTTCGTCAAGCACGACTTTCCCCTCATGAATCCATGCTGCGTCTGATTGATCGAACCATTTCTATCCAGATGCCCTGCTATCTCCTCTTTAAAGATGGACACCATGGAAGGATTGACAACGGAGTCTCTGTGGGTGGAGGTTAGGAACAGGAAGGGGTCAATAATTTTACTGGGTGTTTTCTATAGGCCGCCCAATAGTATCAGGGATGTTGAGGCAAAGATAGGGAAACAGATCCTGGAAAGGTGTAATCATAACAGAGTTGTCGTGATGGGAGATTTTAATTCCCCAAATATTGATTGGAATCTCCCCAGAGTAAGAGGTGTAGATGGGGAGGAGTTTGTTAGGTGTGTTCAGGAGGGTTTCTTGACACAGTATGTAGATAAGCCTACAAGAGGAGAGGCTGTACTTGATTTGGTATTGGGAAATGAACCTGGGCAGGTGTCAGATCTGTCAGTGGGAGAGCATTTTGGAGATAGTGATCATAATTTTATCTCCTTTACAATAGCATTGGAGAGAGATTGGATCAGACAAGTTAGAAAAGTGTTTAATTGGAGTAAGGGGAATTATGAGGCTATCAGGCAGGAAATTGGAAAGAGGTTTTCTCAGGAAAATGTACGGAAGAAATGTGGCAAATTTTCAGGGAATATTTGTATGGAGTTCTGCATAGCAACGTTCCAATGAGACAGGGAAGTTATGGTAGGTTACAGGAACCGTGCTGTACAAAGGCTGTACTGAATCTAGTCAAGAAGAAAAGAAAAGCTTACAAAAGGTTCAGGGAGCTAGGTAATGTTAGAGATCTTGAAGAGTACATGGCTAATAGGAAGGATCTTAAGAAGGAAATTAGGAGAGCCAGAAGGGGTCATGAGAAGGTCTTGGCAGGCAGGATTAAGGAAAACCCCAAGGCATTCTACAAGTATGTGAAGAGCAAGAGGATAAGATGTGAAAGAATAGGACCTATCAAGTGTGACAGTGGGAAAGTTTGTATGGAACCGGAAGAAATAGCAGAGGTACTTAATGAATACTTTACTTCAGTATTCACTATGGAAAAGGATCTTGGTGGTTGTAGTGCAGACTTGCAGTGGACTGAAAAGCTTGAGCATGTAGATATTAGGAAAGAGGATGTGTTGGAGCTTTTGAAAAGCATCAAGTTAGATAAGTCGCCGGGACCAGATGAGATGTACTCCAGGCTACTGTGGGAGGCGAGGGAGGAGATTGCTGAGCCTCTGGCGATGATCTTTGCACCATCAATGGAGACAGAAGAGGTTCCGGAGGACTGGAGGATTGCAGATGTTGCAGATTCAAGAAAGGGAGTAGAGATAGCCCTGGAAATTATAGACCAGTGAGACTAACCTCAGTGGTTGGTAAGTTGATGGAGAAGATCCTGAGAGGCAGGATTTATGAACATTTGAGGAGGTATAATATGATTAAGAATAGTCAACATAGCTTTGTCAAAGGCAGATCATGCCTTACGAGCCTGATAGAATTTTCTGAGGATGTGACTAAACACATTGATGAAGGAAGAGCAGTAGATATAGTATATATGGACTTCAGCAAGGCATTTGATAAGGTGCCCCATGCAAGGCTTATTGAGAAAGTGAGGGGGCATGGGATCCAAGGGGACATTGTTTTGTGGATGCAGAACTGGCTTGCCCACAGAAGGCAAAGAGTGGTTATAGATGGGTCATATTCTGCATGGAGGTCGGTCACCAGTGGAGTGCCCCAGGGATCTGTTCTGGGACCCTTACTCTTTGTGATTTTTATAAATGACCTGGATGAGGAAGTGGAGGGATGGGTTGGTAAGTTAGCTGATGGCACAAAGGTTGGAGGGGTTGTGGCTAGTGTAGAGGGATGTCGAAAGTTGCAGCGAGACATTGATAGGATGCAAGACTGGGCGGAGAAGTGGCAGATGGAGTTCAACCCAGATTTGGCCTTTATAAATCGGAGTATTGAGTATAAAAGTTGGAGTGTTATGGTAAGGTTATATAAGGCATTGGTAAGGCCGAATTTGGAGTATTGTGTACAGTTTTGGTCACCTAGTTACAGGAAGGATGTAAATAAGATTGAAAGAGTGCAGAGAAGGTTCACAAGGATGTTGCCGGGACTTGAGAAGCTGAGTTACAGAGAGAGATTGAATAGGTTGGGACTTTATTCCCTGGAGCGTAGAAGATTGAGGGGAGATTTGATAGAGGTGTATAAGATTTCGATGGGTATAGATAGAGTGAATGCAAGCAGGCTTTTTCCGCTGAGACTCGGGGAGACAAAAACCAGAGGGCATGGGTTAAGGGTGAAAGGAGAAAAGTTTAAAGGGAATATTAGGGGGGGCTTCTTCACGCAGAGAGTGGTGGGAGTGTGGAATGAGCTGCCAGATAAAGTGGTAAATGCGGGGTCACTTTTAACATTTAAGAAAAACTTGGACGGGTTCATGGATGAGAGGGGTGTGGAGGGATATGGTCCAAGTGCAGGTCAGTGGGACTAGGCATAAAATGGTTCGGCACAGACAAGAAGGGCCAAAAGGCCTGTTTCTGAGCTGTAATTTTCTATGGTTCTTTGGTTCTAAGTGTGAGGTGGTTCATTTTGACAGGTCAAATAGGATGGTGGAATATTAATGGTAGGACTCTTGGCAGAGCAGAAGATCAGAAGAATCTTGGGGTTCGAGTTCATGGGATGCTCAAAGCAGCTGTGCAGGTTGAGGCTGAGGTTAAGAAAGCGTATGGTGTGCTGGCCTTCATCAATCGAGGAATTGACTTTACGAGTCGTGAGATAATGTTGCAGCTATATAGGACCCTGGTCAGACCACATTTGGAGTACTGTGCTCAGTTCTGGTTGCCTCATTACAGGAAGGGTGTGGAAGCCATAGAAAGGATGCAGGGGAGATTTACAAGGATGTTGCCTGTGTTGGGGAGCATGCCTTATGAGGATAGGTTGAGTGAGCTCGCCCTTTTCTCTTTGGAGAGACGAAGGATGAGGGGTGACCTGATAGAAGTGTATAAGATGTTGAGAGGTATTGATCGAGTGGATAGTCAGAGGCTTTTTCCCAGGGCTGAAATGGTTGCCACAAGAGGACACAGGTTTAAGGTGCTGGGGAGTAGGTACAGAGGAGATCTCAGGGGTAAGTTTTTCACTCAGAGGGTGGTGGGTGCGTGGAATGGGCTGCCAGCAACGGTGGTGGAGGCGGATTCGAGAGGGTCTTATTAGAGACTTTTAGATAAGTACATGGAACTTAGTAAGATAGAGGATTATAGGTAAGCCTAGTAATCGCTAAGGTAGGGACATGTTCGGCACAACCTTGTGGGCTGAAGGGCCAGTATTGTAGTTTTTCTATGTTTCTATGTTTCTATGCAAATTCCTTTCATTAATCCCTTTGATTTGATTTGATTTTGATTTATTATTGTCACATGTATTAACATACAGTGAAAAGTATTGTTTCTTGCGTGCTATACGGACAAAACATACTGTTCATAGAGAAGGAAACAGGAGAGTGCAGGATGTAGTATTGCAGTCATAGCTAGGGTGTAGAGAAAGATCAACTTAATGCAAGGTAAGTCCATTCAAAAGTCTGACAGCAGCAAGGAAGAAGCTGTTCTTGAGTCGGTTGGTACGTGACCTCAGACTTTTGTATCTTTTTACATAGCAACATAGGAAACTACAGCACAAAAACAGGCCTTTTGGCCCCACAAGTTGTGCCGAACATATCCCTACCTTTTAGGCCTACCTATAACCCTCCATCCTATTAAGTCCCATGTACTCATCCAGGAGTCCCTTAAAAGACCCTATTGAGTTTGCCTCCACCACCACTGACGGCAGCCGATTCCACTCGCCCACCACCCTCTGTGTGAAAAACTTCCCCCTAACATTTCCCCTGTACCTACCCCCCAGCACCTTAAACCTGTGTCCTCTCGTAGTAGCCATTTCCACTCTGGGAAAAAGCCTCTGAGAGTCCACCCGATCTATGCCTCTCAACATCTTATATACCTCTATTAGGCCTTCTCTCATCCTACGTCTCTCCAAGGAGAAAAGACCGAGCTCCCTCAGCCTATCCTCATAAGGCATGCCACTCAACCCAGGCAACATCCTTGTAAATCTCCTCTGCACCCTTTCAATCTTTTCCACGTCCTTCCTGTAATGAGGCGACCAGAACTGAGCACAGTACTCCAAGTGGGGTCTGACGAGGGTCTTATATAGCTGCATCATTATCCCCGGACTCCTAAACTCAATCCCTCGATTAATAAAGGCCAGCACACCATACGTCTTCTTAACCACGTCCTCCACCTGCGGGGCTGATTTTAGAGTCCTATGGACCCGGATCCCAAGGTCCTTCTGATCCTCTACCGTACTAAGAGTCTTTCCCTTTATACTGTACTCCTTCATCCCATTCGACCTGCCAAAATGGACCACTACGCATTTATCTGGGTTGAGGTCCATCTGCCACTTCTCTGCCCAGTCTTGCATCCTATCTATGTCCCTCTGTAACTTCTGACATCCCTCCAGACTATCCACAACCCCACCAACCTTCGTGTCGTCGGCAAACTTACCAACCCATCCCTCCACTTCCTCATCCAGGTCACTTATGAAAATGACAAACAGCAAGGGTCCCAGAACAGATCCCTGGGGCACACCACTGGTGACCGACCTCCATTTAGAAAAACACCCATCTATACACACTCTCTGCCTCCTTTGGGCAAGCCAGTTCTGGATCCACAGGGCAGCAGCCCCTTGGATCCCACGCCCTCTCACTTTTTCGACAAGCCTTACATGGGGGACCTTATCGAACACCTTGCTAAAATCCATATAAACCACATCTACCACTTTCTCTTCGTCAATGTGTTTAGTCACATTTTCGAAGAACTCCACCAGGCTCGTAAGGCACGATCTGCCTTTGACAAAGCCATGCTGAGTATTCTTGAGCATACTAAACCTCTCTAAATGCTCATAAATCTTGTCCCTCAGGATCTTCTCCATCAGCTTATCAACCACTGAGGTTAGACTCACCGGTCGGTAATTTCCTGGGCTATCCCTATTCCCCTTCTTGAAAATAGGAACCACATCCGCAATCCTCCAATCCTCCGGCACCTCTCCCGTCTCCATCGACGATGCAAAGATCATCGCCAGAGGCTCTGCAATCTCTTCCCTCGTCTCCCACAGTAACCTGGGGTACATCCCATCCGGACCCGGCAACTTATCTATCTTGATGCCATTCAAAGATTCCAGCACAACCTCTTTGTTAAAGTCCACATACTCAATCTTTTCAGTCCACCGCAAGCCCACAGTACATCCACCCATGTCCTTCTCCTCTGTGAAAACCGAGGCAAAATACTCATTAAGCACCTCTGCCATTTCTACTGGTTCCGTACTGATTTTCCCGCCTTCACCTTTTATAGGCCCTATTCCTTCACGTCTCATCCTTTTACTCTTCACATATTTATAGAACGCCTTCGGGTTTTCCTTAATTCTATTTGCCAAGGCCTTCTCGTGACCCCTTCTGGCTCTCCTAATTTCCTTCTTTAGTCCCTTCCTACAAGCCGTATACTCATCTAGATCCCTATCTTTGCCAAGCCCTCTGAACCTTTTGTATGCTTTCCTTTTCTTCTCGACTAGGTCCCGCACAGCTTTCATACACCACGGTTCCTTTAACCTACCAACTCCTCCCTGTCTGCTCGGAACATTGTCCTGTAGAACCCTAGAAAGACATTCCTTGAAAAATTGCCACCTCTCTTCAGTAGATTTCCCCGAGAATACCTCCTTCCAATTTACTCCTCTAATTTGCTGCCTCATGTCTTCATATTTCCCCTTACTCCATATAAACGCTTTCCTAGCTTGCCTGATCCTCTCTTTTTCCAATGCAAGCATAAAGGAGATAGAGTTATGATCGCTATCCCCAAGATGCTCTCCCACTGAGAGATCTGACACCTGTCCAGGCTCATTGGTCAGTATCAGATCAAGTACAGCCTCTCCTCTTGTCGGCTTGTCCACATGCTGTGTCAGGAAACCCTCCTGAACACATCTAACGAACGCCTCCGTATCCAATCCCCTTACCCTTGGGATATTCCAATCTATGTTTGGGAAATTAAAGTCTCCCATCACAACAACTCTGCTATTATTGCAACTCTCCAGGATCTGTTTCCCTATCTGCTCCTCCACCTCCCTGTCACTATTGGGCGGCCTATAGAAAACTCCCAGCAAAGTGATCGACTCCTTCCCACTCCGAACTTCCACCCACAGAGACTCTGTAGACAATCCCTCCACAGCATACACCTTCTCTACAGCTGTGACACTTTTCCTGATCAGCAGTGCCACTCCACCCCCTCTCTTGCCTCCCTCCCTGTCCTTCCTGAAACATCTGAATCCCGGCACCTGTAGTATCCAGTCCTGTCCCTGAGACATCCAAGTCTCCGTAATGGCCTCCACATCACACTTCCAGGCATCGATCCACGCTCTGAGCTCATCCCCTTTATTCACTATACTCCTGGCATTAAAGTAAACACATCTCAATCCTTTGGTCTGAGCTCTCCCCTTCTCTATCCCCCGTCCATCTTCCCTCTTGCACCGTCTATAACCCTTCTCTGTTTTTCAAAGGAACAGCACAGGAACAGGCCCTTCGGCCCTCCAAGCCTGCACCGATCATGTGTTCCCAACTAGACCATCCGTTTGTATCCCCCTCTTCCCCGTCTGTTCATGTGGCTATCTAGATAAGTCTTAAATGATCCTAGCATGTCTGCATCAACCACCTTGCTTGGCAGTGCATTCCAGGCCCCCACCACCCTCTGTGTAAAATATGTCCCCCGCATATCTGTATTGAACCTTGCTCCCCTTACCTTGAACTTGTGACCCCTTGTGTTTGTCATTTCTGACCTGGGAAAAAGCTTCCAACTGTTCACCCTATCTATGCCCTTCATAATTTTATAAACTTCTATTAGGTCGCCCCTCAACCTCCGTCTTTCCAGGGAAAACAACCCTAGTTTACTCAATCTCACCTCGTAGCTAATACCCTCCATACCAGGCAACATCCTGGTAAACCTTTTCTGCACTCTCTCCAAAGCCTCCACATCCTTCTGGTAGTGTGGCGACCAGAACTGGGTGCAGTATTCCAAATGTGGCCTAACCCATGTTCCATATAACTGCAACATCATATGCCAACTTTTATACTCTATGCCCCGTCCAATAAAGGCAAGCATGCCACATGCCTTCTTCACCACCTTTTCCACCTGTGCTGCCACCTTTAAGGATCTGTGGACTTGTACACCCAGATCCCTCTGTGTGTCTATACTCCTGATGGTTCTACCATTTATTGTATAGCTCCCCCCTGCATTAGATCTACCAAAATGCATCACTTCGCATTTATCTGGATTAAATTCCATCTGCCATTTCTCCGCCCAATTTTCCAGCCTATCTATATCTTGCTGTATTCTCTGACAATGTTCATCACTATCCGCAACTCCAGCAATCTTTGTGTCGTCCGCAAACTTACTAATCAGACCAGCTGCATCTTCTTCCAAATCATTTATATGTATCACAAACAGCAGAGGTCCCAGTACAGAGCCCTGCGGAACACCACTAGTCACAGACAGAAGAAGGTGGAAGAGAGAATGTCCGAGGTGCGTGGGGTCCTTAATTATGCTGGCTGCTTTTCTGAGGCAGCAGGAAGTGTAGACAGAGTCAATGGATGGGAAGCTGGTTTACGTGATGGATTGGGCTACATTCACGACTTTTTGTAGTTCCTTGCGGTCTTGGGCAGAGCAGGAGCCATACCAAGCTGTGATACAACCAGAAAGAATGCTTTCTATGGTGTATCTGTAAAAGTTGTTGAGAGTTGTAACTGACATGCAAAATTTTCTTAGTCTTCTGAGAAAGTAGAGGCGTTGGTGGGCTTTCTTAACTATAGTGTCGGCATGGGGGGACCAGGACAGGTTGTTGGTGATCTGGACACGTAAAACTTGAAGCTCTCGACCCTTTCTACTTCGTACCCATTGATGTGGACAGGGGCATGTTCTCCTTTACGCTTCCTGAAGTCGATGACAATCTCCTTTGTTTTGTTGACATTGAGGGAGAGATTATTGTTGCCGCACCAGTTCACCAGATTCTCTATCTCATTTTTGTACCCTGTCTCATCATTGTTTGAGATCCGACCCACTACAGGTTTGCTGACGACACGTCAGCAAACCTGAAAATTGAATTGGAGGGGAATTTGGCCACACAGTCATAGGTGTATAAGGAGTATAGTAGGGGGCTGAGAGCACAGCCTTGTGGGGCACCGGTGTTGAGGATGATCGTGGAGGAGGTGTTGTTGTCTATCCTTACTGATCCTGGTCTTGGACATTTAATTATCTATTTTTTAAGCACTTTCCAACCAGGATGAGAATTTTGGTGCCTGGAATGGTTACAGCTGAAGAATAGCCTGAGCAGAGAGATTAACCTGGAAATGTCGGAATCTCTCAGTTCTTTAATAACGACTGTTCATTTGGCAATGTTCACTGAATTTGACTGACAGTTTTGTGAATTGTTCCTTTTTAAAATTTCAATGTCTTTTATTGTGGTTCTTGTAATTATCAGAGGAATTTGCTGTGTGGAAGTTATGAAACTGTAAGATAAATCCATTAGCTAAAATGCAATTACTGAACAGGATATTATTTTGTTAGTTTTCCAGATATATTACAGGACTCTATCGAGATCTCTAGACAAGGATAGTCACACAGAGTTTAATGTGATATGAAATAAGAACCAAGATAATCACTGACCTTCGGGGAGTGGAGAGCATGGGACCTGCGAGGGACACTCGCCTGGGAGCAGAGTTCAAAAAGTGAATCCGTTGCAACGAGGAAATAAGAACCCAACAAATGGATATAGATCAGTTAGAAGAGTGGAGCAAAATGTGGCAGAGGAAGATTAACATGGATAAGTGTGAGGTCATTCATTTTCGTCACAAAAATGGAAAGCGATTTATTGGGCCTGATTTTACCATTTTCATTCTAAGTGCTGAATCTGGGCGCAATTCAGATCCGACTTGGAAATTTGCTTTCAGGCGCCCCCGTTAACAAAGTTGTTATCTCTGGTTTGTTACCCGTGCCACGTGATAGTGAGAAGAGGAATAGGGAGAGAGAGCAGTTGAACACGTGGTTACAGGGATGGTGCAGGAGGGAGGGATTCAGATACCTGGACAATTGGGGCTCTTTGTGGGGTAGGTGGGACCTCTACAAACAGGATGGTCTGTACTTGAACCAATATCTTGGGGGGGAAATTTGCTAATGCTCTTCGGGAGGGTTTAAACTAATTCAGCAGGGGGGTGGGTACCTGAATTGTAGCTCCGGTGTACAGGAGGTTGAGAGTAGTGAGGTCATGGATGAGGTTTCAGGGTCGCAGGAGTGTACTGGCAGGCAGGAAGGCGGGTTTGAAGTGTGTATACTTCAATGCCAGGAGCATCCGGAATAAGGTGGGTGAGCTTGCAGCATGGGTTGGTACCTGGGATTTCGATGTTGTGGCCATCTCGGAGACATGGTTAGAGCAGGGACAAGAATGGTTGTTGCAGGTTCCGGGGTTTAGATGTTTCAGTAAGTGCAGGGAAGGTGGTAAAAGAGGGGGAGGTGTGGCATTGTTAGTCAAGGACAGTATTACGGTGGCAGAAAGGACATTTGATGAGGACTCGTCTACTGAGGTAGTTTGGGCTGAGGTTCGAAACAGGAAAGGAGAGGTCACCCTGTTGGGAGTTTTTTATAAACCTCCGAAAAGTTCCAGAGATGTAGAGGAAAAGATTGCAAAGATGATTCTGAATCGGAGCGAAAGTAACAGGGTAGTTGTACTGGGGGACTTTAACTTTACAAATATTGACTGGAAAAACTATAGTTCAAGTACTTTAGAGGGGTTGGTTTTTGTCCAGTGTGTGCAGGAAGGCTTCCTGACGCAGTATGTAGATAGACCAACAAGAGGCGAGGCCACATTGGATTTGGTACTGGGTAATGAACCAGGCCAGGTGTTAGATTTGGAGGTAGGTGAGCACTTTGGTGACAGTGACCACAATTCGATTACGTTTACTTTAGCAATGGAAAAGGATAGGTATATACCAAAGAGCAAGAGTTATAGCTGGGGGAAAGGAAATTATGATGCGATTAGGCGAGATTTAGGATGCATAGGTTGGGGAAGGAAACTGCAGGGGATGGGCACAATTGTAATGTGGAACTTGTTCAAGGAACAGCTACTGCGCGTCCTTGATAAATATGTACCTGTCAGGCAGGGAGGAAGCAGACGTGTGAGGGAACCATGGTTTACTAAGGAGGTTGAATCTCTTGTGAAGAGGAAGAAGGAGACTTATGTTAAGATGAGACGTGAAGGCTCAGTTAAGGCGCTTGAGAGTTACAAGTTAGCCAGGAAGGACCTAAAGAAAGAGTTAAGAAGAGCCAGGAGGGGACATGAGAAGTCTTTGGCGGGTAGGATCAAGGAAAACCCTAAAGCTTTCTATAGGTATGTCAGGAGTAAAAGAATGACTAGGGTAAGATTAGGGCCAGTCAAGGACAGTAGTGGGAAGTTGTGTGTGGAGTCTGAAGAGATAGGAGAGGCACGAAATGAATATTTTTCGTCGGTATTCACACTGGAGAGGGACAGTGTTGTCGAGGGGAGTACTGAGATGCAGGCTGTTGGACTGGATGGTATTGATGTTCATAAGGAGGAGGTGTTAGCAATTCTGGAAAGGGTAAAAATAGATAAGTCCCCTGGGCCGGATGGGATTTATCCTAGGATTCTCTGGGAGGCTAGAGAGGAGATTGCAGAGCCTTTGGCTTTGACCTTTGTGTCATCATTGTCCACAGGAACAGTGCCAGGAGACTGGAGGATAGCAAATGTTGTCCCCTTGTTCAAGAAGGGCAGTAGGGACAACCCTGGTAATTATAGACCGGTGAGCCTTACTTCTGTTGTGGGCAAAGTATTGGAAAGGATTATAAGAGATAGGATTTATAATCACCTCGAAAGGAATAATTTGTTTAGGGATAGTCAGCACGGTTTTGTGAAGGGTAGGTCGTGCCTCACAAACCTTATTGAGTTCTTTGAGAAGGTGACCAAAGAGGTGGATGAGGGTAAAGTGGTTGATGTGGTGTATATGGATTTCAGCAAAGCGTTTGATAAGGCTCCCCATGGTAAGCTTTTGCAGAAAATACGGACACATGGGATTGAGGGTGATTTAGTGGTTTGGTTCAGGAATTGGCTAGCTGTATGAAAACAAAGGGTGGTGGTTGATGGGAAATATTCATCCTGGAGTTCAGTTACTAGTGGTGTACCGCAAGGATCTGTTTTGGGGCCACTGCTGTTTGTCATTTTTATTAATGACTTGGATGAGGGCGTGGAAGGATGGATTAGCAAATTTGCGGATGACACTAAAGTCGGTGGAGTTGTAGACAGTGCGGAGGGAAGTGGCAGGTTACAGAGGGACATAGATAAGCTGCAGAGCTGGGCTGAGAGGTGGCAAATGGAGTTTAATGCGGAAAAGTGTGAGGTGATTCACTTTGGAAGGAGTAACAGGAATACAGAGTACTGGGCTAATGGTAAGATACTTGGTAGTGTGGATGAACAGAGGGATCTGGGTGTCCACGTGCATAGATCCCTGAAAGTTGGCACCCAGGTTGATAGGGTTGTTAAGAAAGCGTACGGTGTGTTAGCTTTTATTGGTAGAGGGATTGAGTTTCGGAGCCAGGAGGTCATGCTGCAACTGTACAAAACACTGATGCAGCCGCATTTGGAGTATTGCGTACAGTTCTGGTCACCGTATTATAGGAAAGATGTGGAAGTGTTGGAAAGGGTGCAGAGGAGATTTACCAGGATGTTGCCTGGTATGGTGGGAAAATCAAATGAGGAAAGGCTGAGGGGCTTGAGGTTGTTTTCGTTAGAGAGAAGAAGGTTAAGAGGTGACTTAATAGAGGCATACAAGATGATCAGAGGATTAGATAGGGTGGATAGTGAGAGCCTTTTTCCTCGGATGGTGTTGGCTAGCACGAGGGGACATAGCTTTAAATTGAGGGGTGAGAGATATAGGACAGATGTTAGAGGTAGGTTCTTTATTCAGAGAGTAGTAAGGGCGTTGGAATTTCCTGCCTGCAGCAGTGGTGGACTCGTCAACGTTGAGAGCGTTCAAGTGGTTATTGGATAAACATATGGATGATATTGGAATAGTGTGGATTAGAGGGGCTTTAGATTGGTACCACTGGTCGGCGCAACATCGAGGGCTGAAGGGCCTGTACTGCGCTGTAATGTTCTATGTTCTATTAGCACTTGGCCTGAAAAAAAACTTGCGCTGTAGGCGGGGCTTAGCGCGGCCGAAACAATCGGAGCTCTGAACTGCACATGCGCAATTAGAAAAAAATTTGAAAAAGCACGCCCGTGTCAGGTCGCTCCTGGGCCGCAGAAAATGGAGAAAGCAGCCCAGGAGTGAAAAGCGGGAGCGATGGCCCCCAAACATTACTGTCGCCCTTATCCCCCTTAGACTGTTAGCCCAGTTCCGCACACATGAGGACGGCCTCAACCGGGATCTTGGGTTCATGTCACACTATCTGTAACCCCCACGACTTGCCTGGGCTTGCAAAATCTCACTAACTGTCCTGCCTGGAGACAATACACATCTCTTTAACCTGTGCTTAACCCTCGCTCCACTCACATTGTCTGTAACTTTAAGACTTGATTACCTGTAAAGATTCGCATTCCAACCATTATTTTGTAAATTGAGTTTGTGTCTTTATATGCCCTGTTTGTGAACAGAACTCCCACTTACCTGATGAAGGGGCAGCGCTCCGAAAGTGGCTTGTGCTACCAAATAAACCTGTTGGACTTTAACCTGGTGTTGTGAGACTTCTTACAATTATAATAGAACACAGAATAGTACAGCACAGGAACAGGCCCTTCGGCCCACGGTGCTGTGCTGAGCATGACACCAAATTAAACTAATCCCTTCTACCTGCCCTTGGTCCATATCTCTCCATTCCTTGCATATTCATGTGCTGATCTAAAAGCCTTTTAAAACCCCATATCGTATCTGCCTCCACCACCACTCCTGGCACCTACCACTCACTGTGTAAAAAAACTGCCATTAACATCTCCTTTGAACTTTCCCCCTCTCACCTTAAGTCAGTGGTCCCCAAAGGGTGCGGCGCGCCACACTGGTGCGGCGAGAGAGGATGGCAAGTGTGGTGGGAAGATTCAAAGACAATCAAAGAAACATTTAAACATGGTTTAAACAAGCAGTGTTTTATACTTTCTGGATGTCCCATGATCATATTGTAAAGTAGTTGTGTTCTATGTTATGAATCAAGCACCTGCTAGGAGTTTTTTTTTGTTTTTGAATGTATTTATCAATAAAAAATTCGGTGTGGCGTGAGCAAATTTTTATTCTGAAAGTGCGGCCCAGTGAAAAAGGTTTGGGAACCACTGCTATTAACTGCATGGCCCCGAGTATTAGACTTTCAACTCTGGAAATAAGGTTCTAACTGTCAACCCTCTCTATGCTTCTCATAATTTTATTGACTTTTATCAGGTCTCCCTTCAGCCTCCGCCGCTCCAGAGAAAACAACCCTAGTTTCTCCAGCCTCTCTCTATAGCTTCTAGACCTAGTCAACAACAAGGGGAGTAGCTGGTTGTGGGCTTATTTCCACTCCACGGTGGGCTGTACACAGCAGATAGGTAGTCTCTCAACCAAACCTCGTTATCCAACCATCACCATCAGTCTTCCTTCCCAATGTTCCCCTCTGGTCCCTCCATGTTGTTCACAGGAGACATGCTGAGCACCTGTCAAGGCTGACTATAGAGTTTACCCTTGTCTATTGACTAGTCTACTTCTATGGGTCCTGGTTTCCTGCTTAGGCACTCCCAGTTTGGCCAACTCTGGCCAACATGCCATTTGCCTTCTTTACTGCCTGCTGTAGCTGTGCTCTTACTTTCAGCGACTGATGCATGAGGACACCAAGGTTTTGCTGTGTATCCACCTCTCTCAATTTACACCGATTCAAGTAATAATCTGTCTTTCTAGTATTGCTACCACATTGCCGTGGGTCTGGAGTCATATGTTGGCCAGACCAGGTCAGGATGGCAGATTTCCTTCCCTAATGGACATTAGTGAACCAGATGGGTTTTCATGACAATGGTTTCATGGTCACCATCAGACTTTTAATTTCAGGTTTTTATTGAATTCAAACTTCACCATCTACCTACGTTGGTTTTGAACCTGTGTTTCCAAAACATTACCCTGGGTCCCTGGATTATTAGTCCAGTGACAATACTACACTACATATGTATATTGTATATTCATGTAATGTATATTCATTGAAGATTGTGGAGTATTTCTGTAAATATTTCCTATTGCTTATATATTAAATTATTTTTCATCTATTTTTCCACTCTACCTCTGCCAGTCAGGTCTTTGTACTTGGTTTTATTTCAATTTAAGATCCTACCTTTGGATTTAACCACATCACTCTCAAAATAAATACGAAATTTCTATGATCACAGCCCCAAGATGTGCAGGTTAGGAGTAGATGTAGTTTATGGGGATAGGGTGGGGGAGAGGGCCTGGGTGAGGTGCTCTGTCAGAGAGTCGGTGCAGACTTGATGGGCTGAATGGACTACTTCTGCAATTGTAGGGATTCTATGAAATCTATCAATTCACCCCAGAAGATTTCTTATAATACTATTATTAATTAACTCTATCCCATTGCACAATACTAGATCTAAATTAATTTGTCCGTTGTTGCTTTCTTGGCTTCATTTGTTCACAGGTTTGAACACCATAAAATGTAAAATAACTTATTTCAAAGTGCTACCCTTGTTCATCTAACACATCAATTATTTTATAGTGAAGTGACTACGGATAATGGATTAAGATTGCTTTGTGTTAAGTAGGCCATATATCTCAATCCATCACCACGAATAGAGCAGTGCATTTGTGGAATTCACTTCCAGAGTCAGTGGTTCAAGCAGTAATCTTGTCAACATTCACAATTAGATCTGTGGTTTAATTATTTCAGTTAAAAGAAAGAAAGACTTGCACTTATACAGTGCACTTATGGCCTCAATACATCCGAAAACACTTTACAAATAACTTATTTATTTTGAAGTTGCAATGTAAAAAGTGTGTGGAAGATAGAAGTTCAAATCAATTCATTCAAATGCAAATTATTTCCTTCAGAAAGTAACATTTTGATAATCAGTTCATGAGTTATTGGAGACATGGGATGGGATTTTATGGCCTCACTTGAGCGAGACTGGAAATTCCCCCCGAGGTCAACGGACATTTCCGTTGCCCATCCCTTGCCCGCTCCGATTCTGTGGCGGGCAAGGCGTTGGAGTTCTGGTGATGATGTGTGGAGTGTGCTCAGGACAAACAGATGATTTTGGACCCATGGTTCCCAAAGCTCTCCACCACTGGGCGCTTTCGTCAACTCAGGCTGGATTTTCTTGCCCCCCCGCCCAGCAGAGACGGGGATGGGTCATGTTGGGACAGCTTTTGATGCATTCGCGCCTCTTCAGCCTTCTTGGATCTTTTTTGCGGGCAGAACGGTCCCTCACTGAATGCAGAGGCTGCCCGTTTATTGGAGGTTGGAGGCAGCTTTTCTGTAGCAGGCCAGGACTGAAGGAGCCATTCGAAACAGAGGCTGCAAACCCTAATGACAGGGCCACGTGGTTGAAAGCCCACAGTCATGGCCATGTTCGATCCTACAGAAGACTATGCTGCTGGTCTTGCTGCTTGGAGAGGGGTGGGGGGGGTGAGAATTTGGGACTCTATTTGGTTCCCACATTGGGATCCCAATCTCTACAGGAAAACCCAGCCTCTCGTATCCTGGTCTGTTCCACACTAATTGATGAGATTGATTGGTGTTTTATTCAATAACTTCATGACTGTTTTGTTCTATCTTCTGATTGCCAGGCTGGTAGAAGGAGAAATCAATCAACTTCAATATTTCCCCATTCCCAATTATTCTGTTACTGAATTGGAGAGTTTCGGAGAGGAAAAGGGGTTGAAGGAATTTTACAGATAGGACAGTGAATGTGATGAGAGCTGAGTGCTCTTTTTTTAAATTCATTTATGGGACATAGGCAGCACTGGCTGACCAGCATTTATTGCCCATCCCTGAAGGCAGTTGAGAGTCAACCACATTGCTGTGTTCTGGAGCCACATGTAGGCCAGACCAGTAATGACGGCAGATTTCGGGCGGCAGATAGGATAACGAGGTTTGGTTGAGAGACTACCTATCTGCTGTGTACAGCCCACCGTGGAGTGGAAATAAGCCCACAACCAGCTACTCCCCTTGTTGTTGACTAGGTCTAGAAATCCCCATCTCTGCTGGGCGGAGGGTGGCACGGTAGCACAGTGGTTAGCACTGCTGCTTCACAGCTCCAGGGTCCCGGGTTCGATTCCTGGCTTGGGTCACTGTCTGTGTGGAGTTTGCACATTCTCCTCGTGTCTGTGTGGGTTTCCTCCGGGTGCTCCGGTTTCCTCCCACAGTCCAAAGATGTGCGGGTTAGGTTGATTGGCCAGGTTAAAAAAAAAAAATTGCCCCTTAGAGTCCTGGGATGCGTAGATTAGAGGGATTAGCGGGTAAATATGTGGGGGTAGGGCCTGGGTGGGATTGTGGTCGGTGCAGACTCGATGGGCCGAATGGCCTCCTTCTGCACTGTAGGGTTTCTATGATTTCTATGATTTCCTTCGCTAAAGGACGTTAATGAACCAGGTAGATTTTTTTAACAATCGACAATGGTTTCATGGTCATCAATAGATATTTAATTCCAAATATTTTTCATTGAATTCAAATTCCACCATCTGCCGTGGCAGGATTTGAACCCAGAATTTCTGGATTAATTGTCTAGCGATAATGCCACTAGGCCATCGCCTTCTCTTGTGGAGGATAAACACCTACACAATTTGGTTGGGCCAAATGGCTTAGATATTGTTACTTATGTGTATTTATAATGATGCAGCTATATAAGACACTCGTCAGACCCCACTTGGAGTACTGTGCTCAGTTCTGGTCACCTCATTACAGGAAGGATGTGGAAATGATTGAAAGGGTGCAGAGGAGATTTACAAGGATGTTGCCTGGATTGAGTGGCATGCCTTATGAGGATAGGCTGAGGGAGCTCGGTCTTTTCTCCTTGGAGAGACTTGGGATGAGAGGAGACCTAATAGAGGTATATAAGATGTTGAGAGGCATAGATCGGGTGGACTCTCAGAGGCTTTTTCCCAGGGTGGAAATGGTTGCTACGAGAGCACACAGGTTTAAGGTGCTGGGGGGTAGGTACAGGGGAAATGTTAGGGGGAAGTTTTTCACACAGAGGGTGGTGGGTGAGTGGAATCGGCTGCCGTCAGTGGTGGTGGAGGCAAACTCAATAGGGTCTTTTAAGAGACTCCTGAATGAGTACATGGGACTTAATAGGATGGAGGGTTATAGAACATAGAACATAGAAAGCCACAGCACAAACAGGCCCTTCGGCCCACAAGTTGCGCCGATCACATCCCCACCTCTAGGCCTATCTATAGCCCTCAATCCCATTAAATCCCATGTACTCATCCAGAAGTCTCTTAAAAGACCCCAACGAGTTTGCCTCCACCACCACCGACGTCAGCCGATTCCACTCACCCACCACCCTCTGAGTGAAAAACTTACCCCTGACATCTCCTCTGTACCTACCCCCCAGCACCTTAAACCTGTGTCCTCTCGTAGCAACCATTTCAGCCCTTGGAAATAGCCTCTGAGAGTCTACCCTATCCAGACCTCTCAACATCTTGTAAACCTCTATCAGGTCACCTCTCATCCTTCGTCTCTCCAGGGAGAAGAGACCAAGCTCCCTCAACCTATCCTCATAAGGCATGCCCCCCAATCCAGGCAACATCCTTGTAAATCTCCTCTGCACCCTTTCAATGGCTTCAACATCTTTCCTGTAATGAGGTGACCAGAACTGCGCGCAGTACTCCAAGTGGGGTCTAACCAGGGTCCTATAAAGCTGCAGCATTATCTCCCGACTCCTAAACTCAATCCCTCGATTAATGAAGGCCAGTACGCCGTACGCCTTCTTGACCGCATCCTCCACCTGCGAGGCCGATTTAAGAGTCCTATGGACCCGGACCCCAAGGTCCTTCTGATCCTCTACACTGCTAAGAATGGTACCCTTCATATTATACTGCTGCTTCATCCCATTGGATCTGCCAAAATGGATCACCACACACTTATCCGGGTTGAAGTCCATCTGCCACTTCTCCGCCCAGTCTTGCATTCTATCTATGTCTCGCTGCAACTTCTGACATCCCTCCAAACTATCCACAACACCACCTACCTTGGTGTCGTCAGCAAACTTACCAACCCATCCCTCCACTTCCTCATCCAGGTCATTTATGAAAATGACAAACAGCAAGGGTCCCAGAACTGATCCCTGGGGCACTCCACTGGTCACTGACCTCCATGCAGAGAAAGACCCCTCCACAGCCACTCTCTGCCTTCTGCAGGCAAGCCAGTTCTGGATCCACAAGGCAACAGCCCCTTGGATCCCATGCCCTCTCACTTTCTCAAGAAGTCTTGCATGGGGGACCTTATCGAACGCCTTGCTGAAGTCCATAGAGACCACATCCACCGCTCTTCCTTCGTCAATGTGTTTGGTCACATTTTCAAAGAACTCAACCAGGCTCGTAAGGCACGACCTGCCCTTGACAAAGCCGTGCTGACTACTTTTGATCATACTAAACTTCTCTAGATGATCATAAATCCTGTCTCTCAGGATCCTCTCCATCAACTTACCAACCACTGAGGTTAGACTCACCGGTCGGTAATTTCCCGGGCTGTCCCTGTTCCCTTTCTTGAATATAGGGACCACATCTGCAATCCTCCAATCCTCCGGAACCTCTCCCGTCTCCATCGACGATGCAAAGATCATCGCCAAAGGCTCCGCAATCTCCTCCCTCGCCTCCCACAGTAACCTGGGGTACATCCCATCCGGTCCCGGCGACTTACCGGTAGGTCTAGAAGGTAGGGATATGTTCGGCACAACTTGTGGGGCCGAAGGGCCTGTTTGTGCTGTAGTTTTTCTATGTTTCTATAACAGTTGTAATAATATCCCAGAAATAATTGCTGCGATGGGATGGTTGAGGAAAAATTGCTGAGGTCACCTGGTGCTTCTTGACAAAGTACCAGGTTCCTCATGGGCTGTAGCCTGTCTGACCCACTGCATAAGCCTGTGGGATCTGAGATTAACATCCCATCTGATAATGCAACCGCCCTCCTCCACTTACGATGACTGTAATGAAAGACACCGAATTGTGGTCACTATCTCCAAAGTGCTCTCCCACAAACAAATCTAACACTTGGCACGGTTCATTGCCCAGTATCAAGTCCAATGTGGCCCAACCTCTTGTCGGCCTATCCACATATTGTGTCAGGAAACCCTCCTGCACACACAGTACAAAAACTGCCCCATCCGAACTATTCGACCTATAAAGGTTCCAATCAATATTTGGAAAGTTAAAGTCATCCATGACTACTACCCTGTGACCTCCACACCTATCCATAATCTGCTTTGCAATTTTTTCCTCCACACCTCTATTACTATTTGGGGGCCTATAGAAAACTCCTAACAACGTGACCGCTCCTTTCCTATTTCTAACTTCAGCCCATATTACCTCAGTAGGCAGATCCCCCTCGAACTGCCTTTCTGCAGCCGTTAAACTATCCTTGATTAACAATGCTACTCCTCCACCTCTTTTACCACCTTCCCTACTCTTACTGAAACATCTATACCCCGGAACTTACATAGAACATAGAACATAGAACAGTACAGCACAGAACAGGCCCTTCGGCCCACGATGTTGTGCCGAGCTTTATCTGAAACCAAGATCAAGCTATCCCACTCCCTATCATCCTGGTGTGCTCCATGTGCCTATCCAATAACCGCTTAAATGTTTCTAAAGTGTCTGACTCCACTATCACTGCAGGCAGTCCATTCCACACCCCAACCACTCTCTGCGTAAAGAACCTACCTCTGATATCCGTCCTGTATCTCCCACCACGAACCCTATAATTATGCCCCCTTGTAATAGCTCCATCCACCCGAGGAAATAGTCTTTGAACGTTCACTCTATCTATCCCCTTCATCATTTTATACACCTCTATTAAGTCTCCCCTCAGCCTCCTCCGCTCCAGAGAGAACAGCCCTAGCTCCCTCAACCTTTCCTCATATGACCTACCCTCCAAACCAGGCAGCATCCTGGTAAATCTCCTCTGCACTCCTTCCAGCGCTTCCACATCCTTCCTATAGTGAGGTGACCAGAACTGCACACAATATTCCAAATGTGGTCTCACCAAGGTCCTGTACAGTTGCAGCATAACCCCACGGCTCTTAAACTCCAACCCCCTGTTAATAAAAGCTAACACACTACAGGCCTTCTTCACAGCTCTATCCACTTGAGTGGCAACCTTTAGAGATCTGTGGATATGGACCCCAAGATCTCTCTGTTCCTCCACAGTCTTCAGAACCCTACCTTTGACCCTGTAATCCACATTTAAATTTGTCCTACCAAAATGAATCACCTCACATTTATCAGGGTTAAACTCCATTTGCCATTTTTCAGCCCAGCTTTGCATCCTATCTATGTCTCTTTGCAGCCTACAACAGCCCTCCACCTCATCCACTACTCCACCAATCTTGGTGTCATCAGCAAATTTACTGATCCACCCTTCAGCCCCCTCCTCTAAGTCATTAATAAAAATCACAAAGAGCAGAGGACCAAGCACTGATCCCTGCGGCACACCGCTAGCAACCTGCCTCCAATCCGAAAATTTTCCATCCACCACCACCCTCTGTCTTCGGTCAGACAGCCAGTTGCCTATCCAATCGGCCAACTTTCCCTCTATCCCACACCTCCTCACTTTCATCATAAGCCGACCATGGGGGACCTTATCAAACGCCTTACTAAAATCCATGTATATGACATCAACTGCCCTACCTTCATCAACACACTTAGTTACCTCCTCAAAAAATTCTATCAAATTTGTGAGGCACGACTTGCCCTTCACGAATCCGTGCTGACTATCTCGGATTAATCCGCATCTTTCTAAATGGTCGTAAATCCCATCCCTAAGGACCCTTTCCATCAATTTACCAACCACCGAAGTAAGACTAACCGGTCTATAATTACCAGGGTCATTTCTATTCCCTTTCTTAAACAGAGGAACAACATTCGCCATTCTCCAGTCCTCTGGCACCATCCCCGTGGACAGCGAGGACCCAAAGATCAACGCCAAAGGCTCTGCAATCTCATCCCTTGCCTCCCAAAGAATCCTAGGATACATTTCATCAGGCCCAGGGGACTTATCGACCTTCAGTTTATTCAAAACTGCCAAGACATCCTCCCTCCGAACATCTATTTCCTCCAGCCTATTAGCCTGTAACACCTTCTCTTCCTCAAAAACATGGCCCCTCTCCTTGGTGAACACTGAAGAACAACTGAAAAACTTCCAACAACCATTCCTGTCCCTGTTCTAACCATGTCTCCGTAATGGCCACAACATCGTAGTGATGGAAGGGAGGTCAATGATGAAGCAGTGTAGGACATTGACAGTTGGACCCAGGACATTACCCTGGGGAACTCCTGCAGTGATGTCCTGGGGGTGAGAAGATTTGACTTCCAACCTTCACAGCCATCTTCCTCTGTGCCAAATATGACTCAAACCAGCAGAGGCTCCCCCTAATTCCCATTGACTCCAGTTTCGCTAGGGCTTCTTGATGCCATACTCAGTCAAATGTTGCCTTGATGTCAAGAGCAGTCACTCTCACCTCACCTCTGGCAGTCAGTGGTTTTGTCCATGTTTGAACCAAGGCTATAATGACACAGACTCAATTTACGTGAATAATGGTTGCATCTTTGTAGAAACTTGATGTCTGTGTTGATATGCGCTAAGAACTGGCCAGTGTAAAACATGCATACATATAAGCGTTGCAAGTCCAGCGGGGGATGGGAGTGTGGTGGGCATTAGGTCCAATGGGGGCCTTGTGTGAGGTTTAAAGGTGGCTGAGTCAGACCACAGAAGGCATTGGAGCTCTCCATAATGGCAGTAGCACCCAGGAGACACACAGGGCAGGAGGGAAATGCAGTGGGCAGACAATCACTCGTTTTCAGATGACTGCCTGTGCACTCTCATGGAGGCAGTGAGTGCCAGGCAGGACATCCTAATGCCATGGTATGACAAGAAGGTGCCACCCCACCAAATTAAGATGGCCTGGGCAGAGGAGGCTGCTGAAGTCAGCTGGCACAAGCTGGTACACTGTACATGGATATGGAGTTGTAAAAGGTTCAATAGAACATAGAACATAGAACATTACAGCGCAGAACAGGCCCTTCGGCCCACGATGTTGCACCGACCAGTTAAAAAAAAAACTGTGACCCTCCAACCTAAACCAATTTCTTTTCGTCCATGAACCTATCTACGGATCTCTTAAACGCCCCCAAACTAGGCGCATTTACTACTGATGCTGGCAGGGCATTCCAATCCCTCACCACCCTCTGGGTAAAGAACCTACCCCTGACATCGGTTCTATAACTACCCCCCCTCAATTTAAAGCCATGCCCCCTCGTGCTGGATTTCTCCATCAGAGGAAAAAGGCTATCACTATCCACCCTATCTAAACCTCTAATCATCTTATATGTTTCAATAAGATCCCCTCTTAGCCGCCGCCTTTCCAGCGAAAACAATCCCAAATCCCTCAGCCTCTCCTCATAGGATCTCCCCTCCATACCAGGCAACATCCTGGTAAACCTCCTCTGCACCCTCTCCAAAGCCTCCACATCCTTCCTGTAATGTGGGGACCAGAACTGCACACAGTACTCCAAGTGCGGCCGCACCAGAGTTGTGTACAGTTGCAACATAACGCTACGACTCCTAAATTCAATCCCCCTACCAATAAACGCCAAGACACCATATGCCTTCTTAACAACCTTATCTACTTGATTCCCAACTTTCAGGGATCTATGCACACATACACCTAGATCCCTCTGCTCCTCCACACTATTCAAAGTCCTCCCGTTAGCCCTATACTCAACACATCTGTTATTCCTACCAAAGTGAATTACCTCACACTTCTCCGCATTAAACTCCATCCGCCACCTCTCGGCCCAACTTTGCAACCTGTCTAAGTCTTCCTGCAAACTACGACACCCTTCCTCACTGTCTACCACACCACCGACTTTGGTGTCATCAGCAAATTTGCTAATCCACCCAACTATACCCTCATCCAGATCATTAATAAATATTACAAACAGCAGTGGCCCCAAAACAGATCCCTGAGGTACACCACTTGTAACCGCACTGCATGGTAACATTGAGTACCAATTTGACATAGTCCAATGTGGAGAAGTGTGGAATGGTGCCTGTCCTTAGTGGCTCTCAGGGGTGTAGAAATCAGAGTCTCAGAACACACATCTGCATGTGCATGTTTAGGCTGAAAAATAAGATTGGAAGCCCTGGGTCCATCTGAGGTTCAGATGTTCAAAGATGTTGGGCTAGTCAACATGATTTATGGGGGTGAAGTGGGGGGAAAGCGTGGTGGGAGGCAGGGGATTGAATAATGAATGCTCCTTTGCACTTACAGAAGAAAAGCTGCAAGAAAGCAAAGCAATGTGCAACTGGTGATGGGATGGCCAACCTGGTAATATGGACCTGCCATGAAATAGGTGCCCTGGAGTTTGAGTGTGAATGCGGGTCCTCAGGATATTGGGAGGTAGGCATTCTGGAGAAAGTTCAGAGTCCAGTGGACAGAAGTGGGAGAAGCAGAGAATGAAAAGAATGTAAGGTCATCTCGTCCTTCATAGGAACCTCTGAAAAAGTCCCCTGTGATTCTGCAATCACAAAGCCACAATGCACCATTCATGTTTGGTCTTTGCATCTATGTTGTAAAGATAAATCAAGTTGCTGTGTCCAGGCCCTGAGTATTCTGTTCTATACCAGTTGGTTTGCACCTGAACCAGAGGGGCACAAATATCCTGGGAGGGAAATTTGCTACGGCTCGTCGAGGGGGGTTTAAACTAGTTTGTCAGGGGGATGGGAAAACGAGCTGTAGTCTAGAAGCCAGTGTTGAGTGTAGTGAGGTACTGAGGAGGGTATCAAGGTCGCAGGAGTGTACCGGCAGACAGGAAGGTGGGTTGAAGTGTGTCTACTTCAATGCAAGGAGCATCCGGAACAAGGTAGATGAACTTGGGGCATGGATTGGTACTTGGGACTACGATGTTGTGGCCATTACGGAGACGTGGGTAGAACAAGGACAGGAATGGTTGTTGGACGTTCCTGGGTATAGATGTTTCACTGAGTGTCGGGAAGCTGGTAAAAGAGGTGGAGGAGTGGCATTGTTAATCAAGGATAGTGTAACGGCTGCAGAAAGGCAGTTCGAGGGGGATCTGCCTACTGAGGTAATATGGGCTGAAGTTAGAAATAGGAAAGGAGCGGTCACGTTGTTAGGAGTTTTCTATAGGCCCCCAAATAGTAATAGAGATGTGGAGGAAGAAATTGCTAAGCAGATTAT
This sequence comes from Mustelus asterias, assembly GCF_964213995.1. Classification (NCBI taxonomy): domain Eukaryota; kingdom Metazoa; phylum Chordata; class Chondrichthyes; order Carcharhiniformes; family Triakidae; genus Mustelus; species Mustelus asterias. Next base: position 159,216,469 of record NC_135803.1, on the reverse strand, counting down.
GGATAGGTGTGGGGGTCACATGGTAGTTGTCATGGGGGACTTTAACTTTCCAAATATTGATTGGAACCTTTGTAGGTCGAATAGTTCGGATGGGGCAGTTTTTGTATAGTATGTGCAGGAGGGTTTCCTGACACAATATGTGGATAGGCTGACAAGAGGTGGGGCCACATTGGATTTGGTACTGGGAAATGAACCGGGCCAAGTGTTAGATTTGTTTGTGGGAGAGCACTTTGGAGATAGTGACCACAATTTGGTGTCTTTCATTATTGCAATGGAGAGGGATAGGGCCATATGGCAGGGCAGGGTTTATAATTGGGGGAGGGGTAATTATGATGCGATTAGGCAGGAATTAGGGAGCATAAGATGGGAACAGAAACTGTCAGGGAAAGGCACAAATGAAAAGTGGAGCTTATTCAAGGAACAAATACTGCGTGTCCTTGATAGGTATGTCCCTGTCAGGCAGGGAGGAAATGGCTGAGTGAGGGAACCATGGTTCACAAAAGAGGTTGAATGTCTTCTCAAGAGGAAAAAGGAAGCGTATGTAAGGATGAGAAAACAAGGTTCAGTTGGGTCGCTTGAGGGGTAGAAGGTAGCAAGGAATGAGCTAAAAAAAGGGCTATGGAGAGCTAGGAGGGAGCATGAGATGTCCTTGGCGGGTCGGAGCAAGGAAAACCCCAAGGCTTTTTACTCTTATGGGAGAGATAAAAGAATGACCAGGGTGAGGTTAGGGCCGGTCAAGGACAGTAGTGGGAACTTGTGTATGGAGTCAGAAGAGGTAGGAGAGGCGATGAATGAATACTTTTCTTCAGTGTTCACCAAGGAGAGGGGCCATGTTTTTGGGGATGAGTGTGAGATACAGGTTGATAGGCTAGAGGAGGTAGATGTTCTGAGGGAAGATGGATTAGCAATTTTGAAAAACCTCAGGGTCGATAAGTCCCCTAGGCCAGATGGGATATTTCCTAGGATTCTTTGGGAGGCAAGGGATGAGATTGCAGAGCCTTTGGCTTTCATCTTTGGGTCCTCACTGTCCACGGGCATAGTGCCAGAGGACTGGAGAGTGGCGAATGTTGTTCCTCTGTTCAAGAAAGGAAATAGGAATGACCCTGGCAATTATAGGCCGGTTAGTTTTACTTCGGTGGTCGGTAAGTTAATGGAAACGGTCCTGAGGGATAGGATTTATGACCATTTGGAAAGATGCAGCTTAATCCGGGATAGTCAACACGGATTTGTGAAGGGTAAGTCTTGCCTCACAAATTTGATTGAATTCTTTGAGGAGGTAACTAAGTGTGTAGATGAAGATAGAGCAGTTGATGTCGTATACATGGATTTTAGTAAGACGTTTGATAAGGTTCCCCATGGTCAGCTCATGAAGAAAGTAAGGAGTGTGGGATAGAGGGAGATTTGGCCGATTGGAAAGGTAACTGGCTATCTCATAGATGGAAAATTTTCAGACTGGAGACAAGCTACCAGCGGTGTACCACAGGGATCAGTGCTGGGTCCTCTGCTATTTGGGATTTTTATCAATGACTTGGAGGAGGGGGCTGAAGGGTGGGTCAGTAAATTTGCTGATGACACCAAGATTGGTGGAGTAGTGGATGAGGTGGAGGGCTGTTGTAGGCTGCAAAGAGACATTGATAGGATGCAGAGCTGGGCCGAAAAATGGCAGATGGAGTTTAACCCTGAAAAGTGCGAGGTGATTGATTTTGGTAGGACAAATTTGAATGCGGATTACAGGGTCAAAGGTAGGGTTCTGAAGACTGTGGAGGAACAGAGAGATCTTGGGGTTCATATCCACAGATCTCTGAAGGTTGCCACTCAAGTGGATAGAGCCGTGAAGAAGGCCTATAGTGTGTTAGCGTTTATTAACAGGGGGTTGGAGTTTAAGAGCCGTGGGGTTATGCTGCAACTGTACAGGACCTTGGTGAGACCACATTTGGATTATTGTGTGCAGTTCTGATCGCCTCACTATAAGAAGGACGTGGAAGCATTGGAGAGAGTGCAAAGGAGATTTACCAGGATGCTGCCTGGTTTGGAGGGTAGGTCTTATGAGGAAAGATTGAGGGAGCTCGGACTTTCCTCTTTAGAGCGGAGGAGGATGAGAGGCGACTTAATAGAGGTTTATAAGATGATGAGGGGGATAGATAGAGTGGACGTACAGAGACTATTTCCTCGGGTGGATGGAGCTGTTACTAGGGGGCATAACTTTAAGGTTCATGGTGGGAGATATAGGAGGGATGTCCGAGGTAGGTTCTTTACTCAGAGAGTGGTTGGGGTGTGGAATGGACTGCCTGCTGTGATAGTGGAGTCGGACACTTTAGGAACTTTCAAGCGGTTATTGGATAGGCACATGGAGCACACCCGAATGATAGAGAGTGGGATAGCTTGATCTTGGTTTCGGACAAAGCTCGGCACAACATCGAGGGCCGAAGGGCCTGTACTGTGCTGTACTGTTCTATGTCTATTTGTGTAGGCCTCATCAGTGCCGTGTGATGGATGGTAGGGGCAGCATACTTTATTAAAGAGGTAGTGAGGCAACTTTAGGGTGAAGGCATTGTATTGTCTTAATGTTTGTGAAGGAGGTGCTTCCCTTGGGCCCAGAGGGCAAGCCTTGGCAGTCTTTTTTTTTGTTCATGGGATGTGGTCATTGCTGAGCAAGCCAGCATTTATTGCCCGTCCCTAATTGCCCTTGTCAGAGGCATTGCTGTGGATCTGGAGTCACAAGTTGGCCGGGCCATTTAAAGACAGCAGATTTCTTCCCCCAAAGGATATTGGTGAACCAGATGGGTTTGTGCAACAATGAACAATAATTTGATGGTCATCATTAGACTTTTTTTAATTCCAGATTTTTATTTAATTCAAACAGTGGGATTTGAAACCGGGTCCCCAGAGCAATATAATGCGTCTCTGGAATCCTAGTCCAGTGACAATGCCACTATGTCACCACCTTCTTTTAGCTGGAGAACCTTTGAATCAAGGCCTCCCGAGTGTCCCCAACGCCTCGCCCTCACTATGTGCCTGCCCAGGCTCCCCATCAGATCCATCACTGGATTCTCCCTTTGAGGCTAGTTCACCTGCCTCAGCGTCGTCCTGGTCCAGTGGTCCCCTCCTTTGCAAGAGAAAGATTATGCAGATCACAATACACAACGACTATGAGCGATACGCACTCTGGCGGATATTGCAGAGCCTCCCTGGAGCACTCCAGGCATTGAAACCTCCTTTAAAGCAGACCTATTGTCCTCTCCCCCACCACCTTTGTGGAGGCACTACAACAATTGTATCTTTCCTCCACCTCTGTCCTCGGCTGCCTGTGTGGCATATTGAGCCACCTTTTCAAAGTATACCCTTAGTCACCCTTGTTTAACTAGCTGCTTAATTGTTGTCGATTGAATTATCGCACGATGACACTGTCTTCCCAATGATTTCTTGCATGATTCCTTGGAATGATAGACAGCTGCTGTCCAGAAGCAGAAAGAAGAGAAAAACTAGACTAAAAGTGAAATCCACAAGGTAAAAAGAAATAAAATGGGGGCAGAGATTACTGTCTGAAAATGTCAAACTCAGTGCTGAATCTAGCTGGCTGTACTGTGCACTCAAAGTCTGACCTGATGAGTATTTCTAGCATGTTCCGTTTTTAGTTTATATTAAAGTAGAAATTGCTGTCTGAATGAAAAAGGCAAAGAGCTGGAAGGAAATTTCTTCATGTCAGAATATTCTCATTAATCATAGCAGAGATTGGCTTTCATCCTAAAAAGGCTTTTTCAATCCATCATCTTATTTTTAGAAGAAATTAGGGCAGCCTTAACATATTTAAGAAAAAACAAAATGAGTCTGAACATGATGTTTAATGGTCAATGCCTGAGAGATGTAGTCAACCCTGTTCTCATTCAGAGTAACTCTGAAGATTTATATTCTGCGACAATCTCAAAGAGGCATTTTCCCCTTTAGGAATGTCTGTCACTGAAATCCTCTCAATAGCAAACCCTGAATAGTACAGGTAAACGACAGAGCAACTGCAGCTGCAATCAAAGGCTCGAGCCATACAACCAGAAGCAAACTTTGAGAGCTGAGAGGAAAAAAAGTATACTGTATCTTAAAATGTTACCAATGTGATATTACCTGAAAGGGAGATTTGCATTACATAAAAACATGGGAACATAGAAAATAAAATCAGTAAGCCGCTCACCCTTCGAGCTTGCTCTGCCACTCATTTTGATCATCAAATTCAACATCCTGATCTCCCCTTCCTCCCATGTCCCCTGATCCCTTTAGCGTCAAGAGCTTTTTCTATTTTTTTCTTGAAATCACACCATGTTTTGGCCTCAACTACTTTCTGTGGGAGTGAATTCCACTCATTCATCACCCTCTGGGTGAAGAAATTTCTCCTCACCTCAGTTCTAAAAGGTTTACTCCTTATCCTCAAACTATGACCCCGAGCTCTGGGCTCCCCCCACCATCGGGAACATTCTTTCTGAATCTACCCTGTCTAGCCCTGTTAAAATTTCATAAGTTTCCATGAGATTCCCTCGCACTCTTCTAAACTCCAGTGAATAAAATTAGAAAATGAGGAGAAAAAGCAAAAAGCACCTCTTCCTCCTCTGTACCAAATTCCCACTCAGCTCCAAATCCCGAGAGATGCACAAATGTTCATGTTGTTTCTACTGCAGCGTGAAGGAGGGAATGAGGGAGCTTTTTTTGTCAATGCACATTCGGGGTAGTTTACTGTGTTAAAGGTACTATTTAACTTCAAATTGTTGTACCTTTGGATGATGTCACTGAGAGGGGAGGGGGGGGGGGGGGCCAAGCATCCACAGGACACTTTACAATTAATGCCAAGCTTCGTATTTCCATCCAATGCCAAGTCCCATCCACTACCATGCCGGACATGCTCCCCACCCAATATCCTTTTACATTCCAGCTCTGGTCACTGGTCGGTGATTAGGAGCAGGGTCCCTGACTCATGGATGAGAGGGGTGTGGAGGGATATGGTCCAAGTGCAGGTCAGTGGGACTGGGCATGAAGTGGTTCGGCACAGACAAGAGGGGCCAAGGGGCCTGTTTGTGAGCTGTAATTTTCTATGGTTCTATGGTTCATTATCCTCTCCTCAACTGGGGTGCTGAGGTTAAATGTCACCTTTAGTGCTGCTAGGATATTTATCCGAGTCTCTGGTGGTTGCCATGGATTTAGACCACACCTGACAGGGATGGTGCCCACCCAGGTCTCAGAGAGAAGCTGAGTCCAGAGACTGCTGGGCCAAGATGATCCCAACATAATCCCGCATCCACCCATCCTTGACCCATGGCCGAAGATCAACGTTTACTAGCTCCTCTTTTTTAACATTTGGAATTCCAGTGATGCAAACATCCTGACACAATATGTGGATGGGCCGACAAGAGGTGAGGCCACATTGGATTTGGTACTGGGAAATGAACCGGGCCAAGTGTTAGATTTGGTTGTGGGAGAGCAATTTGGAGATAGTGACCACAATTCGGTGTCTTTTGTTATTGCAATGGAGAGGGATAGGGCCGTACGGCAGGGCAAGGTTTACAATTGGGGGAGGGGTAATTATGATGCGATTAGGCAAGAATTAGGGGGCATAAGTTGGGAACAGAAACTGTCAGAGAAAGGAACTAATGAAAAGTGGAATTTTTTCAAGGAACAAATACTGGATGTCCTTGATAGGTATGTTCCTGTCAGGCAGGGAGGAAATGGCCGAATGAGGGAACCATGGTTCACAAAAGAGGTGGAATGTCTTGTGAAAAGGAAGAGGGAAGCTTATGTAGGGATGAGGAAACAAGGTTCAGATGGCTCGATTGAGGGTTACAAGTTAGCAAGGAATGAGCTGAAAAAGGGGCTTAGGAGAGCTAGGAGGGGACATGAGAAGTCCTTGGCGGGTCGGATCAAGGAAAACCCCAAGGCTTTTTACTCTTATGTGAGGAATAAAAGAATGACCAGGGTGAGGTTAGGGCCGGTCAAGGACAGTAGTGGGAACTTGTGTATGGAGTCAGTAGAGATAGGCGAGGTGATGAATGAATACTTTTCTTCAGTGTTCACCAAGGAGAGGGGCCATGTTTTTGAGGAAGAGAAGGTGTTACAGGCTAATAGGCTGGAGGAAATAGATGTTCGGAGGGAGGATGTCTTGGCAGTTTTGAATAAACTGAAGGTCGATAAGTCCCCTGGGCCTGATGAAATGTATCCTAGGATTCTTTGGGAGGCAAGGGATGAGATTGCAGAGCCTTTGGCGTTGATCTTTGGGTCCTCGCTGTCCACGGGGATGGTGCCAGAGGACTGGAGAATGGCGAATGTTGTTCCTCTGTTTAAGAAAGGGAATAGAAATGACCCTGGTAATTATAGACCGGTTAGTCTTACTTCGGTGGTTGGTAAATTGATGGAAAGGGTCCTTAGGGATGGGATTTACGACCATTTAGAAAGATGCGGATTAATCCGAGATAGTCAGCACGGATTCGTGAAGGGCAAGTCGTGCCTCACAAATTTGATAGAATTTTTTGAGGAGGTAACTAAGTGTGTTGATGAAGGTAGGGCAGTTGATGTCATATACATGGATTTTAGTAAGGCGTTTGATAAGGTCCCCCATGGTCGGCTTATGATGAAAGTGAGGAGGTGTGGGATAGAGGGAAAGTTGGCCGATTGGATAGGCAACTGGCTGTCTGACCGAAGACAGAGGGTGGTGGTCGATGGAAAATTTTCGGATTGGAGGCAGGTTGCTAGCGGTGTGCCGCAGGGATCAGTGCTTGGTCCTCTGCTCTTTGTGATTTTTATTAATGACTTAGAGGAGGGGGCTGAAGGGTGGATCAGTAAATTTGCTGATGACACCAAGATTGGTGGAGTAGTGGATGAGGTGGAGGGCTGTTGTAGGCTGCAAAGAGACATAGATAGGATGCAAAGCTGGGCTGAAAAATGGCAAATGGAGTTTAACCCTGATAAATGTGAGGTGATTCATTTTGGTAGGACAAATTTAAATGTGGATTACAGGGTCAAAGGTAGGGTTCTGAAGACTGTGGAGGAACAGAGAGATCTTGGGGTCCATATCCACAGATCTCTAAAGGTTGCCACTCAAGTGGATAGAGCTGTGAAGAAGGCCTGTAGTGTGTTAGCCTTTATTAACAGGGGGTTGGAGTTTAAGAGCCGTGGGGTTATGCTGCAACTGTACAGGACCTTGGTGAGACCACATTTGGAATATTGTGTGCAGTTCTGGTCACCTCACTATAGGAAGGATGTGGAAGCGCTGGAAGGAGTGCAGAGGAGATTTACCAGGATGCTGCCTGGTTTGGAGGGTAGGTCATATGAGGAAAGGTTGAGGGAGCTAGGGCTATTCTCTCTGGAGCGGAGGCGGCTGAGGGGAGACTTGATAGAGGTGTATAAAATGATGAAGGGGATAGATAGAGTGAACGTTCAAAGACTATTTCCTCGGGTGGATGGAGCTATTACAAGGGGGCATAACTATAGGGTTCGTGGTGGGAGATACAGGACGGATATCAGAGGTAGGTTCTTTACGCAGAGAGTGGTTGGGGTATGGAATGGACTGCCTGCAGTGATAGTGGAGTCAGACACTTTAGAAACATTTAAGCGGTTATTGGATAGGCACATGGAGCACACCAGGATGATAGGGAGTGGGATAGCTTGATCTTGGTTTCAGATAAAGCTCGGCACAACATCGTGGGCCGAAGGGCCTGTTCTGTGCTGTACTGTTCTATGTTCTATTCTCTGTTGCGACCCAGCATTCTAACTAATGCCAGTTTGAGCTTTTACACAGGCTCTTCCGGTGGTCAGGCTAATGGTATTAGAGCAGCCTGGAGCAGAATGTGACACATTGTTCATTAGAGACAGTCCCAAGGGCTGCACAACTTTCCAACATTTTATAGACCCATCAATTATTCAATCTCAATATCTCAGCCATGCTAAATGGAGAAACAATACGCAGGGGTGCAGGGAATAGACTGGGGAAAGGCAAGAGTCATAATGCTCATTTGGACAGCAGGTGCAGACATGATGGGCCAAATGGCCTTCTAGAATATCCCAGGCATAACTGTGGAGCTGAAATAAAAACAAAAATACAGGAGATACTCAACGGGTCTGGCAGCATTGTGGAGAGAGAAACAAAGTTAACATTTTGAGAGCGATCTTACTATTGCGACCAACCGGCCAATGGGTGGGATGAGTGGATAAGATCGTGAGAGAGCCGAGAAATCAGGTTCATGCCCAGTTTGTCACCACTTGCAATCTTACTGGCACCGGATATCTGGCACAAGGCTCATTATATTATTTAAATTCCTATTTTCATAAAATTAGCGAACCCGGGACGGAATTGTCCAGGCTCACTTGCTGCTGTGGCCTTGCAAGGGAAGGTTCCCTCCAGCAAGGATTACATATGGTCCCCCATCAATGGGGACCAGAAGTGATGGCCTAACCGGTAGAACCGGAGACCATTGAGGCCCCTCCAGGAGATCGGGTGTGGTGCCCCTTGGGCAGTGTGAGCCTGGCATGCTGGCGGTGCCAAACAAGCACCAGGCTGTGCCAAGGGAGCAAGGTCTGAGGTGGGGGGTAGGGGGGCAACTGAGGGGAACAGGGCCAGACTGGGTGCTGGGCCAAGAAGGATGGTTGATATTTGATTTTATTATTGTCACACGTCTTGGTATACAGTAAAAAGTATTGTTTCTTGTGCACTATACAACATACTGTTCATAGAGTACAGGGGAGAAGAAGAGGGTGCAGAATGTAGTGTTACAGCCATAGCTAGGGTGTGGAGAAACATCAACTTAATGCGAGGTAGGTCCATTCAAAAGTCTGATAGCAGCAGGGAAGAAACTGTTCTTGAGTCAGTTGGTACATGACCGCAGACTTTTGTATCTTTTTCCCGACAAAAGAAGGTGGAACAGAGTATGAGCGAGTGCATGGGGTCCTTGATTATGCTGGCTGCTTTTCTGAGGCAGCGGGAAGTGTAGGTAGAGTCAATGGATGGGAGACTGGTTTAAGTGATGGACTGGGCTTCGTTCAAGACCTCTTTGTTTCTTGGACAGAGCAGGGGCCATACCAAGCTGTGATGCAATCAGAAAGGATGATTTCTATGGTGCATCTGTAAACGTTGTTGAGAGTCATAGCGGACATGCCCAATTTCCTTAGCCTCCAGAGTGGGCACATTAAGAAGTCTCACAACACCAAGTTTAAAGTCCGACAAGTTTATTTGATATCACGAGCTTTCAGAGTGCTGCTCCTTCATCAGGTGAGTGGAGAGTTGGGTTCACAAACTGGGCATATATAGACACAAACTTAATTACAAGATAATGGTTGGAATGTGAGTCTTTGCAGGTAATCAAGTCTTTACAGGTACAGACAATGCGAGTGGAGAGAGGGATATGGAGCAGCTGTTCCCCTTAGCTGAAGGGTCAGTCGCAAGGGGACAAAGGTTCAAGGTGAGGGGCAAGAGGTTTAGGGGGATATAAGGAACAACTCTTTTGCCCAGAGGGTGGTGACGGTCTGGAATCCTCTGCCTGGGAGGGTGATAGATGCGAGCTGCCTCACATCCTTTAAAAAGTACCTGGATGAACACTTGGCACATTATAACATTCAGGGCTATGGGCTAAGTGCTGGTAAATGGGATTAGGTGGAAATTCAGGTGTTTCTAATGTGTCAGTGTGGACTTGATGGGCTGAAGGGCTTCTTCTGTGCTTTATGATTCTCTGATTCTCCTGAGAAAGTAGAGGCATTGGTGGGCTTCCTTAACTATAGCGTCGACGTGGAGGGACCAGTACACAGGTTCATGGTGATCAGGACAACTAGAAATCTGAAGCCCTTGGCCATTTCTACTTCATCCCCATTGATGTAGACAGGGGCATGTCCTCCACTACGCATCTTGAAGTTGGTGTATAAGGAGTATAGTAAGGGTCTGAGGATAGCCTTTCAGGGTACCAGTGTTGAGGATAATTGTGCAGGAGGTGTCGTTGCCTATCCTTACTGATTGCGGTCTGTGGGTTAGGAAGTCTCGGAACCAGTTGCAGAGGGAGGAGCTGAGCCGAGCCCTGTGCTCTCGAGCACAGAAACCTGCATGTTCACAACTGCGCACTCTGCTATCAGCCGGCTTTTGGGTGACTTAGGCCCCTCCCACTCCCCCTACTGGCAAATTTCAAGTTCGTCCAGATTTTTTTGCCATGGTTAGGTAAGATTCGATTTTTAAGTCGCCCAAAAAAAGGCATGAATTTTTCCCATTTTCATGCTCCTTTGGCACTTAGAATGTTTTTGGTAAGATCGTCCCATTTGAGTCCAACATGAGACTTCTTCAGAACGGAATAGAAATACAGAAAATAGGAGCAAAAATAGGCCATTCAGCCCTTTGAGCCTGTTCCACCATTTATTATGATCACGGCCGACCATCCAACTCAATAACCTGTTCTCACCCTTCCCCTCCAAAATCCTTTGATCCCCTTCGCCCCAAGAGCGATATCTAACTGCTTTTGAAAACATACAATGTCTTGACCTCAACTACTTTCTGTGGCGGTGATTTCCACATGCTTACCACCCTCTGGATGAATAAATTTCTCCTCATCTCAGTCCTAACGGTCTACTCAGTATCCTTAGACTGTGACCATGGGTTCTGGACTCCTCCACCATCAGGAACATCCTTTGTGTGTCTACCCTGTGTAGTCCTGTTAGAATTTAATATGTTTCTATGAAATCCCCCTCATTCTTCTAAACTCCAGTAAATATAATCCTGATTCTCTCCTCAAATGTCAGTCCCGCAATCCCAGGAATTAGTCTGGTAAACCTTCTGTGCGCTCCCTCTAGAGCAAGAACATCCTTCCTCAGAGAAGGAGGCCAAAATGCACTTATCTAAATGACTATAGAATAAATATGGATGAGGCAGTTCTGGTGAAGTGTCGGTACAGAGTGCCAGGTGAAGATTGCTGAGTATAGGATGCTGAGTGAAGGGTGCTGCCAAATGGTGTCAGTAAAGAGGGCCTGGTGAAGGATGTCTGGTGAGGTTGCTGGCGAATTGTGTTGGTAAGGATGCTGGGTGAAGTGTGATTTTAAATGGGTGTTGGATGAAGGCTGGTGGCTTCTGCGTTAAGGATAGCATTTTAAGGATGGAGGAAACTAATACAAAGAAATAAAACAGACTGGGGCAATTCTTGTTCACTAATGAGTGAAATGGGGAGTAACTGAATTAGAAATTTCCAACTATTGTTGAGTTGGATTCCAGCAATTCTGGGATATGCTATTGAACCTCTAATCTACTGTAGGCTGGACCTACGTTATTCATGAGACAAAGAGTATCCCACTCCATTTCCCAGCTGATGGACACACGTGAGGAGCTGACTTTAAGTCCAATACTTCCAAAGAACATGGAGAGGTTTGAGCTGGACTTAAGGCATTTAATTGATTACTGTCTCTCAGTTAAGTGATTTTATACCAGTCTTGGACTATTTCCATTACTCTCCTTCTGTTTTGTTCTCTGTTGAACCTTTCTGCCAAATCTTAATCATTTGATTTAATCCCAGGAGCTTTACTGGTATCAATGGGCTCTTTAATGGGAATTCCTCTATCTGATGTTGAAGATGGAGAAATATTACAAAGGAATAGCAAGTGCTCTGTACTCAATGTTGATTCCTGTAGACTGATGTCTGCAGAGAGAAGTTACTTCCTTTTTATATGTATGACGTTGATGATATTTATTAAATTCTCTTGAAAATTATCATTGAATCTTATAAGGCGGGCTAAGACCCCAGTCTATATTTCTATAATAGATGTATCCTTCCGGCTAATGCATAAAGTTATTTTATTTAAGATTGGACAAAGGCTTTAAAATGATTGAAGCCATGACTGACCAAAACTCAAACAAAAGGAACATCCTGGCATTCCATTCGTTGTCTCTAAAGAGGTGGTAATGTCCCTGTGACTGCAGAGGTCAAATCCCAAGACATTGAACAAAGGCCATTTATATTCCTACGACCAGGCTTTAGCCAAAGGAAACAATCAGTCTGCAAGGACAAATCACCCTGAAACCTCTGCTGAACTTAATAATGGTTGAAACATTAACCATTTGAAGAATCCAGATGATGGAATATACATAATAGTAAAAGCTAATTCCTGTAGATGCTGGAATCTGCTCTGATGAAGGGTCATCCAGACTCTCCACATGTGAAATAATAATTCTTATTTTCTCTGTGGTCTTTGCCCTGTACCTCTTTATTTTCCTTGTCCTCTTTTATTGTATGAATATACCATGGCAATGTAGCCACAGCCCCCTCCCATGATCACCATTGACTTCAGGAACCATAGAGAACATGTCCCTGACTACATCAACAGTGACGAAATAGAAAGGGTCGAGAGCTTCAAATTTTTAGGTGTCCAGATCACCAACAACCTGTCCTGCTGCCCTCATGCCGAGACTATCGTTAAGAAAGCCCACCAATGCCCCTACTTTCTCAGAAGACTAAGGAAATTTGGCATGTCAGCTATGACTCTCACCAACTTAAAGATGCACCATAGAAAACATTCTTTCTGGTTGTATCACAGCTTGGTATGGCTCCTGCTCTGCCCAAGACCACAAGAAACTACAAAAGGTCGTGAATGTAGTCCAATCCATCACGCAAACCAGCCTCCCATCCATTGACTCTGTTTATACTTCCAACAAAGAACAAAGAACAGTACAGCACAGGAAACAGGCCCTTCAGCCCTCCAAGCCTGTGCGGCTCCTTGGTCCAACTAGACCAATCGTTTGTATCCCTCCATTCCCAGGCTGCTCATGTGACTATCCAGGTAAGTCTTAAACGATGCCAGCGTGTCTGCCTCCACCACCCTACTTGGCAGCACATTCCAGGCCCCCACCACCCTCTGTGTAAAAAACATCCCTCTAATATCTGAGTTATACTTCGCCCCTCTCATCTTGAGCCCGTGACCCTGCGTGATCGTCACTTCTGATCTGGGAAAAAGCTTCCCACCGTTCACCCTATCTATCCCCTTCATAATCTTGTATACCTCTATTAGATCTCCCCTCATTCTCCGTCTTTCCAGGGAGAACAACCCCAGTTTACCCAATCTCTCCTCTAGCTAAGACCCTCCATACCAGGCAACATCCTGGTAAACCTTCTCTGCACTCTCTCTAACGCCTCCACGTCCTTCTGGTAGTGCGGCGACCAGAACTGGACGCAGTACTCCAAATGTGGCCTAACCAGCGTTCTATACAGCTGCATCATCAGACTCCAGCTTTTATACTCTATACCCCGTCCTATAAAGGCAAGCATACCATATGCCTTCTTCACCACCTTCTCCACCTGTGTTGCCACCTTCAAGGATTTGTGGACTTGCACTCTTAGGTCCCTCTGTGTTTCTATACTCTTGATGGCTCTGCCATTTATTGTATAACCCCTCCCTACATTATTTCTTCCAAAATGCATCACTTCGCATTTATCCGGATTAAATTCCATCTGCCACCTCTCCGCCCAATTTTCCAGCCTATCTATATCCTGCTGTATTGCCCGACAATGTTCATCGCTCATCATTTCCCACTGCCTCGGCAAAGCAACCAGCATAATTAAGGACGTTCAATGATGTAATCACTACTGAATCCCCCACTGTCAACATCCTTGGGGTTACCATTGACTAGAAACTCAACTGGACTCACCACATAAACACAGTGGCTACAAGAGCAGGTCAGTGGCTAGGAATACTGCGGCGAGTAACTCGCCTCGTGACTCCCCAGAGCCTATCCACCATCTACAAGGCACAAGTCAGGAGTGTGATGGAATACTCCCCACTTGGCTGGATGGGTGCAGCTCCAACAACACTCAAGAAACTTGACATCATCCAGGACAAAGCAGCCCAATTGATTGGCACCACATCTACAAACATTCAATCCCTCTACCATCGATGCTCAGTAGCAGCAGTGTGTACTATCTACAAGATGCACTGCAGCAATTCACCAAAGACCCTTAGACAGCACCTTTCAAACCCACGACCACTTAAATCCAGAAGGACAAGGGAACACCACCACCTGCAAGTTCCCCTCCAAGCCACTCACCATCCTGACTTGGAAATATATTGCCGTTCCTTTGCAGTCGCTGGGTCAAAATCCTGGAATTCCCTCCCTAAGGCATTGTGGATCAACCCACAGAACAAGGGCTGCAGTGATTCAAGAAGGCAGCTCACCACCACCTTCTCAAGGGGCAACTAGGGATGGGCAATAAATGCTGGCCAGCCAGCGTTGCCCATGTCCCACGAATGAATTAAAAAGTATTCCATCACACTTCTGAATTATGCTTTGTAGGATTATGTACAGGCTTTTGGGAGTCAGGAGATGAGTTACTCACTGCAGCATTCCTAGCCCCTGACCTGTTCTTGTAGCCACAGTATTTTTATGGCTAGTCATGTTCAGTTTCTGGTCAATGGTAACCCCCAGGATGCTGATGGTGGATGATCCAGTGATGGGAATGCCATTGAATGTCAAGTGGAAACAGCTAGATTCTTTCTTGTTTGAGATGGTCATTGCCTGGCATTTGTGTGGAGTGTATGTTACTTACAGCCTATTTGTGTGGAGTATTTTTTTGTTTTTATTCCAATTCAATCAAATCAAGTCCAATTCAGAGTCTCAACAAATTGAGACATTCCCGATCCAAGCTGACAAGACAGGGCTCTCACCTCCTGTCTTGAGCTTGATCTACATGATCCAAGCTGATTGGAGTAGGCATAGCTCCTCCTCCAAGGCTTGATCTCATTTGTATCTCAGTCAAAAGGCTGAGATGCTGCTTTTAAAAATTGCTTCAAATGAAGCTAAAATGTAACCTAATGACTTCAACCAAGCACAGCATGTCGATACTACACTTGATATTAGCCAAAAGGAGATGGTCATTGCCTGGCATTTGTGTGGAGTGTACAAAGAACAAAGAACAATACAGCACAGGAACAACCCCTTCGGCCCTCCAAGCCTGCGCTGCTCATGTGCCCAACTAGACCATTCGTTTGTATCCCTCTATTCCCAGTCTGTTCATGTGGCTATCTAGATAAGTCTTAAATGATCCCAGCGTGTCCGCCTCAATGATCTTGCTTGGCAGTGCATTCCAGGCCCCCACCACCCTCTGTGTAAAATACGTCCCCCTGACATCTGCATTGAACCTTACCTCCCTCACCTTGAACCCGTGACCCCTTGTGTTCGTCACCTCCGACCTGGGAAAAAGCTTCCCACTGTTCACTCTATCTATGCCCTTCATAATTTTATACACCTCTATTAGGTCGCCCCTCATCCTCCGTCTTTCCAGGGAGAACAACCCCAGTTTACCTAATCTCTCCTCACAGCTAAGACCCTCCATACCAGGCAGCATCCTGTTAAACCTTCTCTGTACTCTCTCCAAAGCCTCCACGTCCTTCTGGTAGTGTGGCGACCAGAACTAGGCGCAGTATTCCAAATGTGGCCTAACCAACGTTCTCTACAGCTGCAACATCATATGCCAACTTTTATATTCTATGCCCCGTCCAATAAAGGCAAGCATGCCATATGCCTTCTTGACCACCCTCTCCACCTGTGCTGCCACCTTTAAGGATCTGTGGACTTGTACACCCAGGTCCCTCTGTGTGTCTATACTCCTGATGGTTCTGCCATTTATTGTATAGCTCCCCCTTAAATTAGATCGACCGAAATGCATCACTTCGCATTTATCTGGATTAAATTCCATCTGCCATTTCTCCGCCCAATGTTCCAGCCTATCTATATCCTGCTGTATTCTCTGACAATGTTCATCACTATCCGCAACTCCAGCAATCTTCGTGTCGTCCGCAAACTTACTGATCACACCAGTTACATCTTCCTCCAAATCATTTATATATATGGCAAACAGCAGAGGTCCCAGTACAGAGCCCTGCGGAACACCACTAGTCACAGACCTCCAACTGGAAAAAGACCCCTCCACTGCTACCCTCTGTCTTCTATGGCTAAGCCAGTTCTCCACCCATCGAGCGAGTTCACCTTTTATCCCGTGAGATTTAACCTTTTGCACCAGCCTGCCATGAAGGACCTTGTCAAACGCTTTACTAAAATCTATATAGACGAAATCCACGGCCCTTCTCTTGTCAATCATTTTTGTCACCTCCTCAAAAAACTCAACCAAATTTGTGAGGCATGACCTCCCTCGTACAAAACCATGCTGTCTATCGCTAATGAGATTATTCAGTTCTAAATGCGCATATATCCTATCTCTAAGAATCTTCTCCAACAACTTCCCTACCACGGATGTCAAGCTCACTGGCCTATAATTACCCGGGTTATCCTTGCTACCCTTCTTAAATAACGGGACCACATTTGCTATCCTCCAATCCTCTGAGACCTCACCTGTGTCCAGTGAAGAGACAAAGATTTCTGTTCGAGGCCCAGCAATTGCATCTCTCGCCTCCCTGAGGAGTCTAGGATAGATGCCATCCGGCCCTGGGGATTTGTCTGTCTTAATGTTTCCTAAAAAACATAACACTGCCTCCCTTGTAATTGAGATTTTTTCTAACGGGTCAACACATCTCTCTGAGACAATACCAGTCAACATGTCCCTCTCCTTTGTGAATACTGATGCAAAGTATTCGTTTAGGATCTCACCTACTTCCTTTGGTTCTAAGCATAATTCCCGTCCTTTGTCCCTGAGAGGTCAGATTCTTTCCCTAACAACCCTCTTGTTCCTAACGTATGTATAAAATGCCTTAGGATTCTCCTTAATCCTGTCTGCCAAGGACATTTCGTGACCCCTTTTTGCCCTTCTAACTCCCTGTTTGAGTTCTTTTCTACTTTCTCTGTATTCCTCCAGTGCTCCATCTGTTTTTAGCTGTCTGGACCTCATGTATGCCTCTTTTTTCTTTTTGATTAGACCCGCAATTTCACTGGTTATCCAAAGCTCTCGAATCCTACCTTTCCTATCCTTCCTCTCTACAGGCACATGCCTGTCCTGCAGTCCTATCAACTGCTCCTTAAAAGACTCCCACATGCCAGATGTGGATTTACCCTCGAACAGCCTCTCCCAATCAACAGCCACCAAATCCTGCCTAATCCGGCTGTAGTTAGCCTTCCCCCAATTCAGCACCTTACCCATAGGACAACACTCATGTTTTTCCATTACTATCCTAAAGTTTACAGAATTGTGGTCACTATTTGGCACATGTTCCCCCACTGAAACTTTGATGACCTGACCAGGCTCATTCCCCAGTACTAGGTCCAGTATAGCCCCCTCTCTGGTTGGACTGTCAACATATTGTTCCAAAGAACCTTCCTGTACGCATTTTATAAATTCTTCCCCATCTAGGCCCCCAGCCCTAAGCGATTTCCAGTCTATGTGAGGGAAATTAAAGTCTCCCACTATAACAACCCTATTTTTTCTGCACCTGTCCAGAATCTCCTTACATATCCGATCCTCAACTTCCCGTGGGCTGTTGGGGGGCCTGTAGTATACCCCCAGCATAGTGTCTGCGCCCTTCCTGTTTCTGAGCTCCACCCACAGTGACTCGTTACCTGACCCTTCCATATTGTCCACCCTCTGTACCGCTGTAATATGCTCCCGAACCAACATTGCTACTCCCCCACCTCTCCTAGCCCCTTCTCTGTCTCGCCTAAAACACTTATAACACTTATACCCCGGAATATTCAGCTGCCAGTCCTGTCCTTTTAACCAAGTCTCCGTCACTGCAACCACATCCAAGTTCCGCGCAAGCATTAAGGCTCTAAGCTCGTCTGTCTTGCCCGTGACGCTCTTTGCATTGAAGCAGATGCACTCCAGACCTCCAGGCCCACTGAGGGCATCCTCCCCCAGAGTGCTCTTCCTCTTAGGTAGCCTTGTCTTGGCCCCAACCTCGTCCCCAGCCTCTGTGCTTATTGACCTATTGTTCTGATCCCCACCCCCCTGCCACATTAGTTTAAACCCACCTGAACCACACTCGCAAAACTCCCAGCTAGGATATTCGTGCCCCTCCAGTTTAGGTGTAACCCGTCCTTCTTGTGCAGGTGCCATCCTCTCTTGAAGACTTCCCAGTGATCCACGAATTCGAAACCCTCCCTCCTGCACCAGTCCTTTAGCCACGCGTTCAGCTGTGCAGTCTCCCTGTTTCTAGCCTCACTAGCACGTGGCACTGGGAGTCGTCCAGAGATCGCTACCCTATGTATGTTACCTGCAGCCTATTTGTGTGGAGTTATGTTACTTACAGTCTATTGGTGTGGAGTTAAGTTACTTGCAGCCTATTTGTGTGGAGTTATGTTACTTACCGTCTATTGGTGTGGAGTTAAGTTACTTGCAGCCTATTTGTGTGGAGTGTATGTTACTTGCCAGACCAATATTGTTTTGATTTGATTTATTGTCACATATATTAACAGTGAAAAGTATTGTTTCTTGCGCGCTATACAGATAAAGCATAGTGTACATAGAGAAGGAAACAAGATAGTGCAGGATGCAGTGTTACAGTCATAGCTAGAATGTAGAGAAAGATCAACTTAATATAAGGTAGGTCCATACAAAGGTCTGACTGCAGCAGGGAAGAAGCTATTCATGACCTCAGACTTTTGTATCCTTTGGTTGGTACGTGACCTCAGATTTTTGCATTTTTTTCCCAATGGAAGAAGGTGGAAGAGAGAATGTCTGGGGTGCGTGGGGTCCTTGATTATGCTGGCTGCTTTTCTGAGGCAACAGGAAGTGTAGACAGAGTCAATGGATGGGAGGCTGGTTTGGGTGATGAACTGGGCTTCATTCACGACCTTTATAGTTTCTTCTGGTCTTGCACAGAACAGGAGCCATACCAAGCTGTGATACAACCAGAAAGGATGCTCTCTCTGTTGCATCTGTAAAGGATGGTGAGAGTTGTAGCAGATATGCCAAATTTCTTTTGCCTTCTGAGAAAGTAGAGGTGTTGACGGGCTTTTTTAACTATAGCGTCAGCGTGGAGGAAACAGGACAGGTTGTTGGTGATCTGGACACCTAAAAGCTTAAAGCTCTCGACCATTTCCTCTTCATCCCCATTGATATAAACAGGGGCATGTCCTCCACTACACTTCCTAAAGTCAATAACTATCTCCTTCATTTTCCTGACATTGAGGGAGAGATTTTTGTCATCACACCAGTTCACCAGATTCTCTATCTCATTCCTGTACTCTGTCTCATCATTGTTTGAGATCCGACCCACTACAGTGGTGTCATCAGCAAACGTGAAAATCAAGCTGGAGGGGAATTTGGCCATACAGTCATAGGTGTATAAGGAGTATAGTAAGGGACTGAGGACACAGCCTTGTGGGGCGCTGGTGTTGAGGATAATTGTGGAGGAGGTGCTTTGCCTATTCTTATTGATTGTGGAGTGTGCATTAGGAAGTCTAGGATCCAGTCACAGAAGGAGGAACCGAGCCCTAGGCCGTGGAGTTTGAAGGTGAGTTTTGTAGGAATAATGGTGTTGAAGGCAGAGCTCCAGGCAATAAATAGGAGACTGACGTAAGTTTCTATGTTATCCAGGTGTTCTAGGGTTCAGTGTAGGGCCAGGGAGATAGTGCTTGCTGTGGACTTGTTGTGGCGATAGGCAAACTGTAGTGGATCCAGGCAATCTGGTAGGCCGGAATAGATCTATGCCATGACTAACCTTTCAAAGCACTTCATAATGATGGATGTCAGAGCCACTGGACACTCTGCCTGGCTTTTCTTTGGTACTCACCTGAAGAAGGGGCTTGCAGCTCCGAAAGCTTGTGTGGCTTTTGCTATCAAATAAACCTGTTAGACTTTAACCTGGTGTTGTTAAACTTCTTACTGGCTTTTCTTTGGTACAGAGAGGATTTTTTTTTTCATTTTTCCTTCATCATTTTTGGTCGTCTTCAAAAAGCAGATAGGGACCTCAGATCAGTGTAAGGAGAGGTTAATGATGTCTGTGAATAACCCCGCCAACTGGTCCATGCAGGATCTGAGTGCTCGTCCAGGTACCCCATCCGGGCCAGTCGCTTTCCGTGGGTTGACTTTCGAGAAGGCTGACCTGACATCTGCGATGGTGAGCTCAGATACTGGTTCGGCCGAGGCTTCCGGGCGGAAGGCGTGCTCTTGCTGACCTCTTGTTCAAAACCGGCATAGAATGCATTGCACTCATCGGGAGGGCTGCATCAGTGCCAGCGATTCTACAAGCCTTCGTTTTGTAGCCTGTTATGTCCTGCAGACATTGCCATAGTCAGTGGGAGTCCATGTGGTGTGAGCGGTTTCGGTATTCCGGATCCAAAGGGACTATCTTACAAGCCTATATCAGGCTAAGCCACCAAAAGAGGGAAATCTGTTCCTCTGCTAAGACTCGGAATTGGGGAGATTACTTGTGTCTCAAACAGTCAAACAGGATTTCAGTAACTTTCTAATGGGCGATATTCGGATTCGTCACACATAACTAAATCCCCTACCTCTGTCGGTCGTGGATCCTTGTCATTTAAGACTTCCTAAATGAGTGTCTAGGATCTAAGATTTGTGAGATTAAGACTACACAGTTTATTTCTAAAAGTATTATATTACAAAATACTCTCAATTGACACATACAGAATTGCAGAGTTAAAAGTATAAATTGATTAAGCTTTGACAAAGGGTCGTCCGGACTCGAAACGTCAGCTCTTTTCTCTCCTTACAGATGCTGCCAGACCCGCTGAGATTTTCCAGCATTTTCTTTTTTGGTTTCAGATTCCAGCATCCGCAGCAATTTGCTTTTATTCATTGATTAACTGTCCTTTGTTATTTGTTAACAAACTAACTTCTCTAACTAACTAACTAACTAAGAGAAGGATACGTCTAAACATGGAAAATCTTAAAGTATCTCATATCAATCTCAAATACATTTCTAAGAAGTTTCATAGAAACAAACTTACAAGAACCACGAGGGTCTTTGTTGATGAAGCAGGCCTGCAAAACAGAATTCTTTTGACTGCACACTTAGCAGGAGAGAGTGAGTGACAAGTCTGTAGATTCTGCCTGTTTATATACATATTTGGTACTATAGGTCTCTTTGTTCGTTTATCTCTTGCATGGAGTAATGTTCTTATGGCGAAATGTGTTTATCACCAAGCATGTGATGCGATGTTCTCAGAGTCTGTTTGAATGTCAGGTGTCGAGGATATATAGTCAGACAGGGAGTTTGTTAGAGACACATCTCTACTTTTGTTTATTTTAAATGTGTCAAGATTCTTAAATATATAGATGTCCAAATAGCCACTATTCCAAATGGTGATAACTTAAACGTCAAAGGTTTGCTTATTTTATTCTTTGTTTGTTATCTGTAGGTATTCTTTTACACTCTAGTTAGTAGTTATAATTGCAGGAAGGTAATTAGAAGAATTTATGGCCTGTCAATTCCCAAGGATCTTCAAACCTTGCTTTTGTCTTGTAGTTACTTCATGATCTTGGATCAAAGAACAAAGAACAATACAGCACAGGAACAAGCCCTTCGGCCCTCCAAGCTCGTGCTGCTCCCTGGTCCAAACTAGACCATTCTTTTGTATCCCTCCATTCCCACTCCGTTCATATGGCTATCGAGATAAGTCTTAAATGTTCCCAGTGTGTCCACCTCCACCACCTTGCCTGGCAGCGCATTCCAGGCCCCCACCACCCTCTGTGTAAAATATGTCCTTCTGATATCCGTGTTAAACCTCCCCGCCTTCACCTTGAACCCATGACCCCTCGTGAACGTCACCACCGACCTGGGGAAAAGCTTCCCACCGTTCACCCTATCAATGCCTTTCATAATTTTATACACCTCTATTAAGTCTTCCCTCATCCTCCGTCTTTCCAGGGAGAACAACCCCAGTTTACCCAATCTCTCCTCATAACTAAGCCCCTCCAAACCAGGCAACATCCTGATCAACCTCCTCTGTACTCTCTCCAAAGCCTCCATGTCCTTCTGGTAGTGTTGCGACCAGAACTGGACGCAGTATTCCAAATGCGGCCGAACCAACGTTCTATACATCTGCAACATCAGACCCCAACTTTTATACTCTGTGCCCCGTCCTATAAAGGCAAGCATGCCATATGCCTTCTTCACCACCTGTGACGTCACCTTCAAGAATCTGTGGACTTGCACACTCAGGTCCGTCTGCGTATCTACTCCCTTTATGGTTTTGCCATTTATCATATAGCTCCTCCCTACATTATTTCTACCAAAATGCATCACTTCGCATTTATCAGGATTGAACTCCATCTGCCATTTCTTTGCCCAAATTTCCAGCCTATCTATATCCTTCTGTAGCCTCTGACAATGCTCCTCACTATCTGCAAGTCCTGCCAATTTTGTGTCATCCGCAAACTTACTGATCACCCCAGTTACACTTTCTTCCAGATCGTTTATATAAATCACAAACAGCAGAGGTCCCAATACAGAGCCCTGCGGAACACCACTAGTCACAGGCCTCCAGCCGGAAAAAGACCCTTCCACTACCACCCTCTGTCTTCTGTGACCAAGCCAGTTCTCCACCCATCTAGCCACCTCCCCCTTTTTCCCATGAGATCCAACCTTTTGCATCAGCCTACCATGAGGGACTTTGTCAAACGCTTTACTAAAGTCCATATAGACAACATCCACGGCCCTTCTCTCGTCAACCATTCTAGTCACTTCTTCAAAACACTCCACCAGGTTAGTGAGGCATGACCTCCCTCTCACAAAACCATGCTGACTATTGTTAATGATAGTTGCACTTTCTAAATGCGCATACATCCTATCTCTAAGAATCTTCTCCAACAACTCCCCCACCACGGACGTCAAGCTCACCAGCCTATAATTACCCGGGTTATCCTTCCTCCCCTTCTTAAATAACGGGACCACATGAGAACATAGAACATAGAACAGTACAGCACAGAACAGGCCCTTCGGCCCACGATGTTGTGCCGAGCTTTATCTGAAACCAAGATCAAGCAATCCCACTCCCTATCATCCTGGTGTGCTCCATGTGCCTATCCAATAACCGCTTAAATGTTCCTAAAGTGTCTGACTCCACTATCACTGCAGGCAGTCCATTCCAAGAACAAAGAACAAAGAACAAGGAACAGTACAGCACAGGAAACAGGCCCTTCGGCCCTCCAAGCCTGTGCCGCTCCTTGGTCCAACTAGACCAATCGTTTGTATCCCTCCATTCCCAGGCTGCTCATGTGACTATCCAGGTAAGTTTTAAACGATGTCAGCGTGCCTGCCTCCACCACCCTACATGGCAGCGCATTCCAGGCCCCCACCACCCTCTGTGTAAAAAACGTCCCTCTGATGTCCGAGTTATACTTCGCCCCTCTCAGCTTGAGCCCGTGACCCCTCGTGATCGTCACCTCCGACCTGGGAAAAAGCTTCCCACTGTTCACCCTATCTATACCCTTCATAATCTTGTACACCTCTATTAGATCTCCCCTCATTCTCCGTCTTTCCAAGGAGAACAACCCCAGTCTACCCAATCTCTCCTCATAGCTAAGACCCTCCATACCAGGCAACATCCTGGTAAACCTTCTCTGCACTCTCTCTAACACCTCCACGTCCTTCTGGTAGTGCGGCGACCAGAACTGGACGCAGTACTCCAAATGTGGCCTAACCAGCGTTCTATACAGCTGCATCATCAGACTCCAGCTTTTATACTCTATACCCCGTCCTATAAAGGCAAGCATACCATATGCCTTCTTCACCACCTTCTCCACCTGTGTTGCCACCTTCAAGGATTTGTGGACTTGCACACCTAGGTCCCTCTGTGTTTCTATACTCCTGATGACTCTGCCACTTATTGTATAACTCCTCCCTACATTATTTCTTCCAAAATGCATCACTTCGCATTTATCCGGATTAAACTCCATCTGCCACCTCTCCGCCCAATTTTCCAGCCTATCTATATCCTGCTGTATTGCCCGACAATGCTCTTCGCTATCCGCAAGTCCAGCCATCTTCGTGTCATCCGCAAACTTGCTGATTACACCAGTTACACCTTCTTCCAAATCATTTATATATATCACAAATAGCAGAGGTCCCAGTACAGAGCCCTGCGGAACACCACTGGTCACAGACCTCCAGGCGGAAAAAGACCCTTCGACCACTACCCTCTGTCTCCTATGGCCAAGCCAGTTCTCCACCCATCTAGCCACTTCTCCTTGTATCCCATGAGCCTTAACCTTCTTAACCAACCTGCCATGTGGGACTTTGTCAAATGCCTTACTGAAATCCATATAGACGACATCCATGGCCCTTCCTTCATCAACCGTTTTTGTCACTTCCTCAAAAAACTCCACCAAATTTGTAAGGCACGACCTCCCTCTTACAAAACCATGCTGTCTGTCACTAATGAGATTGTTCCGTTCTAAATGCACATACATCCTGTCTCTAAGAATCCTCTCCAACAACTTCCCCACCATGGACGTCAAGCTCACCGGCCTATAATTTCCTGGGTTATCCCTGCTACCCTTCTTAAACAACGGGACCACATTCGCTATCCTCCAATCCTCAGGGACCTCACCCGTGTCCAAAGAAGCGACAAAGATTTCCGTCAGAGGCCCAGCAATTTCATCTCTCGTCTCCCTGAGCTGTCGAGGATAGATGCCATCAGGCTCTGGGGTTTTGTCAGTTTTAATGTTCCCTAAAAAACCGAACTTCCTCTCTTGTAATGGAGATTTTCTCGAACGGGTCAACACCTCAATACCCCAGCCACTCTCTGCGTAAAGAACCTACCTCTGATATCCTTCCTATATCTCCCACCATGAACCCTATAGTTATGCCCCCTTGTAATAGCTCCATCCACCCGAGGAAATAGTCTTTGAACGTTCACTCTATCTATCCCCTTCATCATTTTATAAACCTCTATTAAGTCTCCCCTCAGCCTCCTCCGCTCCAGAGAGAACAACCCCAGCTCCCTCAACCTTTCCTCATAAGACCTACCCTCCAAACCAGGCAGCATCCTGGTAAATCTCCTCTGCACTCTTTCCAGCGCTTCCACATCCTTCTTATAGTGAGGTGACCAGAACTGCACACAATATTCCAAATGTGATCTCACCAAGGTCCTGTACAGTGGCAGCATAACCCCACGGCTCTTAAACTCCAACCCCCTGCTAATAAAAGCTAACACACTATAGGCCTTCTTCACAGCTCTATCCACTTGAGTGGCAACCTTTAGAGATCTGTGGATATGGACCCCAAGATCTCTCTGTTCCTCCACAGTCTTCAGAACCCTACCTTTGACCCTGTAATCCACATTTAAATTAGTCCTACCAAAATGAATCACCTCACATTTATCAGGGTTAAACTCCATTTGCCATTTTTCAGCCCAGCTTTGCATCCTATCTATGTCTCTTTGCAGCCTACAACAGCCCTCCACCTCATCCACTACTCCACCAATCTTGGTGCCACCAGCAAATTTACTGATCCACCCTTCAGCCCCCTCCTCTAAGTCATTAATAAAAATCACAAAGAGCAGAGGACCAAGCACTGACCCCTGTGGCACTCCGCTAGCAACCTGCCTCCAGACCAAAGATTTTCCGTCCACCACCACCCTGTCTTCGATCAGACAGCCAGTTACCTATCCAATCGGCCAACTTTCCCTCTATCCCACACCTCCTCACTTTCATCATA